>NC_090745.1:37574382-37584382 GCF_036898095.1 Palaemon carinicauda
GAGTTTGGCCGTAGTCTTCCTCGCGTGCGCCCGCAGTCTTCCTCGCGTGTGCCCGCAGTCTTCCGCGCGTGTGCCAACAGTCTTCCGCGCGCTCACCAGCAGTCTTCCGCGCATGCGTCAGCCCTCTTCTGTGCATGCGCCAGCCCTCTTACGCGCGCGCGCCAGCCCTCTTACGCGCGCGCGCCAGCCCTCTGACGTGCACGCACGCCAGCAGTCTTCCGCGTGTGTGCCAATAGTCTTCTGCGCGTGCGCGCCACGCAATCGCGTGTCCATGCACCCGCCCTTTTGCAACCAGTCACACACTTCTGCGCATTCTAGGGAGACTGCACAAAACCCTACACAGTGCCTTACTGCGCCCCAGCACTCACCTGCGCGCTCATATCCAGCACCCTCCTGCTCACTTGTGCTCGCCAATGCGCCAACTCTTCACAAAGAGCCAGCACTTGCCTGTTCTGCCTGTTTGCCAGCACTCTCAGACCAGCGCTCTCCTGCGCAGTTGCGGTCTCAGATCTAATGCGCCAGCTCTTGCCAAAGAGCCAGTGCTCGTAGATCCATTGCTTGCCAATGTGCCACCTCTTGCCAAAGAGCCAGTGCTCACCTGCGCACCAGTGCTTGCTTGATCTCCAGCGCTTTTCTGTGCATTCACCGAAAACTGCGCTTCAGCAGAAACTGAGCACCAGCATCATCCTGTGTGCCATCGCTCCAGTACTCTCCTGCGCACTCGCGCAATAGGCAAAAAAGAATAAAACTTTTTGGACAGGTCACCATTGCCCCTTTCCTCTCCCCGCAAACGCATAACATGGCCGCCGGGAAAAGAGGAAAGAGGTTTCACAGAAGGATTCAAGATCCCGAAGATTCCATCTGCCAAGGGGAATCAAAACGGGGAATCCTTTGTCCCTGTTTCTTCTGAAGTTTTTCTTCTTGGCAGACCACCATCAGCAAACAAGAAAGCATCAACAGACTGATCTCTAGATCACTGTTTGCTGATGGCTAGGTCACGGTTTGCTGATCGCTAGCTCGCATATCACCAGATCGCCAATTGCTAGCTCAGCTCTGATCATTGACCTCTAGTCCCTCCCGTGACTAACGATCTCCGTTTGCTAGCGTTCCAATCACCGATTGCTAGTCAATAACCAGCCATCAGCTTGCTGATCACTAGATCACCGATGGGCAGCTCATCTTTCTTCGATCATCGAACTCAGCTCGCTAATATCTGACCAGCCCATCGTCAGCTTGCTTATCTCTGACCAACCAGGAGGGGCCATAGTCAGCTTGCAGATCTCTGACCAACCAGGAGGGACCATAGTCAACTTGCTGATCTCTAGCTCTCCAATCACCGGTCCACGATCGATCGCCAATCATCAATGGCGTACCATCACCAACTGACTATAATTAAACCATTCTGCTGTCTCTCAGGGCTCTCAAAGCAGATTACCAACTCATTTATCATCAACCTACCTTGGCTGAGTGACCAGACAGCCTTCATCTGCCTGTCAGTTACTATCCTCGGCTCATAGACCGCCGATTCACCGATCATCGGCAATTCACCAGCAATTCGTAACTCGGTCTTACTAGTCAACCTCTACCCGTAGTTCCCTAGATCAGAAGGTATACAACACACTTCTCGCTACTGGCCGTTCGCCATCGCACTAAAGTGATCAGCAAACGATCGACAACCCTCATCAGCGGCTTGTTGACAGGGAACTACTTGCGAGCACTCTCCAACTGGACAGTAACCATGATGTCCAACCGTTAACCATTGATTAACATTCGCCAGACTGATTCTATTCTAAGGAATAGCATCAATCCCATCAGGGCGCATGGTAGGTTAAGCGTTGCCTTCTGTCAGTTAAAGGAATTCTCTCTCAGGGAAGAATCCTTACACAGGGTATCGCGTCCTATTCTTTACGCCACGAGTCAAGACCCCAGCATCAACAATCTTGCAGGCGAAAGGATCCGCAAGAAGCTGTCCCTTTGGATCGATGTCCACACCATGTTGGAGTTCGGACAAGGGCTAACTCCTCAGGTCTTCATTTGCACACTGGACCTAAAGGACACATACTTCCAGGCCCAAACCATCAATCTAGGAAGGTTGAAAGATTCAGTCTAGACAAACAAAAAACACCAGTTCAGGGCACTGTGCTTCGGTCTTTCCATTACACCCATCCTGGTCTCACAGGATCGGCGTCTGTTTCCTCCATTTCAGGACGACTGACTGACTTTAGCAGACTGAGTGGCAACCTTGCATTAGCACCGGAACTTCTGAAGTCTTTTTACTAAGATCCAGTGATCAAGGTAAACCTGGGGAAGTCTTCCCTACTTCCCTCCCAGAAGACTGGTGTATCTGGGAATGATTCTCGACACCAATGTCCACGAAACTTTCTCAAAACGAGAATTCCCATTCCAGAGTGACTTGAGTCCGATTGGAATCAGGCCCTCGGTCCCCCAGACATTCTGATCCCCATGGGACCAGAAATTTGGACGAACCTCAAGGGATGGATGTCAGTCAAGAATCTACAGCGTGGTATAACCTTTTCATCCTTCTCCACCCCTCGGACTTGACGCTGTGCTTAGAACACATCAAAAGGAGAGAGGAGGGACCATTGTGCTGCACCACACGACCTGACCCCTCTGGACAGAGTCCGAAAGTACCTTCACTAAAATCTCTTAGGACATGAAGGCCAACTTTCCAGTCCTTCAGCAGCCTCATCGGTTCCTAACAGACCACTCAGTGATGTGATGGGTGACAATACCACACACCATATAGAGGCTCACATCGACAAGCAAGAAGGAACTTGCTTGTAGCCTCTTCCCATCTAATAGTACCGAGTACGAGTACGATGAGGACAGGGAAGTGGGGAATATGGGGAAAGGATAAGTACCCCTGGATACAATCCAGTTTATAGCCCGAGGGCAGGTACCTGGGATGGGAAAGGAGAAGGGAAAAAGGGGGGGAAAATGAAGTACAGGGAAAGAATAAAAGATAGGGGCAGACCCTCATGCGACATTAGATAGTAGTAGAGTTATTTCAAGACGGGAAGAGACAGGAAGGAATAGGAAAGGTTTTTTTGGTTCACGCCAAGCAAAAGGACACCATTCGACTGTCACCATTACGTTAATTGAGTGACTGTCACCATTATGTTGTTTAAGTAGGGTATGATGGTTAATGAAGGTGGTTGTTTTTTTTTTTTTTTTTTTTTTTTTTTTTTTTTTTTTTTTTTTTTTTTTTTTTTTTTTTTTTTTTTTTATGATGATGATGAAGTAATGCTTAAATGAAATTATAATTTAATTGCAAAATGAATCTCTAATGAAATCAATCAGATGAAATGAATCTGGGCCTAGGAGGATCGCAATTGATCCCAGGCTCCAGTCTCTTCCACCAATAATGGTCACGAGTGTGTTCAGTAGTGAGAGTTCTAGTTCGGGTGCAAAGGTCGTCATCGTCTGAAGCAAGTTTGTCCCAGGTTTTCTGGCCAAGCCTGTGAAACCGGACATTAAGAGGCTCCAATTTGGAATGAGCATGTAAATCCCTAATTGTATTGTAATAGGGAGGGCTCTCTTTGTAGGCTCTCCTCAAAGCCTTATTTTATAAACACCAAGATGGGCCAAAGTCCATTCAGTGCCACTATCAGCCCGTTTCATTCCAGAACTAGAGGAATGTGCTCGCCGACAATATATGCACAGCATCTCAGATAAGGTATACTGAAGGGTCTTTGGATCACCGTGCAGCTGACAAAGTCCCGACTTGACGGGGTCCTCCAACTAGGGATCTGTTCGCAACGCCCATGAACCTCAGGCTACTGTTGCTCCCCAGCCCTAGACTCCAAGGCTCTCTGGCAAAAGAAAAAACAGGCCAACAACGGTGGGTACAACAATGACGTTTACGTCTCATCCCCGTTTTGCCTGGAGAAAGGCTCTCAAGAAGGCTAGAACATTGGTCAGCCTCTCAAGAACTCTCATAGCTCCGCTATGGCATTACAGTACGCAGAACGGTTTCCAAACCCTCTGCAGCTCCTGATAGTGTCTCCAAGAGAACCCTCTCCACATCACAGACAGCCTACTTCGACACCTACCACAAGCTATAGCTTTGCTATGATTGTACGCCGGGAGACTACCCAGTACCTCCTCTCCCACAGAGGCTTTTCGCAATAAGTTGCGAAAAGGTTGTCTAGATATCTGAGGAATTCCTCAGCATCAGTCTACCAGGCAGTATAACGTCTTGTGTGGTTGGTGTCGTGGGAAAGTGTCTCTCTCCACTCGATACAGTACCTCTATTCCAGCAATAGCGGAATCCTCGAGTATATGCAAGAGGAAAAGACCCCCTTTTCAGGTTCAACAGGAAAAGGCGATCACTCAACCTTGATCCTTCACCTTCAAACTGAAAGGAAGGGACATCCTCTCATTGCTAGACCTTTCCTAACTCATATGGACTTACAACTTGCCTTTCTCCAGTCGGAATTGAGACCTTCCTCTCGGAACATGGTTCAAATTCTCCCGTCTCTAAAGAGACCTCCTTATGTTCCACTTCACCAGGCAACAAATTTTCACCTGGTTTAAGAAGACAATGTTCCTACACACTCTGACAGCAGCCATACGAGTCAAGGAACTTCATGGTCTCTCTTTCGACATCGCCCATTAATGAGAAGGCGAAAGGCAATGTTCAATTTCGTCCCTGAGTATGTCGCCACAAGAGGTGACGGATCCTACACAAGTCTTCATTTGGTAACGGACGATCCAGATCATCCGTTACTGTACCCAGGGTAAGGTATGAGACTCTACCTTAAGAGAATGGCAACAGCCCACCTGGGTCCCTTCTCTTGTCATCAGCAATGGGAGAGACTAAAGGAGGATCACCAAAACATCATCTCAACAAGATGACTCACGATGTCAGGAGCATAGCTATGCCCCTGGCCCTTCTAAGCAGATTACTCTGTGATGCAGGTTTTACAAGGAAGGATGTGAATGCTCCAGGTGACTTTCACAACCTTTCTGCAAGACGTGACCCACAGGAACTTGATACGATCTCTATTGGTCCGGTGGTGGCTGCACAACAGCTGGTTGTATACCTCAAGCTCCTTATTGGGCAAGTAGCAGAAGGTTGAGGGCACTGTTACCCAGTTTTAGTCTGTGGGAATGAAAAGATTTGACTGGCTCTTATTCTTTTCTTCATCTTACCCTCTTGTGGGGAAAGCAGCATCCTGGGTTCTCTGCATAAGCTGACCTCAAACCACTGCAGGTAAACCATGCTCCCTTGTGTACCTAGTATTAAGCTAATACTGTTGCGTCCCCATACCTTGGCGAGGTGGTATTGGGAAAGTTTTGGTTACATCAGTTTTTTCCTACAATAGACTTGGAATAACTTTCCCTAGACAGTCACACACTTCTGCATGTCTCAACACACAGCTTGCGTAGGCTGCGGACCTTGCGTAGCAAGGTTTTAGCGACGCAGGGACTCCTTATTTTTGAGTACTAATATACTTGATAAGTAGCCCCCGGGTAAAGCCAAAAGCCAGATTGGCAGGGACGTCCACCCTTCCTAATGGGTGAGTCACCCCTAATAAATAGCGTGGTTTGTATTCCAGTTACGGATCAAATGACAAATTCGTAGATAATTTGTATTTTTCCTAAGTATACAAACCTTAGCTATTTATACAAACTTGCTCGCCAGCCCTATTCCCCTTGAAGTCCTACCTCCAAGCAAAGTGAGCTAAATCACAGGTGTGTGAGGGGGAGAGGTAGCAAGCTACCCCCCTATCCCCTGCTAACTAGCGGTGTGGGTAGTTATTCCTCACTAAATTCTAATGTCTCGTCATTTCAGCTCCGCCGAAAGTATAACCCCTAATAAATAGCTAAGGTTTGTATAGTTAGGAAAAATACAAATTATCTATGAATTTGTCATGTTCTTATATAACAACACTCTCTGATACTGGAGAGTAATAAAGTCACTAGTAGTTGATGGTTGAAATTCACCCAAAATTGAAAACAAAAGTATAATTAAGCTTTAATGAGTACAGTACTATTATATTTTTAGAAGTCATGGTTTTTTAGAATGCAATAATGTTTTGTGCCATAGTCAGCAAATGCTGGGTTTACGGTTTCGTATACAGTTACAATACCTTAAATATGCTATAAGTACTGTAGTTCTTTTTCAATAATGTTTGAATATTATTGTACCACAAGTGAAAAAGAAATAACAAAAATTGCTAAAAAATAACAAAGTTCTATGTAGTAAAATTCTCTCTCTCTCTCTCTCTCTCTCTCTCTCTCTCTCTCTCTCTCTCTCTCTCTCTCTCTCTCTCTCTCTCTCTGTGGGTAGGTGATGGTGGTGGGGAGGTTTTTTCCAACCTGGTAGGTATAACCTTGCCGCTAAGACCAGCTCTGAGCATCCAATCTAGGACCGGACCACTGTTAACCCTTCCACATTTTCATATTCCTGTTTTTCTCTCTTTCTAAACCCTTCTATCCAAACTCAACTCTCAATCTCTCTTGGCTTAGAAACAAAATGAAAAAAAAATAGATATTTAGATATGACGGCTCTATACAACTAGCCTATATACATATAGACATTAAGGAGCAGACAGCTACCTCATGCGTCAGGGCAGAGACTTTGGAACCTCTATAAACAATGCTAGGAACTCTCTCACAGGTTTTGAGAGACTGGGACAGAGGAATCCTAGGGTGACGGGACGTAAGAATGAAATACAGTGGAACCTCTACACACGAACGTATCTACATCCGAAGTAAAATTCGAGCAAATTTTTGACTCTACACCCGAATTTTATTTCGACACACGAAGTAAACATTACGCCATTGAGCGTCGAGTGCTCAGTTCTCTATTCTTGTGTGTATCGTGTGGTTGTCTTCTGTTTGGTTTGTTATTAACAGTGCTTATTTTCTTCCTTTTCTCACATTTCCTTTTTGATTTTACCTATAATCATGGTGCCTAAGAAGCCAAGTTTCAGTATAGGAAGAAGGCAATTCTTTCATTAGAATTAAAGTAAGAAATTATAGAAAAACATGAGAGCAGCGTGCATGTGAGTGATACTGTATGGCTAAACAATATGGCCGGAATAGGCCTATGATCTCGAGGGTCATCAAGCTGAAGGTAGCCATTAAAGCAGATAACCATCAAAGGGGTTCACCATTATTACAAGATATCGTAGCAATACCCTGGAAGAGATAGAACGCCTTTTGTTGATAGGGATAAAGGACAAAGAGATTGTTGGCAACGATCATTTGTGAGAAGGGCCAGCGTGATGAACAGAAAGAAAGAAAAAAGTGAAGCCAAGAAAACCATGATAGCATTAACAAGCTCTTATAAATAAGAATTTTCTCTTTTTCTGTTTTTCTCTAAACATAGCATTAACATGTTCTTAAAAATAAAATCTCTCTCTCTCTCTCTCTCTCTCTCTCTCTCTCTCTCTCTCTCTCTCTCTCTCTCTCTCTCTCTCTCTCTCTCTCTCGTTCTTCTTCGCTGTTATAGTGTTAGATACGTCTACTTTTTGTCCGGGAGAGAGAGAGAGAGAGAGAGAGAGAGAGAGAGAGAGAGAGAGAGAGAGAGAGAGAGAGAGAGAGAGAGATTAAACAAAAATGTGTGTAGAGTACATATGATTTTTAACAGCGTCGAGTTGAAAAACAATTAAATGTAACTAAGAAAGTAATAACAGCTAATCTGAATTCCTTTATTAACTAAAACAAATATTGATACAAACACACTCGTGTGCGTATGCACAAACACACACACAAGTCCAAAAATTGCTACGCAGTAAGAGAGACGGTAGGGGAGGAGGTAGAGATGGTGACTGCGATAACATATGTAACTTGTCACTAAAAGTGATGAAAATAAAAAATCAAAAGAAAAAAGATGTGAAAAATATGAAATATAAAAATAAAAAAAAAATAAATAAGCTAAGTTAGATTAAAATTTCCGTAGTGTAAGTTACGGTATGTTATCGCAGTCACCATCTCTACCACCTCGCCGATCGTGTCTCCTCGTGCGTGTGTGTGTGTTTGCGCATACGCACACAAGTGTGTTTGTATCAATATTTGTTTTAGTTAATAAAGGAATTTAGATTAGCTGATATTGTTTTTTAAGTTACATTTAACTGTCTTTCAACTCGTTAACGCTGTTAAAAATCATATGTACACAACACATTTTTGTTTAATCTCTCATTTTTGTTTAATCTCTCTCTCTCTCTCTCTCTCTCTCTCTCTCTCTCTCTCTCTCTCTCTCTCTCTCAGAAAAAATTAATAGACGTCTCTAACACTAACAGTGAAGAAGAACAAGAGAGAGAGAGAGAGAGAGAGTATTTATTTAAAGAATATGTTAACACCATGTCTACCTTCTCGCTGATCGTCCGTCTCCTGGCGTAGCAAATCCTACACCTGCGTTGGCCTGTCTCTAAGGTAAAGTGGCAATAAAACATATTTTTTATTTATTATTTCTTTATAATTATCGTTTTTACATGCTTCTTTCATATTATTGAGTTATTTTATTGTTATGTGTAATTATGTGTAGCCATTTATTAAGGATTTATTATGGGTTTTTAGGCTGAGGAACGAATTAAATGAATTACCATGTATTCTTATGGGAAAATTCGTTTCTACATCCGATCATTTTCTACATCCGAAGTTGGTTGTGGAACGAATTAAATTCGTATGTAGAGGTACCACTGTACAGTAATCCCTCGCCATTTCACGGCTCAAGTTTCGCGGTCTCAGTGCATCGCGGATTTTAAAAAATATTCATAAAAAATTAGGAAAAATGCTGCGAGACTTTTGTGGGCGCTAGCAGAAGGCAGAGAGTACAGTAGAACATCAGGTATCAAACTCAAAATCCACCTCTGATTCGCTGGCCATCTCGTCTCCAGAACCTCGCAAGCTGATTGGCCGATCCGCCGAGATACTTTACCCAGCATCTCTCCCTGCCGTGCACCCCACGAAGGGAGGTCGCATTCATTGTTCTCTCTCGCTTCGCTTGAGTAGCTTAGTCTTGCCGCGTGGAACTTTTAGCTGTTTTCTTGTGCTTTTAGTGTAAAATAATGCTTGTGATGCTCTTGAAAATGGCTCCTAAACATCCTCTACCCTCTACATCCTCTAGTGAACCCAAGAAGAGAAAAATGATGACAGTGAAGGAGAAAGTAAAATTATTGGACATGCTTAAGGCAGGCAGTAGCTATGCGTCTGTTGGCTGCATTTACGGAATGAATGAATCGACGGTTTGCTACATAAAAAAAGATGAAATGAAAATACATAAAATTGCCTCAATAACGTTCTCTAAGGACACTAAGCATGTTGTGACTCCTCGTAATGAGACGATATTGCAAATGGAGAATGCATTATCAATGTGGATATCGGACTGTCGGGAAAAGAAGGTTAGTCTCGATACCAATATGATTCGAACCAAAGCCAAAACCTTGTTTGATAGCCTAGTTCCTGAAGGAAAATCTAACGAAGACAACGAAGGTGATGATGACGACGAAAATGATGATCATGCCCCACGAGAAAAACGTGGTTTTGTTGCCAGCAAGGGCTGGTTTGTGAAATTCAAGAGGAGGTTTGGCCTTCGCAGCCTTCCTTTGTATGGGGAGGCTGCCTCAACAGATCAAGAGGCAGCTCTTCGTTATGTCGAGGACGAGTTCCTGAAATTAATTAAAGAAGGTGGCTATCTCCCGGAGCAGGTGTTCAATATGGATGAGACTGGCCTCTTCTGGAAGTTGATGCTGCCCCCGGACGTTCCTTTACAAGGACGAAGTAAAGAAGCCAGGGTTGAAGGCTCACAAAGATCGTGTCACTCTCGTCGTGTGCGGGAGTGCCACGGTCTTCATGCTCAAGCCCAGCTTAATGTACAAGTCCATGAATCCTCGGGCTTTGAAAAACAAAAGCAAAGCCTTGCTACCTGCCTACTGGTTGAGTAATAAAAAGGCATGGATAACTAAAGCCCTCACACTCGACTGGTTCGTGAACTGCTTTATCCCATAGGTGAAGCTGTACCTCGTGG
>NC_090745.1:37589382-37651882 GCF_036898095.1 Palaemon carinicauda
CTGCAGCGGCAACTGCCGCAACTGCCGCCGCTGAGTTAGAAGAAAGGAAAGCCGCTGCTGCTGAACGAGCCGCAACTGCCGCCGCTGAGGTAGAAGAGAGGAAAGCCGCTGCTGCTGAAAGAGCCGCAACTGCCGCCGCTGAGTTAGAAGAGAGGAAAGCCGCTGCTGCTGAGCGCAAGGCTGCTGCCGCTGCTTCCCTAGAACGTATCAAGGTGGAAACTGCTTTGGAGCAACAAGAAAAAGCAAGTGAACAGAAAAACAACGCTCTCCGTGTTAGGCTGCAGATTGAGAGAGAAGCGGCCACAGTAACAGAACGGGATCTGGCATTTATAAGACTGAAAGAAAAGGAAGAAGGTAAGCTAATTCCCGAACCCTTTGATGTGGGCAAGGTGCAGAAATTGCTGCCCACATTTGAAGAACGGGAACCTGATAACTACTTTTCTGTGTTTGAAGACACAGCCAAAAATCTCAATTGGCCTCAGGACAAATGGTATTTGATCATCCGGAACTCATTTAAAGGTAAAGCATTATCTGTATGTGCCACTATGTTAGAGGAACATGATTATTTCATAATTAAACAGGCAATCCTTGATGCTTATTCTATTACTGCGGAAGGTTATAGGCAAATATTTCGTAATAGTCAGAAGCAAGTTCAGCAGACCTTTTTAGAATTTATGAATGGAAAGATTAAACAGTTTCAGAAGTGGGTAGACAAAGTAGATGTCAAAACTTTCGAGCAGTTGAAAGATTTGATAGTAATGGAGGAGTTCTTAAGGAAAATACCAGATAGCATTAATGTGTATCTAAGAGAGCAGAATGAATCTGACCCTAAGAAAGCCGCTTTAAAGGCAGATGACTATGCTCTTATTCATAAAGTAGGTAAAACCCCATATAGAGAAACTAGACCTAAGGAAACTTGTACATACTGCAAACAAGAAGGACATCATATTTCAGAATGTCCTGATCCACATTGTGCAGCTTCATACTTAAAGAGAAAACCTAATCCCCCTCAATTCTCTCCTAAGCAAATGAATCTGCCCAAACAGGAACCAAAACCTAAGGTGGAGAAGAAAAAGACCTTCCATTGTGCATCACAAGAGTCCCAAGCGTTTGCACCCTTCACTTGCTCAGGCAAAATAAATGGTAAACCTGTAACCATACTCAGAGACACTGGATCCTCTCAAACGATCGTCTCTCCTAAAGTAATACGACCTAAAGGTGAAACTCACAGGTATGTTGCAGTTAATGACTTAACCAGTAAGTCTATGTTGCCTCTCATTAATGTAAACCTTCATTGTCCTTATTTCTCTGGAACTACTGAAGTAGCTGTAAATCCAGAACTGTTACCATGCAAGAATGTAGATGTAATCCTGGGTAATGACATAGCTAACTCTGTTGTCTTAACAAACTTAATAGCAGTATCTCCAGGTGATGTTGTACAGGAGGAATGCTTAGCAGTGACACGAAGCAGAAAAAAGGACACCCCTACTGAATCATCATCAAACCCGTTGCCAGTCTCTGAACCTATGGATTTCAACGAGTTGATGAGTACATATAAGATCCAACCTGATTCCTTTAGCTATCAACAAAGGAAAGATGTCACTCTACAGCAGTGTTTCAACCAAGTGAAACCAAAGGATACCAACAAGTGTTCTTATTTTTATATTAATAATAATGTACTAATGAGAAAATTCAGGTCCAGCAAGAACAGTCATCTAGAAACCTGGAAGGATCTATTCCAGGTAGTTGTTCCTAAGGATATAAGACCTCTGATCCTAGAATTGTCTCACTCTGCTGACTCTCATCTTGGTATCACTAAAACATATGAACGCATCAGTCAAGACTTTTATTGGCTAAACATGAAGAATGACATTAAAGAGTACGTAAAAACATGTACAACATGTCAAAAAGTAAGTAGTCCTAATGTAAAAGTACCAGTTGCACCCTTAAAACCTATACTTGTGCCTAAAGAACCTTTCAGTAAGATCATAGTAGATTGTGTAGGCCCTTTGCCTAAGACAAAAAGGGGACATGAATACTTGCTTACGGCCTTATGCCCAACTACCCGTTATCCATTTGCAGTACCTTTAAGAAACATTTCAGCCAAGAACATCCTAAAGTCACTAGTGTCCATATTTGTAGGATTTCCAACTGAACTACAATGTGATCAAGGAACCAATTTCATGAGTCATGCTTTTAAAACAGCTATGAAAGATTACCATATAACCCAAGTCTCATCCTCAGCTTACCATCCACAGACCAATGGAGCATTAGAACGCACTCACCAGACCATTAAAAATCTTCTCCGGAAATACATCCATAGTTCAGGTAACGAGTGGGATTGCGATTTGGAACTGATCATGTACATCATACGAGGAGTTCGAAATCAGTCTACTGGTATGTCACCTTTTGAACTACTCTTCGGTCGACGGCCACGAACTATCCTCAGTTCAGTCAAAGAACGCATCCTGAAGTTGGGAGATAATGAGGTACCTCTTTCCCAATATATTTCAGAACTCAACAAGAAACTTTCAGATCTTCACTCCATTGCCAAAACTAACTTGATAACAACTCAAGAGAAGATGAAGATTAACTATGATAAAAAGGCTAAAACCAGGAGTTTCAAAGTAGGAGATGCAGTGCTGCTATACCATCCGATTGCAGGCTCTCCCCTACAAGAGAAATACCAGGGACCTTATACCATCACTCAACGTATCTCGCCAACCAACTATATAATCGCCACTCCAGATAAGCGTAAGTCTACTCAATTAGTCCACATAAACCTCTTAAAGGCCTATTTGTCTCCCTCAACAGCTGAAAATAAAACTGTAATGATTACTAGTGCCATACCATACATAGATTGTCCTATGGATCAATTTACAGATGATCCAATAACTGCATCTTGGCAGGATTCTCAAAACTCAAAGATCTTGGAAAACTTATCAGACTATCTAAAACCCTTATCTGCATCAAAATGTAAATCTTTAGTAGCTTTATTCCATGAATTTCCTAGTATAACTTCAGATAAACCAGGCAGATGCACCATGCTAGATCATGACATCAAACTACAACCAGGTGCTGCACCCATTAAACAAGCTTTCTATCGAACATCACAGAAGAAATTGGGTATCATGAAAGAAGAAGTGAACTACTTAGTAAGAGAAGGATTGGCAGAACCCAGTGCGTCACCATGGGCTTCCCCATGTCTCCTAGTAGGAAAGAAAAATGGTAAATTTCGTCTTTGTACCGATTACAGGAAGATTAATAATTTAACAATTAAAGATTCGTATCCTCTACCAAGAATACAAGATATCATTGACCAAGTAAGTAATTCGACCTACTTAACCCAAATAGATTTGTTGAAGGGTTATTACCAAATTAAATTAACAGAAACGGCAAAGGAAATTTCTTCATTTATCACTCCATTTGGCTTATTTAGTTATAACGTAATGCCATTCGGATTAGCCAACGCACCTGCCACCTTCCAAAGAGTAATGTCTTTAATTTTACAGGACTTGGAAAAAGTATTTGTATATTTAGATGACATCATTATTGCCTCTGACACATGGATAAACCATATTCAAAAGATAAAAGAAGTTTTCTCAAGGTTGAAACAACATGGTTTAACGATCAACTTAGCAAAAAGTAATTTTTGCAAAGGTCAGGTATCTTACCTTGGTCATCGAGTTGGCAGTGGTAAAGTATTACCCCATGATGCAAATATTAGCGCCATAACTTCTTATCCTGTTCCAACTACCAAACAGGAATTAAAAAGATTTCTAGGTATGGTAGGATATTACTCTAAGTTCAGTCCAAATTTCTCACCATTCACAGGACCACTATTTGCTTTAACTTCTTCAAAAGTAAATTTTTCTTGGAGCCAGCAACATGATCAAATATTTAACCAGCTAAAAACTTACTTGTCATCTCCTCCTATATTAATGGCACCTAACCTCACCAAACCATTCTATCTCCAAACAGACGCTAGTGATCTTGGATATGGGGGCATTTTATTACAGCATCCTGCTCCAATAACAGCCATAACAGGAAACCTGCCCCCACTAGCTGATCTGTTACCAGTCTCTTATTCCAGTGGACGATTTATGGGTTCCCAACTAAATTGGCCCACTGTGGAGAAAGAACTATTCGCCATCGTAGCTACCATCCAGAGATACGAGATCTATGTTGATGGACAAGACACGATCTACATCTACAGCGACCACTCTCCTCTGTCGCATCTCCATAGGTCCACTACTCTCAACCCTAAACTTTTAAGATGGTCATACATACTATCTGCACATAATATCCAAGTAATCGCCATATCAGGACGAGAAAACATTGTGGCAGACTCATTATCAAGGATAACCTCGGTTGATCCTCGGGAAATGGAAAAAAACAAAAACAAGGGGGGACTGTGATATCCCCATATGTTGTACATATGCTAACATATCTGATTTGTCTAAAGTTTATTTTTCCATTTTCTTTGTAAATACATCACCTTATTTCAGCGCCATCTTCATTCCATTCTTCTCATTATCTTTTGTTTACACTCGCCTTCCTGCTGTAAATCATCCCTGTTTTCTTACCTTACATGTTATAAGGTAACCCCAAATTTATTGTTTTGTTAGAATACATTGTTCTCACCACGAGATTCATCTACCTTACTCACCCATTCACTTTGCATTGCTTATTATTGTTGTTTTGAAGTGCTTTTTCATTATTTTGTTTAACGTAAGTTTAAAGTTTTGTTTATAACATAGTTTATTGTTCCTGTCCTCCCATTATCCTGTTATTGGTGCTTCGATTGTCTGCAACCAGCTTTAAGAAGATACATTTGATCATAATCAACAATCTTATACTCTCGTAATAAGAAACAAGTGAATTTGGAAGTCTACCCATATGACTTCTATTTTATTGTGTGAAGGGAACTACCGCCCATTGTAAAGGGGTAATTGTTTGCACAGTGGTTCGTCACATAATAGTATATATATATATATATATATATATATATATATATATATATATATATATATATATATACATATATATATATATATATATATATATATATATATATATATATATATATATATATATATATATATATATATATATATATATATATATATATATATACACACATACATACATACATACAGTGATACCTCTGGATGCGAAAGTTTCTGCTTACGAAAAATTCAGTGTACAAAAAGCGATACAAAGATTTTTATGTCCCAGTGTATGAAAATATTTTCAGAATACGAAAAGCTTACGAGATCCCAACTCGTCGCTGAGAGTAATTTTAAAAAGCGCGCGCCGCCAGACTTTGAACTTGGGTAAACTCACTTACAGCCTCCCGCTCTCCCATTGGTTATCTCCCTACTCAGATGCTAGCTGCCGCCATAAGATCCTGCTTTCCTATTGGTCGGCAACTATTCCCCCCTTGCTTACGCACGGGCGTTCATCTCTCTCTCTCTCTCTCTTTTCGTTCCGACTGCGGTATCATTAACATTGACTTTGTGTGCTTTAGCTTGTTTGACGTAGTGTTAAATACATTCGTACTCCACGTGTTATCGTTATTAATCATTCTTTACTGTGTACTGTACTGTATTAGTGTTTACCACATAGTATATAACGTACGTAGTGTATTATTGAGCTTAATACTGTAGCCATGTGTCTCAAGAATGTTGCCGAAGGAAAGAAAAGGAAGACGATGCTCTTGATGGAGACGAAACTCGAAATCGTGAAAAAGTACGAGTCTGGCATGCGTTTAAGTGTGATCGCCAAGGAGTATGGCCGGAATCCGTCTAGGATAGGCACCATCCTCAAGCAGAAGGCGGCCATCAAAGCAGGGACACCTTCTAAGGGCATCACTATTTTCTCCAACAAGAGAACCCACGTGCATGACGAGAGGGAGAGGCTGCTTCTTGTGTGGATCAAAGACAAAGAGATCTCAGGAGACACCATCACTGAGACTACAATTTGCCAGAAGGCCTCCACCATTTTCGGTGATCTCTTGCGTTCTCAGGCCGAAGAATGGGCAGGAGAAGGTACATCCCTGCAGGAACCCCAGAGTTCAAGGCTTCTCGGGGGTGGTTCGAGAAATTCAAGAGAAGGACTGGTATTCATTCAGTGGTATGGCATGGGGAGGCAACGAGCTCGGACACAAAGGCCGCCGAAGCCTTTGTTAAAACGTTTGACGAGTTGACTGCAGGAAGGCTACAGTTCGCAGCAAGTTTTCAATTGCGACTAAACTGGGCTTTTCTGGAAGAAAATGCCTTGTTGGACGTTCATCACGGCAGAGGAGAAGAGGCTACCCGGACATAAACCTATGAAGGACAGGCTTACCCTTGCTTTTTGCGCAAACGCCAGTGGGGACTGCAAGATAAAGCCCCTGCTGGTGTACCATTCTGAAAATCCCCGAGTCTTCAAAGCCCACAAAGTCATCAGGGAGAACCTTCCCGTGATGTGGAGGGCGAATGCTAAAGCCTAGGTAACGAGGCAAATTTTTATTGATTGGGTGAATATCTGCTTCGGTCCGACTGTCCGAAAATATTTGGAAGAAAAGCGCCTCCCTATGAAATGTCTGCTGGTGTTGGACAATGCTCCAGCTCACCTTCCTGGACTCGAGGAATATCTTCTGGCCGAGTATTCCTTCATAAAGGTCCTGTATCTACCGCCTAACACCACCCCTCTCCTCCAGCCCATGGACTAGCAAGTTATTTCTAATTTAAAAAAATTGTACACGAAGCATCTCTTCCAGAGGTGTTTCCAAGTGAGAGAAAGTACAAACCTCACTCTGCGTGAATTCTGGAAAGATCATTTTAATATTGTGATATGCCTCAGACTCATTGATCTCGCTTGGCAGGAAGTTTCGAGGTGTACCCTGAACTCCTCTTGGAGGAAGCTGTGGCCTGATGCTGTCTCTGCACGAGACTTCGAGGGGTTCGGGAAGCCTGGAGGCGAAGCCGAGATCGTTGACGATCCTGAACCCATTCAGCAGTCTGAGGTGGCTGACATCGTACATCTTGGTACGTCCATGGGGCTGGAAGTTAGCGCCGAGGATATAGATGAACTTATCGAGGAGCACCACGAGGAGTTGACGACCTGAAGGAGTTGGAGACGATGCAAATAAATGTTGTTCAAGAGCAGTTCTCTAGTGGTGATGAGGAGGATATTACACCTTTTAGAAATGTGTTGAAAAGTAGGCAGAAACAAGCTTCCTTGTATAGTTTCTTATTAAAGAGGCCAGCAGTATTAGTTGGCCAAGATGAAAGTGAAAGTGAAGAAAAACAGAAAAGAGGAAGTGATGAAGAAGTAGAAGGCGAAAGTAAAGAAAAGAAACAGAAAAAAAAAGTGATGAAGAAGTAGAAGAAATTTAGAAAATGTGAAAAACGTAAAGTTATAAAAAAGCAAAAAAAATTCAATTTTAAGTTTTATGTTACCGTTAAGTGTTAAAGTAATTTTTTCTTTCATTTTATAGTTTTCCATACGTAATGTTAAGTGTTAATTATTTCTGCCATTTTTTTATTTCACAAAGTATAAGTGTTAATGTGTTAAGTGTGTAAATTATTGTACGTAGTCTGTCACTTGTTACGTTTTCTGCCTTATACCATCCTCCTCTGCTGCGACTTTGCTATCGGACATCGTCTCAATCAAAAGGTAAGTTTCAACTTTTTTTGTTAATTAACTGTACACTGTATCCTTTTTTTCAGGGTATCAACCCTTAAGTTAGGTGTACAGGTAACAATACACCTTCACTGATCCAAATACTTTACATACAGTACCGTAACTTTTATACAGTAGTAAAGAAAATGGACCTTTTTCTTAGAGCTTGGAGGGGATAACTAGGCTTGAATAATCTCATGTTGGCTTCTGGAATGGATTAGGCTGTTTTTAACGGTTGGGTTAATTATTGAATGATAGAAATGGCTGCATTGCATGTTTATTACTACATTTTAGAGTGTTTATGAAAGAAATGGTGTCTTTTCGTAAGGCTTGGAACAGATTAGGCTATTTACATGTAAAACGCGACTCAGGATACGAAAAAATCAGCATACGAAACCGTATCCTGAACGGATTACTTTCATGTATATATATATATATATATATATATATATATATATATATATATATATATATATATATATATATATATATATATATATATATATATATATATATATATATATATATATATATATATATATATACACACATACATACACACATACAGTGATACCTCTGGATACGAAAGTTTCTGCTTACGAAATATTCAGGGTACAAAAAGCGATACAAAGATTTTTATGTCCCAGTGTATGAAAATATTTTCAGGATACGAAAAGCTTACGAGATCCCAACTCGTCGCTGAGAGTAATTTTAAAAAGCGCGCGCCACCAGACTTTGAACTTGGGTAAACTCACTTACAGCCTCCCGCTCACCCATTGGTTATCTCCCTACTCAGATGCTAGCTGCCGCCATAAGATCCTGCTTTCCTATTGGTCGGCAACTATTCCCCCCTTGCTTACGCACGGGCGTTCATCTCTCTCTCTCTCTCTCTCTCTTTTCGTTCCGACTGCGGTATCATTAACATTGACTTCGTGTGCTTTCGCTTGTTTGACGTAGTGTTAAATACATTCGTACTCCACGTGTTATCGTTATTAATCATTCTTTACTGTGTACTGTACTGTATTAGTGTTTACCACATAGTATATAACGTACGTAGTGTATTATTGAGCTTAATACTGTAGCCATGTGTCTCAAGAATGTTGCCGAAGGAAAGAAAAGGAAGACGATGCTCTTGATGGAGACGAAACTCGAAATCGTGAAAAAGTACGAGTCTGGCATGCGTTTAAGTGTGATCGCCAAGGAGTATGGCCTGAATCCGTCTAAGATAGGCACCCTCCTAAAGCAGAAGGCGGCCATCAAAGCAGGGACACTTTCTAAGGGCATCACTATTTTCTCCAACAAGAGAACCCACGTGCATGACGAGAGGGAGAGGCTGCTTCTTGTGTGGGTCAAAGACAAAGAGATCTCAGGAGACACCATCACTGAGACTACAATTTGCCAGAAGGCCTCCACCATTTTCGGTGATCTCGTGCGTTCTCAGGCCGAAGAAGGGGCAGGAGAAGGTACATCCCTGCAGGAACCCCAGAGTTCAAGGCTTCTCGGGGGTGGTTCGAGAAATTCAAGAGAAGGACTGGTATTCATTCAGTGGTATGGCATGGGGAGGCAACCAGCTCGGACACGAAGGCCGCCGAAGCCTTTGTTAAAACGTTTGACGAGTTGACTCTGCAGGAAGGCTACAGTTCGCAGCAAGTTGTCAATTGCAACTAAACTGGGCTTTTCTGGAAGAAAATGCCTCGTCGGACGTTCATCACGGCAGAGGAGAAGAGGCTACCCGGACATAAAGCTATGAAGGACAGGCTTACCCTTGCTTTTTGCGCAAACGCCAGTGGGGACTGCAAGATAAAGCCCCTGCTGGTGTACCATTCTGAAAATCCCCGAGTCTTCAAAGCCCACAAAGTCATCAAGGAGAACCTTCCCGTGATGTGGAGGGCGAATGCTAAAGCCTGGGTAACGAGGCAAATTTTTATTGATTGGGTGAATATCTGCTTCGGTCCGACTGTCCGAAAATATTTGGAAGAAAAGCGCCTCCCTATGAAATGTCTGCTGGTGTTGGACAATGCTCCAGCTCACCTTCCTGGACACGAGGAATATCTTCTGGCCGAGTATTCCTTCATAAAGGTCCTGTATCTACCGCCTAACACCACCCCTCTCCTCCAGCCCATGGACTAGCAAGTTATTTCTAATTTAAAAAATTGTACACGAAGCATCTCTTCCAGAGGTGTTTCCAAGTGACAGAAAGTACAAACCTCACTCTGCGTGAATTCTGGAAAGATCATTTTAATATTGTGATATGCCTCAGATTCATTGATCTCGCTTGGCAGGAAGTTTCGAGGTGTACCCTGAACTCATCTTGGAGGAAGCTGTGGCCTGATGCTGTCTCTGCACGAGACTTCGAGGGGTTTGGGAAGCCTGGAGGCGAAGCCGAGATCGTTGACGTTCCTGAACCCATTCAGCAGTCTGAGGTGGCTGACATCGTACATCTTGGTACGTCCATGGGGCTGGAAGTTAGCGCCGAGGATATAGATGAACTTATCGAGGAGCACCACGAGGAGTTGACGACCTGAAGGAGTTGGAGACGATGCAAATAAGTGTTGTTCAAGAGCAGTTCTCTAGCGGTGATGAGGAGGATGTTACACCTTTTAGAAATGTGTTGAAAAGTAGGCAGAAACAAGCTTCCATGTATAGTTTCTTATTAAAGAGGCCAGCAGTATTAGTTGGCCAAGATGAAAGTGAAAGTGAAGAAAAACAGAAAAGAGGAAGTGATGAAGAAGTAGAAGGCGAAAGTAAAGAAAAGAAACAGAAAAAAGAAAGTGATGAAGAAGTAGAAGAAATTTAGAAAATGTGAAAAAAGTAGTTATAAAAAAGCAAAAAAAATTCAATTTTAAGTTTTATGTTACTGTTAAGTGTTAAAGTAATTTTTTCTTTCATTTTATAGTTTTCCATACGTAATGTTAAGTGTTAATTATTTCTGCCATTTTTTTATTTCACAAAGTTTAAGTGTTAATGTGTTAAGTGTGTAAATTATTGTACGTAGTCTGTCACTTGTTACGTTTTCTGCCTTATACCATCCTCCTCTGCCGCGACTTTGCTATCGGACATCGTCTCAATCAAAAGGTAAGTTTCAACTTTTTTTGTTAATTAACTGTACACTGTATCCTTTTTTTCAGGGTATCAACCCTTAAGTTAGGTGTACAGGTAACAATACACCTTCACTGATCCAAATACTTTACATACAGTACCGTAACTTTTATACAGTAGTAAAGAAAACGGACCTTTTTCTTAGAGCTTGGAGGGGATAACTAGGCTTGAATAATCTCATGTTGGTTTCTGGAATGGATTAGGCTGTTTTTAACGGTTGGGTTAATTATTGAATGATAGAAATGGCTGCATTGCATGTTTATTACTACAGTTTAGAGTGTTTATGAAAGAAATGGTGTCTTTTCGTAAGGCTTGGAACAGATTAGGCTATTTACATGTAAAACGCGACTCAGGATACGAAAAAATCAGCATACGAAACCGTATCCTGAACGGATTACTTTCATATATATATATATATATATATATATATATATATATATATATATATATATATATATATATATATATATATATATATATATATATATACACACATACATACATACATACAGTGATACCTCTGGATACGAAAGTTTCTGCTTACGAAAAATTCAGGGTACAAAAAGCGATACAAAGATTTTTATGTCCCAGTGTATGAAAATATTTTCAGGATACGAAAAGCTTACGAGATCCCAACTCGTCGCTGAGAGTAATTTTAAAAAGCGCGGGCCGCCAGACTTTGAACTTGGGTAAACTCACTTACAGCCTCCCGCTCACCCATTGGTTATCTCCCTACTCAGATGCTAGCTGCCGCCATAAGATCCTGCTTTCCTATTGGTCGGCAACTATTCCCCCCTTGCTTACGCACGGGCGTTCATCTCTCTCTCTCTCTCTCTCTCTCTCTCTCTCTTTTCGTTCCGACTGCGGTATCATTAACATTGACTTCGTGTGCTTTCGCTTGTTTGACGTAGTGTTAAATACATTCGTACTCCACGTGTTATCGTTATTAATCATTCTTTACTGTGTACTGTACTGTATTAGTGTTTACCACATAGTATATAACGTACGTAGTGTATTATTGAGCTTAATATTGTAGCCATGTGTCTCAAGAATGTTGCCGAAGGAAAGAAAAGGAAGACGATGCTCTTGATGGAGACGAAACTCAAAATCGTGAAAAAGTACGAGTCTGGCATGCGTTTAAGTGTGATCGCCAAGGAGTATGGCCGGAATCCGTCTAAGATAGGCACCATCCTCAAGCAGAAGGCGGCCATCAAAGCAGGGACACCTTCTAAGGGCATCACTATTTTCTCCAACAAGAGAACCCACGTGCATGACGAGAGGGAGAGGCTGCTTCTTGTGTGGATCAAAGACAAAGAGATCTCAGGAGACACCATCACTGAGACTACAATTTGCCAGAAGGCCTCCACCATTTTCGGTGATCTCGTGCGTTCTCAGGCAAAGAAGGGGCAGGAGAAGGTACATCCCTGCAGGAACCCCAGAGTTCAAGGCTTCTCGGGGGTGGTTCGAGAAATTCAAGAGAAGGACTGGTATTCATTCAGTGGTATGGCATGGGGAGGCAACCAACTCGGACACGAAGGCCGCCGAAGCCTTTGTTAAAACGTTTGACGAGTTGACTCTGCAGGAAGGCTACAGTTCGCAGCAAGTTTTCAATTGCGACTAAACTGGGCTTTTCTGGAAGAAAATGCCTCTTCGGACGTTCATCACGGCAGAGGAGAAGAGGCTACCCGGACATAAACCTATGAAGGACAGGCTTACCCTTGCTTTTTGCGCAAACGCCAGTGGGGACTGCAAGATAAAGCCCCTGCTGGTGTACCATTCTGAAAATCCACGAGTCTTCAAAGCCCACAAAGTCATCAAGGAGAACCTTCCCGTGATGTGGAGGGCGAATGCTTAAGCCTGGGTAACGAGGCAAATTTTTATTGATTGGGTGAATATCTGCTTCGGTCCGACTGTCCGAAAATATTTGGAAGAAAAGCGCCTCCCTATGAAATGTCTGCTGGTGTTGGACAATGCTCCAGCTCACCTTCCTGGACTCGAGGAATATCTTCTGGCCGAGTATTCCTTCATAAAGGTCCTGTATCTACCGCCTAACACCACCCCTCTCCTCCAGCCCATGGACTAGCAAGTTATTTCTAATTTAAAAAAATTGTACACGAAGCATCTCTTCCAGAGGTGTTTCCAAGTGAGAGAAAGTACAAACCTCACTCTGCGTGAATTCTGGAAAGATCATTTTAATATTGTGATATGCCTCAGACTCATTGATCTCGCTTGGCAGGAAGTTTCGAGGTGTACCCTGAACTCATCTTGGAGGAAGCTGTGGCCTGATGCTGTCTCTGCACGAGACTTCGAGGGGTTCGGGAAGCCTGGAGGCGAAGCCGAGATCGTTGACGATCCTGAACCCATTCAGCAGTCTGAGGTGGCTGACATCGTACATCTTGGTACGTCCATGGGGCTGGAAGTTAGCGCCGAGGATATAGATGAACTTATCGAGGAGCACCACGAGGAGTTGACGACCTGAAGGAGTTGGAGACGATGCAAATAAGTGTTGTTCAAGAGCAGTTCTCTAGCGGTGATGAGGAGGATGTTACACCTTTTAGAAATGTGTTGAAAAGTAGGCAGAAACAAGCTTCCATGTATAGTTTCTTATTAAAGAGGCCAGCAGTATTAGTTGGCCAAGATGAAAGTGAAAGTGAAGAAAAACAGAAAAGAGGAAGTGATGAAGAAGTAGAAGGCGAAAGTAAAGAAAAGAAACAGAAAAAAGAAAGTGATGAAGAAGTAGAAGAAATTTAGAAAATGTGAAAAACGTAAAGTTATAAAAAAGCAAAAAAAAATTCAATTTTAAGTTTTATGTTACCGTTAAGTGTTAAAGTAATTTTTTCTTTCATTTTATAGTTTTCCATACGTAATGTTAAGTGTTAATTATTTCTGCCATTTTTTTATTTCACAAAGTTTAAGTGTTAATGTTTTAAGTGTGTAAATTATTGTACGTAGTCTGTCACTTGTTACGTTTTCTGCCTTATACCATCCTCCTCTGCCGCGACTTTGCTATCGGACATCGTCTCAATCAAAAGGTAAGTTTCAACTTTTTTTGTTAATTAACTGTACACTGTATCCTTTTTTTCAGGGTATCAACCCTTAATTTAGGTGTACAGGTATCAATACTCCTTCACTGATCCAAATACTTTACATACAGTACCGTAACTTTTATACGGTAGTAAAGAAAACGGACCGTTTTCTTAGAGCTTGGAGGGGATAACTAGGCTTGAATAATCTCATGTTGGTTTCTGGAATGGATTAGGCTGTTTTTAATGGTTGGGTTAATTATTGAATGATAGAAATGGCTGCATTGCATGTTTATCACTACAGTTTAGAGTGTTTATGAAAGAAATGGTGTCTTTTCGTAAGGCTTGGAACAGATTAGGCTATTTACATGTAAAACGCGACTCAGGATACGAAAAAATCAGCATACGAAACCGTATCCTGAACGGATTACTTTCATATATATATATATATATATATATATATATATATATATATATATATATATATATATATATATATATATATATATATATATATATATATATATATATATATATATATATATATATATATATATATATATATATATATATATATATATATATATATATATATATATATATATATATATATATATATATATATATATATATATATATATATATATATATATATATATATATATATATATATATATATATATATATATATATATATATATATATATATATATATATATATATATATATATATATATATATATATATATATATATATATATATATATATATATATATATATATATATATATATATATATATATATATATATATATATATATATATATATATATATATATATATATATATATATATATATATATATATATATATATATATATATATATATATATATATATATATATATATATATATATATATATATATATATATATATATATATATATATATATATATATATATATATATATATATATATATATATATATATATATATATATATATATATATATATATATATATATATATATATATATATATATATATATATATATATATATATATATATATATATATATATATATATATATATATATATATATATATATATATATATATATATATATATATATATATATATATATATATATATATATATATATATATATATATATATATATATATATATATATATATATATATATATATATATATATATATATATATATATATATATATATATATATATATATATATATATATATATATATATATATATATATATATATATATATATATATATATATATATATATATATATATATATATATATATATATATATATATATATATATATATATATATATATATATATATATATATATATATATATATATATATATATATATATATATATATATATATATATATATATATATATATATATATATATATATATATATATATATATGTCTATGTGATCCCGAGGTTGTTAAGAGAATCCAGACATTAATATATCAAAAATATATATGGCTTATTTGAATATGAAAAACACGTAAAAATGTGCAAAATTTATCATATATATATATATATATATATATATATATATATATATATATATATATATATATATATATATATATATATTATATGTCTATGTATGTATATATATATATATATATATATATATATATATATATATATATATATATATATATATATATATATATTATTTCATACATACATACATACATACATACATACATACATACTTACATACAGTTAACTCCCTGTTAACACACAAGGGTTATGTTCCTGGCGATGTCGTGTTAGTGGAAATCAGTTTAACAGAACATAATTTCTCTTCAAGAAATAATGGTATTAGGGGGATGTAACATTCTTGGACAATGGGAGTGTCTATTTGGGGATTTTGTCACTTTGAAACTTGATCAAACACATTATTGATATATTTGAAGGTCACAGAAACACTAATTAAATAATATATTGTAACACATTTTCCTTTTAATCTAGTGATTTATTTAAAATAAATTTTATATCAATAAGAACATTTTTGGGATCAAGCCATGACGTCCTGATGGAAGGTTCCTTTTTGGTAGCTTCCTTGGGTATATTGACTACAAGGATATTCCCAGAGAATTAAACCACAGGTTATCACAGAATTCTTACTTCTGGAGCGAGTATCCTAAAGGTTTCCCTTTAAGACATCGTATATCAACAGGGGACGCATGTATTAACACACCACATAGCTATCTGCACCCCATATAGAGTTAACAATTCGATATGGAGGGGCGGAGAATAACTGGGGAGCCGTTCCACAGTTACACTCGTCCGTGGCTACTTTTGATACTCGAAACGTAAACAAACGGGCGCCATTGTTAAATGACGTCACGTCCGTCCTCATCCTTCTGCTTGTAGCAGCCTTGCATAGACGGATTTCCCCTTGTGCGTTTTTTATCGGCTTGCATCTTCGTAATGTTGCTACCTTCGGCCTTGCCTTCTTCTGGAATGTTGAGTACCAGGTCCCAGTATTGTTTAAATAAGCTCTGGCCGTAAAGTAACTTATACTTTTCGTGATATTTCATGTTTTTTTGGCGGAGCTGTGCTGCTACCGGACACGCCATTTTATGGCGTTGCTGTTCTCTTGCATGCCTTATTTAGCTAGTCAGAACAGCTTATTCCGTCCTCTTAACTAATTGATATTGTTAGTTATTTAGTCTTCATAGCTAGGAACTTCATATATCGTGTTTTAACGCTCTATTATCCGGTCATCGCCTGACCCCATACTAGATTGCTAGCTTAGCTCCTAGGCCAGATTGCCTAGCACCAGTGTTCATGCATGATATATTCCAGTGATCCTAGGTTAAGTTATGAAGATAGTGGCATTATTTATCATACTGTTTACTGTGATGCAAATGTATTTCGCCTTCAGGGACCATATAGGGGACTGGTTTGATTGTGTACCTTTCTAACCTAACCTAAATGTAGGAACCCCTATATGCTCTCTTCATCCCCTGCCTACGGGCATTCCCTCTGTGTGGCCATGCTCCCCCTTCTATATAGGGGGATCATGTCCATAATCAGAGTATTATCGCTTCTCTGTCCTCCCTAAGGGAATGATCCCCCCTTAGGGTTGCGTCCGAGAAAGAGGAACGGCCTATCCTTCTTCAGTTGCTTCGGTTAGGTTACTTAACCTTCCATGCAACTTGCGATGTGTCTTTCAGCCTACTTAGCTTTTGGATTTAACACTCCTTATCTAGGTTAGGCCTTGGGGGGCGGCTAGTTCTGTACTGTTATAGTTTGAGACGGTACTCGTGCACTGTTCTCATTCAGGTTACCTACCCTAGGCTAGGGAGCGTCCTCCCTTCCATGGTGGCCGTTCTTGTGCAGAGCCTCCCCTATGGAAGACCCCTCTTCTTCTCCCTCCCCACCTATCCCTTGGCATAGACTAGCCTATGCATATCTGTCCCTAGCCCTACAACTCCTCCTTCGGGTGGAGCGTTAGGGCTATCTTGGTCTCCTGTTGAGCAGGCCGCTCTGGTACATATACCCTTCATAGCGTCCTATGGGGTTAGCCACTGAAAGTGACTTGTCCAACAGGGGTTCTCCCCTTCTTGGATGTATCCTGACCCTCCCTTGGGTTACCCTGGCAGCCGGCCGACTGCCGGCCCCCTGCCATCGGATGATAGGACCCACTCCTATCATGGATACACTCACTCAGGCGGGATGCCAGAGGGGTATGTGATCTTACCCCTCTATCCCTCCTTATCTGTCTCTCTACCTATCCTGGTGCCGGTCCCTTGCTGCCTCTACTGCCGACGATACTGCCCTTCCCTTGGTGACACATTCTTGAGATACCCTCCCTCCCCTAAGTCGCCAGCCTTCCGTGTGCCGGAGGGCTGCCGCCTTCCGTCGGCGTACAGCCGATGCCCCACCCCTCCATTACCTAGTTTCAGTTGTCCGACCTTCGGGCCTGCCTCCGGCGTGCCGGAATTGATTGCCGGCGGTCTGGGTATACTAACCAATTCTGCCTTATCTTATGAACTGGTCACCAAGCCGGCAGCCTTCGGCTACCGGAGCCGCCGCCTCCCGCCGGCGTGCCCCCGCCTACCGTAGGCCGCCAAGCTGGCATTATACCTGAATCCTCAATGTGTCTATCTTAATGCCATAAACCCTGCTGGAGCGGCCTCCGGTGTGCCGCCGTTCTGCCGGCGCCCCCCCCCGGTAGAACGGTATTGTCTTACCGTTCTACTAGTGGCTGTGCTGTCTTCTTGCATATTACAAATTTCCAGCATACTATGTGTGTCTTAGCACGTTTGGTTGCCGGAACCTAAATCTATGGGGTCTCCTGCTACCCCTTTACCCTAAAGGTCTGAGTGGTCTCAGTCCTTGATACACCTCGCAGGCAATCTCTGCTAGAATTATCTTCTACCCACTACGGTGATCCATGAAGATTTCCGTTTTTGCGTCCTCGGTCACAAATGGAATTGCCTATTGATAAGGTTACGGTAACCAACTGGGCGGGATCCACAAGTATGTGTCTATCTACTTCCCTTTCCTGCTCCTCTCTTTAACATTACAATATTCTTGAATTATTTAATGTTAAGTGAAAGTTTAACTACTTAAAATTTAACTTTAGAGTAATGTAAGTCATTCTTATGCCTTCCATATACTCATGATCTCTTTCTTTTACAGGAGGAGTACATCAAGTGTGACCACAACTTCTGTGGAGTGAAGCGCCCGGACTTCTACGGGCACACGGCGTGTCGGACCCACGCCCCCTGCGCGGCCAAGAAAGGCGACCTAAAATATTGGGACCCGCAGCACTGTACAGTCTGCAAGAGTTGTCTGGTCGAAGCGTTCGACGATCTTCCTTCAGCGGAGGTAAGGGACAACGCTCGGGAGAAGCTACGCAAGTGGATGCGTGGCTTCCAGAAGAACACCACCGGACTGTATCTCGCTACCGAAGATTTGAGGGCCTTGCTATTTCCAAAAGCATCAAAAGACTCAGTGGTCCCTAGTGATCAGATTCCCACTGTCCAGATAGTGGTGGAACCTGATGTGGTCATGGCTCAGTCCATGCATGAGTGTCATTTAGATTCCGACAATGTGGACCGTATGTTGGAAGTGCCGGAGACCACGGAGAGGAACCTCATGGGCGACGAGCTCGACTATGAGGAAGATCAGGTGGAATACCCTGATTCGGAGCATGAGGTCGCTCCAGCTTCTACCCCTGCACCAACTCCTACACCGACGGAGGTATCACTTCCTTCTACATCCGCTAACCCGGACCCTACCCCATCTAACACTCAGGAGATCTTCAAGATGCTTGAAGCTCTCATGGATAAGAAACTTCGCGAGACGCATGAATTTTTCAGGTCCAACTTAGGAAGTTCGAAGCAACCGAAAAGGATTTCGGTTAAGTACCTCCCTGCATGCTCGGATACTAACCCATGGAGGTATGCTGAGCACATGCCGATCACCACGGGCAAGATCTTTATCAGTGAGAAGGTCGGCTCGATTGCGTTGGAAGAAGTGGAATTCTTCCCGAACTTTGAGGCTTACCCGGACTGTTACGTCCGACTCAGGTCCGAACCCGCCTCTAAAGAAGAGACCGAACCAAAGGAGGTTATCGTGTTCGATCTCTCAAAGGCCCAGGCTATGTTAGCCAGCGCGGGGAAAAGTAGGGGCTTCACCAACTTGAAAATGTCGGCGCTTAGCAAAAAGCACCCGACCTTCGTCGCACCAGACAATGCGACCTTCCCCTTCCTGGAAAAGGCCTTCACTGCGGTACATAAAGCAGTGGAAGAAGGGAAACCTTGCCCTGTACTGGAGGAGTGCAGGCCCTTCTCCCTGACCACTCCCCCTGATGATAGACACTGGAAAGACGTCCAGTCAACCTTCATAGTGGGGAAACTAGAGCCTGACGTCGCTGGTCGTCAGTTTAACGAGGACCTCCCGAAACTTAACGATCACCTCCTTCGTCGGGAACATGATACAAAGGAAAGGCATTTATGTCCCTCCAAGTACAGCTCGAAGTCATGGCCGTTGACACTAGGGTCCCTGACTTCTACATGGTCCTTGCCAAAACACATCTGGCAACGATCGTGAAGGATCTGTACAGCTTCACGAAGGCTCGTAGAGCCTGTCGTGAATTCGTGTTTGCAAATGCGACAGTACGACACGAACCCCGGAGGCTGATTTCCTCCAACATCTGGGGAAAACACCTCTTTCCCTCCTCCCTAGTGAAAGAGATCACTGACAAAGCCGCCACGGAGAACAGGAACCTTCTCCACAAATGGGGCATGTCAAAGAAAAGGAAATCCTCTCAGGACGACGGCCCTCAACCTAAGAGGAGACCCACCAAACCAAAACCCCAGCAACGTCAACAGAGACGGCAGTTTCCAGGATCCGCTACTCCCCAAGTGGCCGCTCAGCCACAACAGACCTTTCAAGTGGTCACCCAACCGGTCTTGTCACAGTCGCCGGTCTTCACCCCTGCTTTTGAGCAGCAGTCCACTACCTTTCGTCCCAAAGGTAGAGGCTCAAACAGAGGTGCAGGCAGAGATGCATCTCGCCGCCCCTCCAGAGGCAGAGGAGGAAAGGGAGCTAGCGGCCGAGGTAGCAAACCCTCGGGAAGCCAGAAGCAATGAAGTGCTTCCGGTGGGAGGAAGACTCCGCCAATTCCAGGATCATTGGACCTTCGATCCCTGGGCACACAGCATCGTCAAGAAGGGTCTAGGCTGGAGCTGGACTCAACCACCCTCAACCTTCCAGCAATTCTTCCAATAGTCAACCCCCCTCCTGGAAGAATATGTCCTAGAACTCTTGAACAAGAAGGTGATAAGGAGGGTAAAGTCAACCAGGTTCCAAGGGAGACTTTTGCGTCCCCAAGAAGGACTCTGACAAACTCAGAGTCATTCTAGACTTATCCCCCCTCAACAAGTTCATAGCGAACAACAAGTTCAAGATGCTGATTCTTCAACAGATAAGGACCCTTCTGCCTCAAGGTTCCTACACGGTCTCGATAGACCTTGCGGATACCTACTGGCACGTTCCAATGAATCGCCACGCTTCCTCCTACCTAGGATTTCGACTCCAAAGGAAAAGCTACGCTTTCAGGGCCATGCCCTTCGGGCTCAACATGGCCCCACGGATCTTCACCAAGCTGGCAGACGCCATCGTTCAACAGCTCCGCCTCCACGGCGTCCAGGTGATGGCCTACCTCGACAACTGGCTGGTCTGGGCGACATCGCCCGAAGATTGTGTAAGATCCTGCAACAAAGTCACCCAGTTCCTAGAACACCTGGGATTCAAGATAAACACCAAGAAATCTCGCCTCTCTCCAGCTCAGAAGTTCCAATGGTTAGGAATCCAGTGGGATCTTCAGTCACACCGCCTTTCCATTCCACAGAAGAAAAGGAAAGAAATAGCAGGGTCTGTCAGAAAACTGCTGAAATCCAAAAGGATCTCAAGACGTCAGCAGGAACAAGTTCTAGGCTCTCTACAGTTCCCCTCAGTGACAAACCCAGTGCTTCGTGCACAGCTAAAGGATGCCGCGGGAGTCTGGAGACGTTCTGCATCCATCGCTCGAAGAGACCTCAAGAGACGGCTCCCAAACAGACTTCGGTTACTCTTAAAGACGTGGTCGGAAGCAAAAGCCCTGAAAAGGTCCATTCCTCTTCAACATCCACCTCCATCACTCAACATCCACACGGACGCTTCACTGGAGGGTTGGGTAGGTCACTCCCACCAACAACAGGCTCAAGGTACATGGTCTCCCCTATTCAAGAAGTTTCACATCAACATCTTGGAGGCCATGGCGGTCCTCACTCTGAAGAAACTCTCTCCGCCTCCCTAGATCCACATTTGTCTGACTCTGGACAACTCGGGGTTAGTCAGATGTCTCAATCGTCAGGGCTCGAGATCGCCCCAGATAAATCAGGTGCTTCTGACAATCTTCCGTCTGGCAGAGAAGAAGAAATGGCACCTGTCTGCAGTTCACCTACAAGGATTCCGCAACGTGACGGCGGACGCTCTATCTCGGACAAGCCCGATAGAGTCGGAATGGTCTCTAGACGCAAGATCGTTCTCCTTCATCTCTCACCAAGTCCCGGAACTTCAGATTGATCTCTTCGCAACGAGTGACAACAATCAACTTCCTCGTTATGTGACCCCGTACGAGGACCCCAAGGCAGAAGCAGTGGACGCCATGTCACTGGATTGGAACAGATGGTCCAAGATCTACCTGTTCCCTCCCACCAACCTTCTGCTGAAAGTCCTCTCCAAGCTGAGAACCTTCAAAGGGACAGCGGCCCTAGTGGCTCCCAGGTGGCCCCGGAACAATTGGTACCCCCTGGTCCTGGAGCTGCAGCCCACGCTGATCCCTCTCCCGGGCCCAGTTCTCTCCCAGCAAGTACAGAAGTCGACTGTCTTCGCTTCATCATCGAAAGTCAGGGACCTTCATCTCATGATTTTCTCTCCCTAGCCGCGAAGAAAAGGTTTGGGATCTCGAAGAAAAGTCTAGACTTCCTCGAGGAATACAAGACCAAATCCACACGACGGCAATACGAATCATCCTGGAGAAAGTGGGTCTCATTCGTCAAGGCAAAAAATCCTACGGAAATCACCATTGATTTTTGCATGTCCTCCTTCATTCACCTTCATGGACAAAGCTTAGCAGCCAACACGATTTCTACCTGCAAATCGGCTTTGACTAGACCACTACTGTACGCCTTCCAGATTGATCTGTCCAGCGATATCTTCAATAAACTGCCAAAGGCATGCGCTCGTCTACGCCCAGCACCTCCGCCAAAACCTATCTCCTTGTCCCTGGACAAGGTGCTCCATTTTGCCTCCAACTTGGACAACGATTCGTGCCCTCTCAAGGATCTGACTCAAAAAGTTATATTTCTTTTTGCTCTTGCCTCATGAGCTCGAGTCAGCGAAATAGTGGCATTATCAAAAGTCGAGGGTCATATCCTGTTTACAGACTCAGGAGACCTTGCCCTCTTCCCTAATCCGACGTTTCTCGTGAAAAATGAATTACCCACCAAGAGATGGGGCCCCTGGAGAATCTGCCCCCTAAAAGAAGATGCCTCTCTATGTCTGGTAGAGAGCCTCAAGGTCTATCTTCAGAGAACTTCAGACTTTGGTGGAGGCCAACTCTTCAAAGGAGAAACATCGGGTAGCGACCTGTCACTGAAACAACTAAGAGCGAAAATCACCTACTTCATTCGCAGAGCGGATCCTGACAGTACACCCGCAGGTCACGATCCTAGAAAAGTCACATCATCTCTGAATTTTTTCCAGAGTATGAATTTCGAAAGCCTCAAGAGCTTCACAGGATGGAAATCTTTGCCCGTTTTCTTCAAGCACTACGCGAAGCAAGTGCATGAAGTCAAAAATTTTGTGGTAGCCGCAGGTAGTGTTATGAAACCTGCAGTTAACTCTGCATAGAACAGTGAGTTACTTGGGACTTTAACTCTACGGGTGCCTGTGTTGACCCTCGTGTGATACATAGTGATTTCATGGACACTTAGTGTTTCTCATAGACTATTCTTTACAAGGTGAAATGTCATAGTCGTCACATGAGTGCCACATGCCTAGAGCATGATGTGTTTTTTCCTTATTAAAGACTGACGTCCCTATGGAACTTGTGCTTTCTAATAATTTGAAATTTCTTTCAGATTCAATAAGTCTTCTCATTTCTATGTACATTATAATTTGTTTGTAAATTAACTTTACATCATTTATTACATTTATTATTACTATAACCTGCAATTGTAAAATAAAATGTCTACTTTATTACTTGTGCGACTCTCTCCGCTCCTATTCATACTATGAAATACATGGTTGTCATAGTTTCATCACCCTTTTCTTTGAAATAAGAAGAATAATATGTTTTATCCGTATTATATACTCACCTATGCTGTGTAATATTCCTAATTGAATACTTACTTGCGCCATACCTTCGAGACCAGATTGTTCTCTAGCCATGGAATATAATGCCTAACCACCACTTATCTATTGTTGAGAATGTTCCTAAACGAATACCGACCATTCTGTCTTGTCTCCGAGTTCTTCACGTACTCTCCGCAGGGTGAGTAGCCCTTCGATGACCACTTTGAACTTTGGTATGACCCGTTGGGACTTCTCTGCCAGGGGGGCAGGAAGCTGCATCCCACGGAACCTCTATCGAGGTCACAATGCTTACCTTTATTCAAAGCCCTTGGCACTTACTCTATAAGGGGAAATATACCACGATAAATTGATTCTCTGGTACTCTTCCATCAGGACGTCATGGTTTGAGCCCAAAAAACGGATTTTGAGCGAAGCGAAAAATCTATTTTTGGGTGAGATAGCCATGACGTCCTGATGGACCCTCCCTACTATTCTGGTCCAGCCTTTCAGGCCCCGCCCTGTCCTGCTGTATCATGGAGATTAGCAAGCAGCTGGCATCAGGATGAGGACGGACGTGACGTTATTTAACAATGGCGCCCGTTTGTTTACGTTTCGAGTATCAAAAGTAGCCACGGACGAGTGTAACTGTGGAACGGCTCCCCAGTTATTCTCCGCCCCTCCATATCGAAGTGTTAACTCTATATGGGGTGCAGATAGCTATGTGGCGTGTTAATACATGCGTCTCCTGTTGATATACAATGTCTTAAAGGGAAACCTTTAGGATATTCGCTCCAGAAGTAAGAATTCTGTGATAACCTGTGGTTTAATTCTCTGGGAATATCCTTGTACTGTAGTCAATATACCCAAGGAAGCTACCAAAAAGGAACCTTCCATCAGGACGTCATGGCTATCTCACCCAAAAATAGATTTTCTGGGGGCGGCCTGTGACGGCCGGTGAGTAGATTTTTTGCTTCGCTCAAAATCCGTTATTTAAGTTAAAAATCTCAATGAAATGTACTGCGTGTTAGGTACGAACGCACAATGCTACTACGTATGCATATTAAAGACATTAGCGATTGATTATTTTTTTCAGTTCAGTAATTAGATAAAAGATTGTAACATTTTTAATTTTAGAGTATTGGATATTTATTTACAATTAAGGGATTTTGACGAAGGAAAAATCTATTTCTGGGAAGAGGCCTGTGACGCCCGGTGAGAAAGGTCCTTCCTTATACCTTTCCTAATATAAATCTTCCAAATATACTAGAGAAAGATAAAAGCATGCAATGCAGAGGTTACAACCCTTGTAGGTGTCGTGTATTAAACAAAGGCGTGTGTAAACCACTATTCACAGGTTGTCTTCCATTTAGATAATCCCTTCATCAATGGGGAGGGCCGTGACAGGCCCTAGATAACATGGTTGAACTCCCCAACGACACCTACCACGCGCGCCCTCTAGGACATCCTTCTGCAAGAACATATGGCTTGGCAAGGAAAAAGAGGGGTGGGGTCCGTATCAAATAACCGGGAAGGGTTTCACCGGGCGTCACAGGCCTCTTCCCAGAAATAGATTTTTCCTTCGTCAAAATCCCTTTTCTGGGGCGGCCTGTGACGGCCGGTGAGAATGTACCAGAGAATGCCTTCCAAGCCCAATAAATTAATAACATAATAAGGAGAAAACAAACACCATGTAAGGCAATAATATAATACTGTAAGTAAACATAAATCATAAACTAGCCATAGGCATAGGGGATGTAATGCTAAAATAATATGAGGACCAGGGATCACCTGAGTGTCCCGTCGTGAAAGGAATCAACCTTACATGTCTAAGCATATCTAAACTTTACAGGAATGGTAATTACAATAACAGTTAAATCATAACAATTAAACATGGCAAAATAACTTAGGGCTAACGAACCACCCAGGAGAGTGGCGACGTGGTGTAAGAGGTGGTCAGGAGGGAGGAGAGAAGAGATGGAATAAAGAAATAATCAGAGATTAATGGGGGGAGATAAGACTCCCCGCTGCAACCGTAGGGTATTTAAGGGCCTGTAAGTTCTTTAGATAGTGGCGTTTGAAAACCATAGGAGATTTCCAACCCGTGTATTTTTTAAGGTCATCAAAGTCCATGTTCTGGAAGTAATTGATAGAGGTAGCAATTGACCGTATATCATGAGCATGGGGAAATGATTCCGGGTTAGCATGTTTAATGAAGTAGAGGATTTGTTGTCTGATACCTTGAATGGTCAAAGTACCACCTTGTTCCCTGATAAATAAGGGGCCAGACGAGCGGGTGGCAGATCTAGCTAAAAAGGTCCTGAGAGTAGTGACTGGACACAGCGAAGGATCCTGGGGAAGAGAGATGATCTTCCAAGGGAACCACCTATTTTGCGGGTCCTCATTTTTTGCTAGGAAAGCTCTGTCTGGGGTAAGCAGTGCTTCGCCTGTAGGGAGGAAATCTATGTTTTCCGGGTTACGTGAGAGCGCTGCTAGTTCTGAGATTCTAGCACCTGAGGCCATAGCTGATAGAAATAACGTCTTCCTAAGCAGAGTGATATAAGAGCAGGACTCGTTGTCAGTGTCCGACGCGAGTTTGAGGACATTGTTCAGAGACCAAGAGACTTTTTGTGGCCGATCCAACGGCCGAAGCCTAGCACATGCTTTTGGAATAGATGAGAAATAGGAATCAGCTAGATTAATGTTAAACCCAACCAGGAATATCTTCTTCAAAGCTGACTTGATGGTAGTTATAGTGCTAGCTGCCAAGCCCTTGTCAAATAAGAACTTAAAGAACGAGATGGCTAAATTCGGAGTCATACGAGTGTGGTCTGAATTCTTTAGGAAACCTGCTAATTTCTTAACAGCCGAATCATATTGACGAATTGTCGAGTCCCTTTTGTCCGCTTCGATGAAGAGAACGTTTTCCGGGTCAATGTTTGCGTCTTTATGAGCTGCAAACTTCATGAAGTCCACAAAGTTAGGGTTTTGGCTATCCTTGAGGAATCTGACACAGTCTGTGTTTGAATTACTTGGGTTAGTTTGGGGAATGGAATCCGGAAGGGTCGGAGTTTCAGCTCGAGGAGGAGAGAAAACCAACTGCTCTTTGGCCAGTGAGGTGCTACTAAGGCCACTGTCCCCCGGAAGGAGCGTAGTTTGTGCAATACTTTCATTAGAAGATTCACTGGTGGAAATAGGTAAATCTTCCTCCAATGGTTCCAATCCAGGGTTAATGCGTCTATGGCATAAGCCTGAGGGTCCATGTTTGGTGTCACATAACAAGGAAGTTTGTGATTCATCTGAGTTGCGAATAGATCTACCTGAAGGCCCGGAACCAGCCTGAGTATCCACCGGAATGAAATTATGTCCAGAGACCATTCTGATTCCAGTGGTTTCGTCCTGGATAGTGAGTCCGCTATCACATTCTGGACTCCCGCTAGGTGGGTTGCTGACAGGAACCAGTTCTTTTCTGCTGCCAAGGTGAAGATAGTGACCAGGATCTGATTCAGGTTGGGCGACTTGGATCCTCCTCTGTTGATGCAGTGTACTACGGCTGTGCTGTCTGACACTACTCTGATGTGGGTCGACCTCGGAGGAGAGAGCCTCTTCAGGGTCAAGAACACTACCATGGCTTCGAGAACATTGATGTGGAAGTGTTTCATGGCGGGTGACCAAGAGCCCTGAAACATCTGACGTTCGTAGTAACCCCCCCATCCACTCAGAGACGCGTCTGTATGAATTGTCACTTGTGGGGGTGGGAATTGAAGAGGAACCGATTTGGAAAGGTTCTTCGGTTCGGACCATGGCTGTAATCTCATTTTCAAGACAGAGGGGATTTTCGAGACCTTGTCTCTTAAAGGTACTGTGGCTCTCTTTCTCCAAACTCGATTGATGTCTTTGAGTTTGGCTTTCAATAGGCGATCTGTTACTGAGACGAATTGAAGAAGGCCGAGGATTCTTTCTAAGGCTCTTCTGGACACCTGCCTGTGTTTTAGAAAATTCTTGACCTTGGAAGCTATTTCTCTTACCTTTTTGGGAGGTAGAACCAGCTTGTGCCGTGCAAGGTCCCACTGTATGCCTAACCATTCGAAGCGGTCTGATGGAAGTAGGCGGGATTTTTGGAGATTGACCCGAAATCCCAGGTTGGCGAGAAAACGAAGTACTTTCTTCGTAGCTCTGTTGCACTCCAGGGCTGACCGAGCCCAAATAAGCCAATCGTCCAGATAAGCAACGATCTGAATCCCTTGGTTCCTGAGTTGTTCTAGCACCGTCTCTCCCAGTTTCGTGAATATCCTGGGTGCAATGTTGAGGCCGAAGGGCATGACTTTGAATGCAAAGGCTTTCCTGCCTAGACGGAAACCTAGGTAAGGAGAGAAGTTTCGAGCTATTGGTACGTGATAATAGGCGTCGGTAAGATCGATAGAGGTGGTGACGGCCCCACGGGGAAGCAGGGTACGTACCTGAGAGATGGTCAACATCCGGAACTTGTCGCAGAGGATGTAAGAATTTAGCTTTGACAAGTCCAGGACCACTCTCAATGCCGACGAGCCTTTCTTCGGAACTGTGAACAGGCGGCCTTGGAACTTCAGCGATCGAACCCGTTTGATTGCTTTTTTCTGTAGTAACACGGTGGTGTACTCTCTCAGAATGGATGTGGGTCTCTGGAAGAAGGTCACTGGTGGAGGAGGGGAACCTTGTGACCATTTCCACCCCAAGCCTTTGGAGACTATGCTGTGAGCCCACGGACTGAAGGTCCAACGGTCTCGAAAGTGGTAAAGTCTCCCCCCTACCGGAACTATATCATTGCGAGGGAGTGAATCTAGGTTCTTTCCCTCCTCAAGAACCCCTTGTCCTAGGTCCGCCTCGTTGACGGAACTGTCCTCTAGCCCTGTAGCTACCTCTCTGGTGTCCACGAAAGGGACCTGAGGGTCCGTAGCTAGGGTTGTATGCGGGTGAGGGCATCCAAACGGGGTTGGGTTGGGTACCTGGGGGAGCAGTGAGGTAGACCACCTGTTGAGGGTGTTTCGGCTGTAGAGGAGACGAAGCAGTGGGAGACTGTGAAGACGAGTGGGCAATCGACGATTGTTGGTAGTGACCTCGGCTCGTCTTGTAAGGGGCAAACCTCTGTTTCTTCCTGAAGAAATTTTGTTTTTGACCTTCAACCCTCTTATTGGCAGTGAGGCCCCACCTCACTTGCAAATTTTGATTTGCTCTCGCAGCGTCTTGTAGTACCTTGTTCACCTCCTCCTGAGGAAAAAGGTTCTTACCCCAGCAGGGGGAAGCTATCAGCCTATTCGGTTCATGCCTGATCGTGGCCTCAGAAAGAACGTGCTTCCTGCAACTAACCCGAGCCGAACAAAACTCGTGTAAGTCGATTTGGAAGGACAGAGACAGGTTCTTTGTGAATACCCGGAACATGGTCTCGGTCGGGTAAAGTGAGGTTAGGGACTCCACGGAGGTAATGGAGTGGAGAGACCTAGCCAACCTATTCCGTGCCTCAAACTCAGTCTTGAGAAGAATATCTGGTAATTTAGGAAGCTTCTCGGAGAACAGATTAGAGGCACAGTCTGGGTCTAACTTCCCTACTGTGAAAGTAGCGGGGGAATCATCCCAGATAGTAACGGTACTCGGAATGAGCATGGAGGTGGGATCGGTCTCTTTAAGAGCTGGCATGGCAGAACCTTCTTTGATAGCCTGAAAAGTAAGAGCTGCCACTTTATCTGTAATAGGCAAGGTAATACCTGGAGAAGCTGTAAATATGGTGTAGGCTCCTTTGTGTGGGGTGAGCTTGGAATTAGTGCAACCCCAGTCTGACAACGTCCTGGCCCAGAAAGATTGGGCCTGCTCTTTAGGGAATATTACCGTTTCCTTCGGTACCTTGTCTAACCTAACCAAGGCATGTTCTTTCAATCGGACGAAGCCGTTGAATGGGAATTCTAGTCCCGGAGGGTAAAATTCTAAGTCCTCTAGAGGACGGGTGCCTATGCCCTCTAGAGTTATGGCACCATCAATATATGGAGCATGTAAGGCAAACCTCCAAGGGTTGTTTTTCTCGAAGGGAGGTAACTTCGATGCGTCCGGGGCTGAAGGCGGGGGCATCTGAGTTCCGGAACGGATGAGACTTGCCACCATATCTTTGAGCTCCGTCATAGCTCCTCGGTCTGCCCTAGACTGTTGAAGATATTGTTGTATCTGTTCTTTCACAATATCCCTGACCATGGCGGCGGATAAAGGGGGCTCCCGAGCCTGATCCTCTAACGAAGCACTGGACTTAGTAGACTTTGACTTCTTAGGAGTCACGGTTTTAGGAATAGCAATATGAACATCAGGATCCTTTGAGGGTCCCGGAACCGGTGACACTGATAATGGCAAAGCTGAAGGCTTAAAGGTACGTAGTGGCTTCACCTTGGGTCGTACAGGAATGGAGGGACCTAGAGGAGAAGCCGTAGGTTTATCAAAGCCGTGAAAGGAAGTAGTAGAGGAAGGAGTGTGGGGTGAAAGGGGGTCCACCAACTCAACACCACCTACCTGCTCATCCATGGGTTCCTCGTCCAGACCTAGGTAGGGCTCGGCCTCCGTCACTAAAACCTCTTCCTCAGTTAGAATGGTTTCTCTAATCACTTCAATTAACGGGGCCGCTGTCTCCAGTGGAACTGCTGCAGTAGTAGAGCCTGGGAATAGGCGAGAAGCCATGTCTCCATCAAGGAGATAGGGTGCGCCAGCAGGCGCATTCCTCCCAAACCCTGACACCCAAGGCCGGAGAGTAGCTCTCGCCTCCCTGAGAGATTCATCATCAGCCTGAAAGAGGAGAGAGGGAATTAATGATGAAGTCAAAACTGAAGTCAATATACAAAGAGCAATTAATTCTTCGCAAAGAATATTAACAGGGACACTAGAACCAACTTACCTCCTCGCTCAGGAGTAGGGCTGACAGCTCATAGCAGAGCATGCATGCCTCCGGAAACCATATCGTATAGGGGGCTTGTCCCGGTTCCCGAGAGAAGGATATGGCGCAATGGGCATGGGCCCGGCATAGATCATGGCCCATGGGATCAGTAAAGGCAGCGGAGCAGCCCCTGGCAGTGCAGCGGACTTTCTGTAAAAAGAAAGAAGACATAAGTCTGGATGTTCCTTGAGATTCTTGTCATTGACTTATGAATCAGAAACACTTAAATCTTAATTAATGTGTGAGTATGGTAGTAGCTAACACCTTAATAAAATAAGAAATTATAATAGAAACCAGTAACCACATAGCATGAATCTCTAAACTTCATCGATATCACACTGTTAACTCCGGTTCTGGACTCCTGCTTGATCTCTGTTTTTACCGGAGGTCCGGTAGCAAAGGCCCGTCATCGTGATATCGTGACCGTCTCCGGTACGATAACATTATCCTCAATGAATGAGTTATCTCCAGTGAAGCCGGAGATACGATGAAAACGGGGGCCTAACAGTGTAATTGTGATCAAACATGACAAAGGTTCGTGTGTAAAAGGCTTCAGCCGGAGTCCGAGTGCCGGATTACACCGTTGCACTCCAAAAATCTGCTCCGGAACGATAACTAGTTCTCACCCAATGAGTATCCATTATAGCGGAGCATAACTCAAGGCGGAGCTAAGCATAACTCAAGGCGGAGCTAAGGGTGTCGGTATAAAACGACCCCAATTAATGACTCATACACTAACGTACCTAATAATAGTGTTAGCTATATTAACAGTAACCACATCAATAAATCGTTTATAAAATTAAACGTACTATCATCAATTCTGATACTGAGAGGAGGCCTGAATAACCCGTGATCGTATAAAAACAGAGAACGGGAAATTCACCTCTCTTACTCAAAGAAAACGAGAGAAAGGATAACTCATACCTGTAGAACAGGAAACGAGCACTCTATGCTTTCGCTCTCAAGGTTACATATTAAAAATTAACATCACACAATAAATAAGAAAATTAATAAAATTGATTGCTTTTCTTAGTAATAGTAATAACGAAGAATAACGACAACGTAACAAAAAAACAAGGATATAGTCTAAAACGAACCCTCCAGGAGGGTACAAATTAACAGACTAAATCGCTAAGCTTTAAATCGTTACTATGCTTTAAAACGCTAAGCTTTAAATCGTTACTATGCTTTAAAACGCTATCTTAAATCGCTATTCTTCGTAGGTCCAAATTGGACTTGCAAGCAAATAAATACCATAGTAAAAATTAATAATAATTAATGATAACATAAAAGGCCATAAAACGTAAGTGATATAACCTATCTGACAGAGTACCAGATGGGCAAAAATAACTAGAAAATTTACCGAAGCGAACATACCCAAAATGGCTGCCGATACCTCGGCAGGACAATCGCTTCCAAAACTAAAAACCACCATAATGGAAATAGAACAAATGCCCGGTACTGCCAAAAGCTGCCAAAACAAACTATGGTACTTAACATTGGTAAGGGTGAAGTAACAACGTCAGTCATGTTGAAATAACGAGAAATTCTTCGAAAAAACACTGTGCCCAAAAGAACTATGCTTGCTGCAAGTCCAATTAAAGAAGGATGTCCTAGAGGGCGCGCGTGGTAGGTGTCGTTGGGGAGTTCAACCATGTTATCTAGGGCCTGTCACGGCCCTCCCCATTGATGAAGGGATTATCTAAATGGAAGACAACCTGTGAATAGTGGTTTACACACGCCTTTGTTTAATACACGACACCTACAAGGTGTTCGCGCGAGGGTTGTAACCTCTGCATTCCATGCTTTTATCTTTCTCTAGTATATTTGGAAGACTTATATTAGGAAAGGTATAAGGAAGGACCTTTCTCACCGGCCGTCACAGGCCGCCCCAGAAAATCTTATATCAATAAATACATATTCAAGTTAAAAAAGCAATGAACATTACTTTCTGGTATGTACAAATGCACAATGCTACGACGCATATCAACACATGAGGGATTTATTTTTCTTTCATTTTGATAAATAAATAACAGATTGTAACATATTTTTTCCTTTTAATATTATTATTCATTTACAATTAATTTAATATCCTGATTTTTATACATTTCGTTTCATTATTATTAGTATTAGTAATCATATGAATATTCTCTCTCTCTCTCTCTCTCTCTCTCTCTCTCCAGAGATTTCTACGATGGTATCTTGACAAGGCGGACGGGGATAGATTTTGAGCTAAGCGAAATTGAAGTGAATGCATAACAGTTTGAAAATATAGATGATGCCATACAGCAGGAGTTAATTTAATTCCCAAAACAACAGGGTTATTCAAACGACGACCAGTCCTGTGGAGGTCTTCAGATCTAACTGCCCTGCACAGAGCCACAAGAAGGTCTTAACTTGATTGCGCAGAGCAGAGTTCCGTCGTGCCATGAAAGAAGCTAGGCGCCAGTCTGGGTTATCTTCTGTTTCCTCCATTAACAGTAGAACACCACCATCCTCTGGGTGGAGGAAAGTGCAAAAGATAGCAGGCAAATTCAACCCCAACCCACCAGTGTTGAAGGTGAATGCTCAGTATATGACTGGATCAACTGAGGTAGCCATGCCCTGGTTAATCATTTCTCAAATAAATCATCCAAGTGTGAAGCTGCTGCTGGTTACCAGTATAGTAGCATTGAAGAAAAGAAAATTTTATATTTTTCAACAGGAAGGAAGGAGTCATACAATTTTCCTATTACTGGAAGAGAATTTGATTCCACACTTGCTACATTATTATTATTATTATTATTATTATTATTATTATTATTATTATTATTATTATTGTTATTATTACTTGCTAAGCTACAACCCTAGTTGGAAAAGCAGGATGCTAAAAGGCCAGGGGCTCCAACAGGGAAAATAGCCTAGCGAGGAAAGGAGATAAGGAAAAATAAAATTTTTAAGAAGAGTAACATTGAAATAATTATCTCCTATATAATTATTAAACATGTACCTCTTAATACCAAGTTGTTTATTTTAACCATGAACAGAATATGGCATAATCATAGTTATCCAAGTGTTTGGGAACTAGCCATTATTTTAGCCTTTTCAAAGTCCAGTAAGGATAAGTTTTTAGCTGCAAACTATCAACCAATTGCATTGACATCTTGTTTATGTAAGATCATGGAGATGGTCAATGCAATACTGATATGGTACCTTGAAAAGAAGGTATTTTATCACCTATTCAGTGTGAATTTAGAAAAATGCACTCAACGACCGATGTGTTGATACGACTTGAGTCCTCTATTTATGAAGCCTTTGCTTCAGAACAGCACTGTATAAGTTTTTTATTTTATCAGGAAAAAGCATATGATACTGCATGGAGATATGGTATACTTAAAACCATTCATAATTTGGAATTACGAGGAGAACTGCCATTGTTCATTCAATCATTTATTTCACAGAAACTTTTACAAGTGAGAGTGGGGAAAACTATCTTAGAGAAAATGTCAGGAAGGAGTTCCCCAGGTTAGTGTGCTAAGTGTTACCCTATTTGCACTAGCAATTAATGGGATATCCTTTGTCATTTCTCAAGATATTCTCCCAACACTATTTGTAGATGATCTCTCCATATCATTTGCTGGAGCTAGAATGGCAATGGTTGAGAGAAAACTACAACTTTCAATTGACAAATTTTAAATATTTAACTTAGCCGGTGAATATATAATAGCTGAGCCTCCGGCGGCTCGACAGAAAAACACAAAAACTCGCGAGCGATCGCTATGAAGGTTGCGGGTGTGCCCACTAGCGCCAACTATCGGCCAGATACCGCATATACATGTAAACAGCTCCAATTCTTCTCTGTCGGTCTGATCGACAAGACGTACCATTACTCGCTGTTAACCTGGAGTTTTTCAACAGTCTTGGTGAAGTACTTCCTTTTGGTTTGAGCTTTCGCAGTGCAGGTGTTTTATCTTCAACTTAAATCTTGAACTCATTTTTGGATAGATTTAATTGTTGATGACTTTGGATTGTTTTTTGGACTTTCTTTGACTTTTCAAAATGGCCGACCCTTCCCTTAGTACGGAAGTGTGTTTTAGGCTTTTAGCAATTATCTTATCACGTTATAAATTGTTGTTGTTAATTATAGATTTTCCTCTATATATTTTATATCTCACCCGCCTTTATTAGGCCTCTTCGATTAGCTTTCCATTTATAATAAACTTCAAGATAAATTTTAATGATTTGTTTATATGCGGCCTTACCTATTCCTCCCCTAATCCGAGAGTAGGCGGTCCTAACTTGGAAACCGAAGTTAAACAACGTTGAGCCCTTTCAATCGTAAATAACTTTTACAGAGCAAATGATTTAAAACTTATTAAATGAATATTTTTTAGTAGATATTTTATGAAAGATTTTCTTTGAATAGTCTTCGTGCTGTTTCAAAGATGAACTAACGTTTGGTTTATTTATGCTACGCAGTTTGCGCTCTATCGTTACGATAGAGAGAGAGAGAATCACGGTTTCACTTTGCAGAAAGAGTACTTCGATTCTGACGTTTTGTTCATTCTTCTTTCAAACTGAAAAGTTTTAAATACTAATTTAAAGGAACTTGTTAATTTTCAATTTCTTAGTCCTTTCAGTTTTTTCCTTTGGTCAAATAACCTGTTTATTGACGAAAGGTGAGTGGGCTTTTCTCTTCGGTGTGAAATCAAGAGAGAGAGAGAGAGAGAGAGAGAGAGAGACGGAGAGAGAGAGAGGAAGAGAGAACGTTCCGATCTTTATTCTCGTCCCAAGCGAGTAACGTTGTTCTCGAGTCAGTTTTTTACTCTCGTCCCAAGTCTCTGTACGGGGAGAAAGGTTAAAACGTTTTTAGTTTTTATTCTCATCCCAAGGCACTGTACGGTGAGAGATTGAAAACGTAGTTTTGAATGAACTAGTGTTTAGTCTCCTCCCCAGTCACTGATCCTTTTATCTTTATATATTTCCGTTTTATTTGATATATATGTTTACTGTTTTTTGCTTGTATTAATGTGCTTACATTATACGACTTATTTCGCAATTATAACCTTTTGATGTAGGGTAAAATTGCGTGCTTCAGGTAGAAATCAGTTTTATTCATGCCTAATATGAATTATTGAAAAATTCGATTTCAGTGAAGTGCAAAACAGAAAATCGTAGTGATAAAGTGATAATTGCGCAAAGTGTTATCAGTGTTGCGACAGAGGGTTCGTCTGTTCGTGCCTGTCGTTCGCCTAGTCCGAGACCTCTTGCAAGCTCCCATGCCCCAGGGAGAAGTAATGTCGTAGGACTTATGGGTTCGAGAGGCTTTAACCAACGAACAGACGTTCCCTCTATGGTTTCAGGCGTGTCTCGTCAAGACCGCCCCTACCATAAGACGAGCGAGACGGTTTTCTCCTCATCATCCGAAGGTTTATCGCGTAAGAAACCGTGGAGCAAGGTTTTGAGACCCTTAAAGCAAAAGTCAGTCCCTTCAGGACAGGTCCAGCGTCCTGGTTGTAGCCATTGGGACAGCTCTGACCCTGTGCAGTCATCGGAAGACTGCTCGACGCCTAAACAGAAGCGTAACACAGGCTCCGAGAGTCTTATTGTAGGCAAGGTTTTGCAGTCACAGACGTTACCCTCGTCTCTTACCGCACCCATTCCCGTTGATCCTAAATGGGTTGTACTGCAAGACATGCAGAATAAGCTTACCTCTCTTATGGAGGACTATTCTGCTGAGTAGGTTCACGATGATCCTCGCCGCTTAGCTGATCGAGATCCTGGCCGTCAGCCGCCCAAACGAGCCTTTGCTCATCCTGTTGACGTTGACGTTACAAAGTCACGTCAATCACGTTTTGTAGAGCCTCACTCGATGCAGTCCCGTGTTGACTCTCAGCCGCTTGTGGACGTTCAGCCGCTGCCGCTTGCTCTTGTTGACGTTCAGGACGTTCGCCAACCAGCGAAGTTGACTTGTTTTGACGTTGAGCGTCAAGCACCGCAGTCAAGAGTTGTTTTGACTGCTCAGTCTAGGCAGTCAAGGCAGTCTCGAGTTGACGTCGAGCGTCCTCCCGCACCTGTTGTTGTTGCTGGTCAGTCCTTTAAGCAGTTACATGACATAGCGTCCTTGACTGCTACTGTTGCTCCTTTGCGTGTGGACTGCTTGTCAAGCATTGCCACCACGGCAGGTCTCTCCCTTGCTTGAGACTCGGCAATTGTCGGACAAGGTTCCTTCAGATGAGGAAGTTGCTGATCCCCCTCCTACTGATATTCCCTTGGGGACTCTGTCAGACGGAGAGGAGCCTAAAGCTGCTCAGCCCTCTATGGACTTTAAATAAATCATGCTGATTTTTAAGGATCTTTGTCCGGATCTTTTTGTAACTGCTGCTCCTCGTTCGCCTAAACGTCAGAGTTTACACTAGGCCTAGCTACTTCGAAGCCGTTGTTTTCTAAGCTAGTGCTCTCTCGATCTTCTAAGAGAGCTTTACGTTTGCTAGGCGACTGGTTGATCACCAGGAGGAGTTTGGGGGAGACAGCCTTTGCTTTCCCTCCTTTTAAACTGGCTTATAGAGCGAGAGTCTGGTATGACACGGGAGAAGTTCTCGGCTTGGGAGTTCCTGCCTCTGCCCAGATAGACTTCTCAAACCTCATAGACTCTCCCTGGCGCCTGGCCATGAGACGCTCCAAGATTTTATGGTCGGCTTCAGAGCTAGACCATCTCCTGTTAGGAGTTTTTTCGAGCGTTTGAAGTTTTGCTGTACAATTATGTCGTGCATAAACAAGGCTATCAGGGATGGCTCCAATAATCTGACAGCCACGTTCTCTGCAGGAACAAGACTATCAGGGATGGCTCCAATGATCTGGCAGCCACGTTCACTGCAGGAGTACGTAAGAGGCAAGTGCGCTCAATGTGTTCATTGTCAAGACAAACTTCACGATGAAGTCTACCAGGCTGTCTTGACAGCATTAATGGAAGGCGACTGGATGGTCTCTCTCGACCTTCAGGATGCATACTTCCACATTCCTATACACCCGGATTCCCAACCGTTTCTGAGGTTTGTTTACAGGAATGTGGGGTACCAATTTCGAGCCCTGTGCTTTGGCCTCAGTCCTGCTCCTCTCGTGTTTACGAGGCTCATGAGGAATGTGGCAAAATTCCTCCATCTATCGGGAATCCGAGCCTCCCTGTACTTGGACGACGGGCTTCTCAGAGCATCGTCCAGTCATCGCTGTCTGCAGAATCTACATTGGACGTTGAGTCTGGCCAGGGAGTTGGGACTTTTGGTCAACCTAGAAAAGTCCCAACTGATCCCATCCCAGACTATTCTATATTTGGGGATGGAGATTCGCAGTCCAGTTTTTCGGGCTTTTCCGTCTGCCACCCGAATAGAACAAGCCCTGCTCAAAGTCCAACTAATGCTGAAAAGAGAACGTTTGTTCAGTCAGGAGTTGGAACAGTCTCGTAGGGACTCTCTCATCCCTGGAGCAGTTTGTCTCGCTAGGGAGACTACACCTTCGGCCTCTCCAGTTCCATCTAGCCTCTCACTGGAACAAGGACAAGACGTTAGAGACGGTATCAATCCCAGTCTCCGAACCAGTAAAGGCATGCCTGAAATGGTGGGACAGCAATATCAGTCTGAGAGAGGGACTATCCCTAGCAGTCAAGAACCCAAACCACGTGTTGTTCTCAGACGTGTCAGATTTGGGTTAGGGTGCGACCCTGGACGGTCGGGAATGCTCGGGTCTGTGGACCTCAAGTCAGAAGAGCATGCACATCAACGGCAAGGAGCTATTAGCAGTCCACTTGGTCTTGATGAAATTCGAAAGCTTTCTTCGAAACAAAGTGGTAGAGGTCAACTTAGACAACACCACAGCTTTGGCGTACATCTCCAAGCAAGGGGGCACACACTCCCTCACGCTGTACGAGATCGCAAGGGACCTTCTCATATGGTCAAGAAATCGAGGCATCTCCCTGTTGGCGAGATTCATCCAGGGGGACTTGAACGTCTTGGCAGACTGTCTCAGTCGGAGGGGTCAGGTGATACCCACGGAATGGACCCTCCACAAGGACGTGTGCAAGAGTCTTTGGGTGATTTGGGGTCAACCCACCATAGACCTCTTTGCCACCTCATTGACCAAAAGGTTACCAATCTATTGCTCACCAGTCCCAGATCCAGAAGCAATCCACATAGACGCGTTTCTACTGGATTGGTCTCATCTGGACTTATATGCATTCCCACCATTCAAGATAGTCAACAAGGTACTGCAGAAGTTCGCCTCTCACGAAGGGACAAGGTTGGCGTTGGTTGCTCCCCTCTGGCCCGCGAGAGAGTGGTTCACCGAGGTACTTCAATGGCTGGTAGACATTCCAAGAAGTCTTCCTCTAAGGGTAGATCTCTTACGTCAGCCCCACGTAAAGAATGTTCATCAAAGCCTCCCCGCGCTTCGTCTGACTGCCTTCAGACTATCGAGAGACTCTCAAGAGCTCGAGGCTTTTCGAAGGAGGCAGCCAGTGCGATTGCGAGAGCTAGGAGAGCTTCTACCATCAGAGTATACCAGTCGAAGTGGGAAGTCTTTCGAGACTGGTGCAAGTCAACATCTGTGTCCTCGTCCAGTACCTCTGTAGCCCAAATCGGAGATTTTCTTTTACATCTGAGAAATGTTCGCTCCCTCTCAGCTCCCACGATTAAGGGCTACAGGAGCATTTTGGCTTCGGTCTTTCGTCATAGAGGCTTAGATCTTTCCAACAATAAAGATCTCCAAGATCTCCTCAAGTCTTTCGAGACCTCTAAGGAACGTCGTTTGGCAACTCCTGGATGGAACTTAGACGTGGTCCTAAGGTTCCTCATGTCAGACAGGTTTGAGCCATTACATTCAGCCTCCCTGAAGGATCTCACCCTCAAGACCCTTTTCCTAGTGTGCTTGGCTTCGGCTAAAAGGGTCAGTGAAATTCATGCCTTCAGTAAGAACATCGGCTTTTCTACAGAAAAAGCCACATGTTCACTTCAACTTGGTTTCCTGGCCAAAAATGAACTGCCTTCTCGTCCTTGGCCTAAGTCTTTTGATATACCTTGCCTGTCAGAGATCGTAGGCAACGAACTTGAAAGAGTGCTGTGTCCAGTTAGAGCTCTTAAGTTCTACTTAGCTCGTACTAAGTCCTTACGAGGTGGATCTGAGGCATTATGGTGCTCAGTTAAGAAACCATCATTGCCTATGTCAAAGAATGCTTTGTCATATTTTATCAGATTTTTAATCCGAGAGGCTCATTCTCACTTGAATGAAAAAGACCGATGCTTGCTTAAGGTTAAGACGCACGAAGTAAGAGCTATAGCAACTTCCGTGGCCTTTAAGCAAAATAGATCTCTGCAAAGTATTATGGACGCGACCGTTTGGAGAAGTAAGTCGGTATTCGCGTCATTTTACTTAAAAGATGTCCAGACTCTTTACGAGGACTGCTACACACTGGGTCCATTCGTTACAGCGAGTGCAGTAGTGGGTAAGGGTTCTACCACTACATTCCCTTAATTCCAATATCCTTTTAATCTGCTCTTGAAATGTTTTTTTAATTGGGTTGTACGGAAGGCTAAGAAGCCTTTCGCATCCTTTTTTGATTTGGCGCGTGGTCAAATGTCATTTCTTGAGAGCGCCCAGATTAGGGGTTTGATGAGGTCCTGTTGTATGGGTTGCAGCCCTTGATACTTCAGCTCCTGGGAGTCTTTCAGCATCCTAAGAGGATCGCTGGGCTTCGTGAGGAAGACAGACTAACAAGGCAGAGTAATCGTCTAAGTCAGCTTCCTTACCAGGTACCTATATATATTTTGGTTTTGTTATGATATAACTGTCAAAAACTCTAAGCATATACGCTGTAAACTTAATTAACTCTGGTCTCTACCCACCACCATGGGTGTGAATCAGCTATTATATATTCACCGGCTAAGTTAAATATTTAAAAATGATATTTTAGTTATAAAATAAATTTTTGAATATACTTACCCGGTGAATATATAAATTAAAGGCCCCCCCTTCCTCCCCGATAGAGACCCAGCGGGATGAGAAGAATTGGAGCTGTTTACATGTATATGCGGTATCTGGCCGATAGTTGGCGCTAGTGGGCACACCCGCAACCTTCATAGCGATCGCTCGCGAGTTTTTGTGTTTTTCTGTCGAGCCGCCGGAGGCTCAGCTATTATATATTCACCGGGTAAGTATATTCAAAAATTTATTTTATAATTAAAATATCATATTATTCAGTGGGCTGATATGAATGGGTTCAAGTTTTCAACAAGCATAACTGCTGTTGTCCATTTCTCTCATATTCGGAAAGTACATCCAGACCCTGATATGTACATCAAAGGTCAACGGATTCCATTTGCAAATGAAGCAAGGTTTTTAGACTTGATTTTTTTATTGTAGGCTTACCTGGGGTTCCTCACTTAAAATTATTATAAGCAAAATGTCTTGATGCCTTGAAGCTTTTAAAAGTTTTGTTCCATACGTCATGGGGGCAGACTGCAAAACTATTTTATAGTTATATAATGCCTTAATTTTTTCAAAAATTAGTTATGGGTGTGAGATAGACTCCTCACCCGCCCCAAGTCGACTGAATATTTTAAATTCTATGCACCATACTGGTATCAGATTGGCAACAGGAGCAATCGCCCAATCCAAGCCTCCTTGTCGAAGCTAGAGAATTACGGTTAGACCTTTACTGAAAGTCTTCTGTTATTCGGTATTGGTTTAGGTTGCAAAGGGTTTCTAATTCGTTAACCTGTCAGACTGCAACCTTTGTAAAGCACTCAACATACTGTGAGATGCACCCAAAATCCCCTCAACCGTATGGTTTTCGGGTGAAACAACTGATAGACAGTCTTGATACAGTTAGAAATAAGGTGCTTTCATGTAAGGTATCATCAATGCTTCCATGGAAATTACCAGAGGTATCTTTTTATACATATTTTATTGGAGTTAAAAAGAATTTGACTGACATAGAAGCCAGGTTTCTTTTTATGGAACATGTTGCAGGACATAAGTAATCGACTTTTACCATTTTTAGTGATGCAAGAAGTGTCCCACAAGCTTTAGAAGTTTTTAATTTCAATAATCCTTTAGTTTTAAAGATTTTAAAGTGGCTTTTAATAATTGGTTTGAAAGGTTTAACAGTTTGATTTTGCTGGGTTCCGGCACACCTAGGTGTCTGGAAATGAGAAGGCAGATTCACTGGCCAAGAATGCTGCAGCTGAGTTGTTACCAATAAGGTATTCCATTTCCAATAATGATATTTTACATACAATTAAGAATTTTATTAATTGTATTTGGTAATGGCATTTGGATTTTTTACTTGAAACTCCTTAGAGGTATAACGGGATGCACCGTAAGTGGGAGACTACTCTTTGTTCTCCCCGCATTGGTCACGCTCGGCTGACATACAAGTTTTTGCTGGCTGGCCAGAATCAACCATACTGCGACGACTGTTTGGTACCATTGACAGTTAGGCATTTGTTAACCGAATGCCCCACATACAGTAGTGAGAGAAATAGATATCTGTTTGAGGTTTTGGGTGAGGATGGCAGGTTCATCCTTGTCAAAATTCTTGGACATGATGTGTCCTAGTATGGTAGTGGTATTTTTAGCTTTATTTCAGAAGCAGGTTTTCTGAAAGATATTTAACTTTTGAAATTAATTTTTGCTTTATGGTTTTGATTGAATATTTTTTTTATTTACAATAAACAATATCGGCATCAATGACCTTAGATGTCAGGATGCCAGAAACCCTCAAATCATCAATCTCTCTCTCTCTCTCTCTCTCTCTCTCTCTCTCTCTCTCTCTCTCTCTCTCTCTCTCTCTCTCTCTCTCTCTCTCTCTCAGAGGTGCCTTACTATACACACGTAGAACAGATTTAACAAACATTTTTATTTCTTTAGAATGTGCCAGATATATACTACACACAATATAAACTTTAACTAAGCTTAAATCTATGTTCGATCATAGGCAAGGATTAAGACGTCATTCAATTCTGTCAGCTGATCTGTAGCTTAATAGCCGACAACATAACATATATAAATTGAAAGATGTCTAAAATAATCCTTGTTTTCGATGTTATCTGAACTTTAATAATTTTTGTAATTTTTTATTATCAATTCAAGATGTATTTAAACAACAGCAATTACTGATAGTTTTTATTTTGGTCTTGTTGTCGGCTGATTTTAAGGTACTGAGAGTATCACGATTATGCTCACACATAGTTAACAGAGTATTGTAGATATCATTTTGCTCCCTATCATGTAATCCGTGAAAAAAGAAAATTGTTCAACGAACTCTCGACCAGTTTCTTATTAAAACGTGTATCGAACAACAACCACGATAACAGACGAGTCAGCTGTTGAAAGCTGACGATCCACAGCCATTCAACATACGCAGTGTAAACAAAGAAATTGAATGTAAATATTGGTAAATGTAACAATTGTTTATTTTATAATGATGCAATATAATTTTTATAACTTAATTTGTTAGTCAACCTTACAAATTCTTATTATTTTATACCATCTTAGAGCAAACTACATTCACAAATAAAGAGCCGCTATGTACTGTAAACATGCTAAATTGTGAACATCTACATTTACAAGTACGGATGTACATTTATTCGTAAAATTATATTACATTTTTTGGTACTACATTAAAAACTAAAATACATTTGGTTGTAAGCTTAAATAAATTCTTATTTGATTCTCTCTCTCTCTCGCTCTTGCTCCTAGGCGGGAAATTCAACTCGCGTAACATCGCATATTTCGTGTTAACAATATATCTCAATAAATTTTAACTTGTGAAACTTCGAAATCGAGTAAACAGAACTTGTGTTAACGGGGAGTTAACTGCTGTTTATATATGTTTATGTATCTCTCTCTCTCTCTCTCTCTCTCTCTCTCTCTCTCTCTCTCTCTCTCTCTCTCTCTCTCTCTCTCTCTCTCTATATATATATATATATATATATATATATATATATATATATATATATATATATATATATATATTATATTATATATATAATATATATATGTATATATATATATATATATATATATATATATAAATATGTATATATATATATATATATATATATATATATATATATATATATATATATATATATATATATATATATATCTATATCTATATCTATATATATATATCTATATATATATATATATGTATATATATATATATATCTATCTATATATATATATATATATATATATATATATATATATATATATATATATATATATATATATATATATTAGTGGAACCTCTACATACAATTGCCTTTACATACGATTGTTCCAACATCCGAAGTAAAATTCGATTGAATTTTCGTCTTGACACCCGAAGTCATGTTCTAACATTCGACGTAGAGTATACACGTAGAATTTTCTCGAAGCGTCGGTCGTAGTTTCTTGTTTACGCCGGTAGACAGCAACACTTTGGAGGGACGCCATTGAGCGTCACGTCGGTCAGTTCTCTGTTCTCGTGCGCATCGTGTGGTTATCTTCTGTTCGGTCCGTTATTAATATTGGTTATTATCTTTCTTTTCTCACATTTCAATTTTGATTGTACGTATAATCATGGGTCCTAAGAAGCTTAATTTCTGTACAGGTAATAATAGTGGTGAGAAAAGGAAGAAGGCAATGCTTTCATTAGAATTGAAGCAAGAAATTATAGAAAAACATGAGCGCGGTGTGCGTGTGAGTGATCTGGCTAAACAATATGACCGGATTTTGTCTACGATCCCGACGATCATCAAGCATACGGAAGCCATTAAAGCAGTCAAACCATCAAAGGGGATCACCATTATTTCAAAACATCGTAGCCCTACCCTGGAAGAGATGGAATGCTATTTGTTAATATGGATAAAGGACAAAGATGTTGGCGATACGATCACTGAAACGATCATTTGCGAGAAGGCCAGCGCTATTCATTGTGACTTGAAGGCAGCGGGCTGTGGTGGTGACGCGGGGAAGAGTTCAACTGATCCTACGACGGAGGAATTCAAGGCGTCTCGGGGTTGGTTTGAGAAATTTAAGAGACGGACAGGGATTCATTCAGTTGTTCGGCATGGAGAGGCTTCAAGTTCAGACACTAACGCTGCTAACGATTTTGTTAAGAAGTTCGAAAAGTTCGCGGAGGATGAAGGCTACGTAGAGCAGCAAGTTTTCAATTGTGATGAAACCGGTCTGTTTTGGAAAAAGATGCCTATTTGAACATACATCACCGCCGAAGAGAAGAAAATGCCTGGACATGGCCTATGAAAGATGGGTGACTCTTACCCTATGTGCCAATGCCAGCGGGGACTGCAAAATTAAGCTGTTATTGGTTTATCATTCCAAAAACTTTAGGCCATTTAAGGCACAGAGAGTCAGTAAGGACATGCTGCATGTTTTCTAGCATGCTAATTCTAAGGCTTGAGTTACTAGGTATTTCTTTGTTGAATCGGTAAACCAAGTTTTTGGCCCTGCTGTCAAGAAATACTTTCAGGAGAGGAATTTGCCTCTAAAATGCTTGCTTTGCTTGGATAATGCTCCCGCTCACCCTTCAGGACTCGAAAATTATATCATCGACCAGTTCAAGTTCATCAGAGTGCTGTATCTTCCACCGAATACCACCCCTATCCTCCAGCCCATGAACCAGCAAGTCATCTCTAATTTTAGGAAGCTCTACACCAAGCACTTATTTAAACAGTGCTTTAATGTCACGCAAAGCACCAACTTAACTTTGCGTGAATTTTGGAGGAGCTATTTAAATATCGTGCACTGGGAGGGAATAATTCGACGGACATTGAATTTAGCTTGGAAGAAGCTTTGGCCTGATGATGTTTCCCAGAGATTTTAAAGGTTTTGGCCCCGAGCCTGAACCTATGCTTGCCGTAGAGGAAGACGTAGAAGAGATTGTATCCCTTGGCAAGTCCAAGGGTCTGGAGGTCGATGAAGATGACATCACCGAACTCGTTGAGAGAGCTCACCACCGAGGAACTCAAGGAGCTGCATGCCATGCAGAATGATGAGTTCTAAACGCAGTTGGGTGAGTCAGAGGAGATCAAGAAGATAGAGCACATTTTAAGTTTGGCTGCAATAAAAGAGAAGTTAGCACATCATCAACACGTGGTAGACTTCATTGATAAGTATCACCCACAGAAACTTCAGGTTTGTCATGTAGTTTTGCAATTCGATGATGTCTGCTTAATTCATTTCAGAAAAATTCTGAAAAGCCGTACCAAGTAACTTTCTCTCGATAGTTTCTTTAAAAAATCTACGAACCGGTCTAGCGATCGTGATGAAGAGAAAGAAAGTGAAGCAAAGAAAACTAAGATAGAATTGAGTAAAAGTGATGAAAATTAAAAATAGAAAAAAAATGAAATATAAAATTTAAAAATGAAAATAAAATAATTAAGCTAAGTTAGGTTAAATTTCATGTAGTGTAAGTTTGAGTAAGTTATATTCTCGCAATCACCATCTCTACCTCCTCGCCGACCGTCCGTTTCCTGCCTAGCGAAGCTTACACCTCCGCTGGCCTGTCTCTAAGGTAAAGTGACAATAAAATCCCCTTTTTTATTTATTATTTCTTAATAATTATTCTTTTTTACATCTCTATTATATAATGCAATTGTATTATTGTTATGTGTATTTGTGTAGTAATTTATTAAGGAGTTATCATAGGTTTTTGGGCTGTACAAAGAATTATACAAAGATCTATATATTTGTTCCAGCACAAATACAAATCCTCTGCTATTTACTGTATAGGGGTATATATAGGGCCATTCCTGCGGTACCTTTATGTCTTCCTCACCTGCTGTGTCTGGCTTGCTGGGGCTATCGGTGTTCTAGGGACGACACCTGTGGTCAGTGTTGGAAGAGGTTTGGGCGCAGAAAGAAGAAAGCTAAGGGGATTCTTCACCTTCGGGGTCACTTTTGAAGTTACCCCAATCTCTCTCCGAAGCTGTGCAGGCCGGGTTACTCCAGGTCAACCTTGTGGGTTAGAAGACGGCGTTTACTCCCCTAGCGAGTCAGCTCCTTCCCTTCCCCAGGGACCGCCTGCTCGTTTACTGATATTTAGTCTCTTAGCCACCGCCTGCTCGTTTACTGATATTTAGGCTAGTCTTTTAGCCATCACTGTACATCGATGGTCACCTTACGAAGGAGGTTCTCTTTGAACTCCTTCAATTGCGAGCAGAGAGAAGGCATTCTCTTCCTTCCTCTGCGGAGCTTGATCTTCTGTGGGCGCAGGTGCTGCAGCCAGTCTGTCAGATCTTTAGTCTGTGTTCGACGCCGAGGATGTTGCTGATCCACCTGGGCAGGTGGCAGAGTACACTCCAAGGCAGGATTCCCCTTGGGGGAACACATCTCTCATTAATGAGAGAAAGCTGCCACTGGGCAGTGGCGGCCCCGTTACGCTTACGCTTTTCCTCCTGGGGCGTAAGTAGAGCACTGCCTTGAGCAAAGTTCACCTTGGGTGGACAAACGTTCCCTTCAGGGGAGGTAGCTCTCGAGCTGGAGCAGTCTCCCCCTCAGCCTGAGTCAGTTTTGTGTTCCTTTTCGGGTGGAGGGCTTTGTGACCCTTCTCCATCCTAGACGTTCCCCTCCTCGGGTTGTGAAGAAACGTCTTTTTGAACACGTGGGTTCTGGTCATGCTGACCCTTTAGAGTCTCGTGACGATCACACATCTGCTTGGTGTGATGATGAGCCTTCCGGCTCTTGTCACGTTGAGGCTTTAGGCTCTCGGGACATTTTGAGACCTTCGGGCCTCCGTTGCAGTGAACCTTCGGGTTCTTGTGACATGGATCCCTTGGTTTCCAGTTGCATTGAGCCTGTGACGGAGGTTTCGGTCTGTTGCGCATTTCCCTTGGGTTCTCGCAACCCTGGTATAGCTGAGTCTTCGGGCTCTCATGCCTCTCATCACGTTGAACATTCAGGTTCTTGTGACAGGGAATTTTTGGATCCTGTTATACTGATCCATTGGGGTCACGTAACCCTGGTTATGCTGAGCCTTTGGGCTCTCGTGCCTCTTGCTACTTTGAGCCTTCAGGCTCTCATGGCAGGGAAACTTTGGTTTCCTGTTGCGTTGACCCCTCAGGGTCTCGCAACGCGGTTACTCTGAGCCTGCGTACTACCGTTGCGGACGTTACATTGAGCCTTCGGGCTCTTGTAACAGGGAGACTTCAGCTTTCCATTTTCACGGGGCCTGTTGGCTCTCTTAATCCTCGTGTTGTCTCTCCTGATAGGGAGTTTTTGGACTCTCGTCGCGTTGAGCTTTCGGGCTCTCGTGACTGGAGTTACGTTGAGCCTTCGGGCTGTCGTAGCTCTGTTGAACCTTGGGTTCTAGCTGGTGCATACCTCTCTGGTACATGCAACACATTTCCTGTGGGCTTCCATCCTGGTTCCTTCAGGATTTGATGGGGCAGTTCCTTCGGGATCTCGTTACTACGATCCCCATGGGTCTCGCGACCTGAATTCATGTTCCATATTAGCTTCTCCCCCTGTATTTTGTCCCCTTGCTCCAGCTCGGTCCCTTGCTTTGTCGCGCGACAGACCAGCGTTGCGTGATGGAGTAATGTCGTTTGACATGGTAGTGTCGCACAGCAGAGATAGTTCTCACGATTTTCCTTCCTTGCGGAACCCGTCTCGCCTCAACTTGCCTCGCCCCGGTGGTTTCTTTATCCTGGATGAAATTCCATCTTGGATTTTGGCTGCAGAAGATTTCCCTCCCCATGGTAAACCTCCCGCTAGGAGAGATTCCTACAAATCCCTCCAGTCTTGTAGACCTCCACCAACCCAGAGACAGCCATTGCCTTCTCGACAGTGCCCAGACCCTCTCCCCAAGGGGAATCTTATACCAGTTTTGCCATCATGTAAGTTGCCTACTGGTAAGAGGGCTAAGATTCTTGTTGATGTTTCAAAGCCCAGGGATCCATGCCATTCCGAGCACATTGGTAGCCTGCAATCCCCCATGACTGCGAGTATTATTTTACGGGATTTGGCAAGCCTGACGGGTGTCAGCCCCCATTCCCAGTCCATAGGAGGCACTCTTAGGATCCCTCTGTTGCCGCCTCTCATCCCTAGTACCCCTATTCCATCTGACCCTAGGAGGAGCTCAGAGAGTCCCACCCTGGTGGTTCCCCTTTGTAAGGAAAAACCCATCTGTCATAAGAGGGCACAGGTAGAGAATGCTCCAGAACTACAGGGCAGCCTCCTGCAGTTCAAGACCACACAGGCCAAACCGAAAGGAAGAGGAAGAGGATACGTCCTTCTCCCCCTGAGGAGGACAGGGCAATTGCCTACACGGACACGTTCTGTTCCTCTCCGGTCGAGATAGTGCCTAAGGAGCCATGCCGTCCGACCCAGTGCGACGTGGTTCCTCCTCCTGTGGATCCCCATCCATCCCACAGACCAGCTGAGTCAGTAGGACCTACGATGATGGAGGAACTTCTGCCTCAGCACAGAAAGCCAAAGGATTTATTTACAATCTCTAAATCATTGGCCAGCCTTCTACTTCAACCTGAGAGGGAAGCAAGCACATCCACAGAACTTGCCCTGTCTCTGGTTGTTCCTGATGATGACTTGGACCCACTCCAGGCTCTTATGGGTGAAGCTCAGAAGTGGCAGGACAAAGCGATCCCGAGGACAACACTTTGCCAGCTGCCGCTAGCCCTAGGTTAACGGAGGATAAACGGAAGGAGTCCAAGCATGCCTTCTGGCAGGTGTTAGCATGCATTTGCTCCATCAGTGGCTGCCAGATCCATCGGCAGCTCCTCTTGATGGTAAGGATATGGTCCTGGACCAGTTTTGTGGCACTCAGAGATCCCTGAAGGCCAGTGCAGTTCTGCGCTGGTCTAAGGGGTAATGAGTGCCAAGCAGAAAGCGGTTTCTCAGGCAACTGGTTCATCTTCCTCCCTCCGCTCCCTTTCATCCTCCAAGCTCCTCCCTCCTCTGTATGTGTTTTAGAGGAGGTATTACAAGATCCTTGGGAGTCATTCCCTACCCTGCCTCTCGACCACTCCATAGAGGCACTCTTTGAGGGGCATGCCCCTCGAGAAGCTTACGGGACTGCCAGTCTTGTTTTTGGCTGCCGAGATAATCAATCAGGAGAAAGTCTCTAAGTACGCCATGCAGGCTACTTCGTGGCTTGACTTCTGGTTGGGGTATTTAGGAAATTTGATCTCGTCTCAGTATTGGTCCTAGGAGTCCTCTAGGAAGTCTATGGAGACTTTCCTAATGTCTGGTACTCAGGCCATTGAGTTCCTTGTCCATCAAGTGGTGAACCTCTGGGCTAACACCATCTTGAAGAGAAGGGATGGTGTCATAGTCAGATAACATAGGTAACTCCCTCAGGCCGGTGTGGTGAGATTCAGGAATGCTCCTTTCGAAGGGAACCCTCTCCTCTTTCCCAAGGATGTCGAGCAAGTGGCAGAGAAGTAGAGGAACTATATCCACATCTCCCTCATCCATAAGGTCTTAACAACTAGGCCATACACTTCTCAGCCACAAAGTAAACCAGTTCCTAAACCGCAAACAAAAAGGGATAGAGACCTAAGACAGCAGGGTCTTAAGGTGTTTAAACAGGCCTTTCAAGGCAAAATGTCCTTGGCAAAGGGAAGAGGGGATCCGGTCGAGGCCGATCCTTCTAGGACTGGCTATCCTTCTTGTGGGGGATGCGTGCAGAGACACTGGCAGAGGTGGCTTCATCACGGAGCTGAACCCTAGGCAATCGAATTGATTCCTTCAGGGTATCGCATCCCATTCACTTTGTCTCTCCCTCCACTAACTCGAGTGCCTCTTCCCTCGAACTCCTATGCAAAGTTATCTGTACAGATCATGTTGGAGAAGCGCTCTATCCCAGAGGTCCTCAATGGGTCTCCAGGCTTCTACAGTCACTTCTCTCTTATGGAAAAGGCGTTTGGAGGCTGGACAACCGTCATCGATCTCTCGGCTCTAAACAGGTTTGTGGAACAGACCCATTCAGAATGGAGATAGCCGATACCGTCAGATAAGCAATAAGACCATGGGACTTCATGTGCACTCTAGATCTGAAGGACACATACTTCCAGATGGTATCTAAGGTTCATGCTAGACCAGAAGCATTACCAATTCAAGGTGCTGTGTTTCAATTTTTCCACAGCACCTTTGGTCTTCATGAGAGTGTTCGCCCTAGTGTCATCTTGGGCTCACAGAGTCGGCATCCGTCTCCTAAGATACTTGGATAACTGGCTGATTCTGGCAGAATCGGAGGCGACCCTTCTTCGCCACAGAGACGAGCTCCTGAAGTTTTGCCAAAATCTGGGGATCATGGTAAACCTCGAGAAGTCTCACAGGCTTCCCTCTCGAGAACTGGTATACTTCGGCATGCGAATAGACAAGGACACATACTTCCAGATGGTATCTAAGGTTCATGCTAGACCAGAAGTATTACCAATTCAAGGTGCTGTGTTTCAATTTTTCCACAACACCTTTGGTCTTCATGAGAGTGTTCGCCCTAGTGTCATCTTGGGCTCACAGAGTCGGCATCCGTCTCCTAAGATACTTGGATAACTGGCTGATTCTGGCAGAATCGAAGGCGACCCTTCTTCGCCACAGAGACGAGCTCCTGAAGTTTTGCCAAAATCTGGGGATCATGGTAAACCTCGAGAAGTCTCACAGGCTTCCCTCTCGAGAACTGGTATACTTCGGCATGCGAATAGACAACGTAAGGCACAAAGCTTTCCCATCAGACGAAAGGATTCAGAGGCTTATGGAGGTAGTACAGAGCTTCCTCAGGCAAGAAAAGCTTCCAGCCACCTCTCCTATCTGGCGTGATTAGTTCCCAACAGTCACCTCAGGATGAGGTCACTCCATTGACGTCTGCAATCCCAATGGAATCAGTCCACTGATTACAGGAATTGTCTAGTCCGCATTGAACAAGAGGAACTTTCGGACCTCAGATGGCAGCTGGCAGACCCAAACCTCTGCGAAGGGGTCCCTCTTAATAAGAGTATGCCTTGATGAAGTTATTGAGCTTCAGCACGGCATATCATTCCCATGCTGAAACTTTGTGACGGGCAGGAGGGCTCTCGAACTTGGGGAAATTGCTTCCCCAGGTCGAATCTAAATTTCTCTCTCTCTCATCTTCTTCTTTCTCTCAATATTACTTCGACCTTCTATTTTTATAAACTTTCTTTTGTGTTGCTGTCCCAACTCTATGAGTAAAATTTCCCATATGTATATGTATATATATGTACATATATGTGTTTGTCTTTTTTTCTCTTAATGGCGTGGATGTTTCTACAACCGTTATTGCCACTGGCGTGGATGTTTCTACATCCGTTACTGCTGCCTGCTTTGATGAATGGGAGGCGGTGTCACGGTTGGGAGGTATTTGCGCTCAAAGCTATTTGAGAGTATTGGATGATCTCAGGCATCCCAAAAATGGTTTGGACATTTTTGGCGGAACTATTCTCAAGTGTTGGGTCTTCAGAATCCGGGTAATCCAGTGCTTGGGGTAGGACTCGGGTTTTGGCTGGAAGCCCATCATTACAGATATGGGGAGGATGATTCCATAGTTTCTTGGTCTCAGTCCTAACAGGCGAGTTCACCATGCACCTGTGCCTCTATATCTGTTTTGATGCTATCCTTCTTGTAGGGTATGGAGTGGACCATCTGGGAAGTATACTCTCATTGTGCCGATAGAGGAGAGTGCTAATTTCCTTTCTGACGTGTGATGGCCTAATATTCTCGAGCTGGTAAATCAAACTAATCCCTTTCTCTCTCTCAACCTCTTATAGATTCTTTAAGTAACGAACCCCCATCCACTGGATACGCTGATTCTTCCCCAGCACTGTTGACGACCTCTGCTAATTTAGTTTAAGGAAAATTCAGTTGATGACCTAGGAACAGAAAAGGACCCCTCTACTAATGTTTTAAAACCAATTAAGTCTTGTAACAAAGGGAAACTTCGAATCCTTCATGGTATCAAAATTCCAATAGATACTGATTATGATATGCTATATAAAGCATTTAAATGTTATAGAGTGGTAAAAGAAATAAGAATGAAACTTTAAAATGAAAAATGGCATTCATGGATATCTTATAATAATAATGAAGCATCATTTTATGCAATATTTAACATCAGTAATATTAAAGTTAATAACTTAAATGTCATGGGTGCCCTATGTGATAAGATACCAAACAATTTGGATGTACATAGACCTGCTGACTAGTTTGAAAAAGATGTTGATATAACTATGCCTTCCCAGAGAAAGCCAAAACAACCAATGTGGCTTGTTGCCGAGTCTAAAGGGAGTAATTGGAATTATTTTAGAATTAGCAATCTAATTCAGAAAAAAGTAGGAACCATTGCACCAGGTGATTTGTCTCGCTTTGAGAAAAATAGCTTTCTAATTCATGCCAATTCATGCACGCAATCAGTAATACTGTCTAACCTCAAGACAAGTAGTGATGATGATATGTTAGATCAATAGAGATCTGTATGAATTTATAGAAGAGGAAATACTAGCCATGTGGCTATTAACAGTGTGGAAAGTGCATAAGATTCCTGGGACATCGATGACTATCCTTACTTTACAGGATGCTGATGTGCCTTTCTACATCGTTATTGAAAAGGAAAGAATCAAAGTTTATGACGTTTCAAATAAAAGCCCTTACAATGTTTCAAGTGTTTCAAATTTGGACACCTTTCTAAAGTTTGTAAAAATGACAAAATGTGTAGTATCTGTTCCAGACCTTACCATGGAAAGTGTACACTTGAGGCCAGCTGTTTGAACTGCAACTCAAACCATAAATCCACTGGCAGGAGCTGCAAGATTTACAAGTTTGAAAAAGCTGCCATCAAAAAATCCAGTGTAGAACACATAAGTGTGGGACATGCCAAAAGACTACTGAATAAACCAAACAGCCATGCAAAGGCATTAAAATCAAGAGCAAATAGACCACAGGAGACATCAAACCCATGTAGTGCTGCCAGTAATTCCAAGAAAAGAAATACATCATCAAATGAAAGTAAGGCTTTGCATGACAAGTTAAGCATATTGCCTTCCAAGGCTTTGTCAAGGTGTATTAAAACTGCGGTACTGCCATTTCTATACAACCTTCATCCCCCATTACCAACAATAGTACTAATCTCTCTTAGGCCATGTCCTTGCCTGATTTGGAAAAGGTTTCACTTGAAACCAAGTTACCAGGTGCACCTGTGGTGGGGAAGGTGCAAAAACCTGGTAGCTCACCACTTATTAATAGGAAAAGAGAAAGACGTCCGTCTCTCCTACCCCCTTCCATAAGAAATATTAGAGTTATGACATCAAATAAATATGATTTGTCTGTTGGTGTTTCTGATAAACCAGAAGACAATTTAAATAAATCAGAAATTCCAGTTCAGGTCCACCATCCCCCTCAACAATTAGGTCAAAAGGACAAAAAAAAATCACAAACACAAAACCCAATGTATCAAGACCTTCTCTAATAAAACCACAGGGAAATAGTATTAGATCAAAAATTGCTAATGGGAAGACTTCATCTAAAAGTTCTTCCAAAAAAAAATAAACCATATTTTTATCCTCTATTTTGCAATGGAATTGTCAAGGTTTAAGGGATAAATATGGAGAACTTAAGCTCTTAATTCACGAACATTCCCCCATAATTGTATGTCTACAGGAGAGCAAGCTTGATGCTAATACCTCTTGTCCTCACGAATATATTAGCTGTAGGGCACCATATGATCACTCATATACGTTCGTCGAGATGTTCCCAAAAACCTTTATCTATTCGTATCCCTCTGCAGGCAGTGGTTGTACAGATTGATATAGGGAGAAATTATACAAACTGCTCTCTGTACTTGCCTCCAAATGATAACATATTGTATGATAATTTAGTAGAGGTGATTCAACAGCTCCCTGAACCTTTTCTTTTACTTGGAGATTTGAATGGTAGACATCCTTTGTGGGGTGATGTTTTAACAAAAACAAGGGGCAATTTATTATCAATTGTGGAAAACAAAGATGTCGAACTCCTTAATACAGTAGAACCCACACATTTCCATGTTCAGACAGGTACCTTGTCATATATTGACCTTTCAATTGCAAGCTCTAACTGCTTTCTTGATTTCAATTTAAGGACATTAAATGATTGGCATACTAGTGATCATGCACCAATCATTATAAACACTAACAAGGGTCCACCTTTACAAAGATCTCCACGATGGAATCTTGACAAGGCGGACTGGGTTAAATTTCTTGAGCTAAGTGAAATCGAGTGGAGTGCAGAACCGATTGAAAGTATTGGTGATGCCATGGACCTACTAAATGGAACTCACCATACAGCAGGAATCAATTCGATTCCCAAAACCACATGATTATTCAAATGACGACCAGTCCCATGGTGGTCTTCAGAATCAACTGTATTGCACAGAGCCACCATAAAATATCTGACTAGATTGCGTAGACGCCGTACTGAGGAAAATTTAATAACTTACAAAAAGTGTAGAACACAGTTCTGTCGTGCCATGAAAGAAACTAGGCACCAAAGTTGGTTATCTTTTGTTTCCTCAGTCAACAGTAGAACACCACCATCTTCTGTATGGAGGAAAATAAAAAAGATTGCAGGCAAATTTACCCTAAACCCACCAGCAGTGTTGAAGGTGAACGGTCAGTATGTGACTGAACCAACTGATGTTAGCAATGCCCTGGCTGATCATTTTTCAAATGTATCATGCAAGTGTGAAGCAGCTCTTGGTCACTAGTATAGGGGCATTGAAGAAAAGAAAATTTGAAATTTTGCAACAGGAAGGGAATAGTCGTATAATTCTCCTTTTACTGAAAGAGAATTTGATTCCGCTCTTACTAATTGTAACAATACAGCCCCTGGACCCGATGGAATTCCATATGCAATGATTAAACATGTATATTTTAATATAAAGTTATTTATTTTAAGCATTATTAATAGAATATATCATGATCATAGTTATCCAAGTGTTTGGGAACTAGCCATTACTTCAGCCTTTTTAAAGCCTGGTAAGGATAAGTTTTTAGCAGCAAACTATCGACCAATTGCACTGATATCTTGTGTATGTAAAATCATGGAGTGATGCACTCGACTGTTGTGTTGATATGACTTGGGTCCTCTATTTATGAAGCCTTTACTTCCAAACAGCACCATGTAATAGTCTTTTTTGACCTTGAGAAGGCATATGACACTACATGTAGATATGGTATATTTAAAACCATTCGTGATTTGGGATTATTAGGAGAGCTACCATTGTTCATTCAATAATTATTTTTTTTGCATAGATTTTTTCAAATGAGAGTGGGGGAAACCCTATCTTAGAGGAAATGTTAGGAAGGAGGAGTTCCCCTAGGTAATGTGCTGAGTGTAACTTTATTTGCACTAGCCATTAATGGGAGATCCTCAGTCATTCCTTGAGACATTCTCTCAACACTATTTCTAGATGATCTTTCCATATCATTTGCTGGAGCTAGAATGGCAATGTTTAAGAGAAAATTATAACACTCAATTGAAAAAAGTATTCAGTGGGCTGATATGAATGGGTTTAAGTTTTCGACTAGCAAAACTACCATTGTCCATTTCAGTTGTATCCGGGGAGTATATCCAGATCCAAATATATACATGAAAGGTCTACAGATCCCATGTGTTGCTGAAGCTAGAATTTTAGGCTTGATTTATGATCGTTGGCTTATGCAGGTTCCTCACTTAAAGGCATTAAAAACTAAATGTTTTGAGGCTCTGAATCTTTTAAAAGTACTGTCCCATACTTCATGGGGCAGACCACAAAACTATTTTGATATACAAGGGCTTAATTTTTTCAAAAATTAGTTATGGATGTGAAATATACTCCTCGGCCACCCCAATTCAACTAAAGATTATAGATTCTATACACCATACTGGTATCAGATTGGCCACACGAGCCTTTAGATTTTCACCTATCCCAAGCCTCCGTGTTGACACTGGAGAGTTACCTTTAGACCTTTACCGAAAGTCTTCTATTATTCGGTATTGGTTTAGGTTGCAAAGACTCCCTAATTCTTTAGCCTGTCAGACTGCAAGCCTTGTAAGGAACTCAATATACTTTGAGATGCACACAAAATCTCCTCAATCTTCTGGTTTCAAGGTAAAACCGTTATTGAATAGTCTTGATATAATTAGAAGTAAGGTACTTTCATTCAAGATATCATCAACCCCTCTGTGGAAATTACCTGAGATATCTTTTTGTGAATATTTAATGGTGTAAAAAAGAATATGACTGACTTAGCCAAATCCCTTTTTTTTTGGAACATGTTGCAGAACATAGGGAATCAACTTTTATATATATCGATGGCTCCAGATCTGATGCTGGCAATGGATTTGGAGTACATAGTAATGGTTTTAATTGTAAAGGTGCACTTCTCTAACAGCCTCCATATTTACTGCTGAACTGTATGGCTTACTAACCGCTATTGAGAAAATTGCGTTGGAGAAGGAGGGTAATTTTACCATTTTTAGTGATGCAAGGAGTGTCCCTCAAGCTTTAGAAGTTTTTAATTCTAGTAACCCTTTAGTTTTAAAGATTTTATTGGACGGAGAGGTATAATGGTTCGATTTTGTTGGGTTCCAGCATACGTAGGTGTGTCTGGGAATGAGAAGGCAGATTTACTGTCGAAGAATGCTGCATCCGAGTTGCTATAATGATTTCTTTCCTTCCATCAAGAAATTGTTTTGTAATAATTGGTAACAACACTAGGATAGTCTAGATGGCAATAAAATGAGAGAAATAACATATGTCATATCTCCTTAGAGGTATAACATGATGCCCTGAAAGTGGGAGACATCTCTTTGTCGTCTCTGCATTGGTCATACTCTGTTGACACAAAAGTTTCTGCTGAAGGGCCAACATCAAGTGCATTGCGACGACTGTTTGGTACCTTTAGCAGTGAGGCATTTGTTGACCAAATCCCCCAATTATAACAACTTGAGAAATAGATATCTGTCTGAGGCTCGAGGTGAGGATGGCCGATTCATCCTTGCCAAGATTCTTGGACATGTGTTCTACTATGTGAGCAGCATTTTTTCGATTTATTTCAGAAGCAGGTCTTCTGAAAACTATTTAACTTTAATATGACATCTTAACTTTTATGGTTTTAAATTGAATATTCTTTTATTGTTTATATATAATGAATGACATTGGCGTTAGTGACCTTAGACGTCAGTATGCCAGAAAACTTTGAATCAATCAATCAATATGCAAAGGGGTTGAGGGAGTTGATACGGTTTTCTGATTCCTCGAAAGAAAGGTAGGGCCCCAGTTGCTGCAACACATCTCCGGCCAATGGTCTGAATCAGAAAGGTATCAGCACTTGAATCTCTTGGAGATGAGGGCTGCCTTTCTTGCCCTACAACAGTTCCCCCAGTTCCTGGCAGGGAATTTTGGGGTATTGATGAGTACATTAGTTGCCTACCTAAACAAGCAAGGTGGTACCCTTTTGCAGCAGCTGTGCCATCTAACAGTAGAGATACTCAGATAGGCAGAAGACAACTCGGTGACCGTATTGGGTTGCTTCATTCCAAGCAAACGGAATGTGCTGGCAGACAATCTGAGCAGAGCAACTCTGACAGTGGGCTCCGGGTGGTCTTTGAATCCTCTAGTATCCAACAAAGTCCTGACTTATATGGTGCCCCGACAGTGGATCTGTTTGCAGTGGCCATGAATTTCAGGCTCCCGTTATACTGCTCCCCATCTCCAAGCTCTTCGGCAAGATGCTTTCCAATAACGGTGTGTAAACCTGGATGCGAATGCGTCTCCCCCATTCTGTCTGATGAGAAAAGTCCTCAACCAGATCTGAGTAAGCAGCAACCTACAAATGACTCTGATAGCTCCACTATGGCATCATGCAGAGTGGTTTCCAGACCTCCTGCAACTCCTCACAGAGATCCTGAGACAACTCCCTCCACGACACTATCTGCTCAAACAACCTCATGCCAACATTTATAACAGAGCCATACTATGCTTCGGCTTCACGCTTGGAGACTGTGCAGCACCTCCTTACACACAGAGGCTTTTTGCATAGAGTTGCGAAAAGAATGGCTGGACACCTAAGACGATCCTCTGAGTCAGTTTACTAGGCAAAGTGATCAGTTTTCTGTGGTTGGTGTCATGGAAGGGGTATCTCTCCCCTCGATGCCCCTGTTTCAACGATAGCGGAGTTCCTTGTCCACCTTTGGGAAGAAATGCTTCTCTCGGTTTTGGCAGTCAAAGGTTTCCGCTCAGCCTTGAGTCTAGCTCTAGCCTTTAAACTGAAAGGAGTAGATATTTCCTTCTCGGAACTTTCTGTACTCATACGTAGTTATGAATTTACTTGTCCCCTGTCAGAACTTAGACCTCCTCCTTGGAACGTGGTTCATGTTCTTCATTCTCTGAAGGGCCCTCTTACGAACCATTACACCAGTCTTTAGATCACCACCTTACATGGAAGACGGTGTTCCTACTTGCTTTGAACTTGGCTAAGAGAGTGAGCGAATTACGTGGTCTGTCTTCTGACGGCTCCCACTCTAGGAAATGGGTTGAAGTAATTCTCATCTACATCCCTGAGTCCATTGCTAAGACTCAAAATCCGGGTCTGCTGGACCTTAGGTTTGGCCCATTTCCGATAGTATTCTTTCTGTAACTGAAGATCCAGACCAATTGGTACTTTGTTTATTAAGGAGTCTGAGGTGTTACCTGAAAAAACGAGAGCAGCTCACCCTGTGTGCAAGCACTTTTCATTAGCATGGGGAGCCAAGAGGAGTGTTATAAGAAACACCATTTCTTCATGGATTCGGAAGGTGATTAAGAAAGCACTCAATCAGGACCCTCCTCCTTCCAGACAACCCAGAGCTCATGACATCAGGGGCATTGCAGCTTCTCTGGCGTTCAAGAACTACTCTGTGGCACAGGTGCTGCAAGCAGGTATGGGGAAGTGTCAGACCACCTTCACCTGCAAGACGTAACCCACAGGAACATGGAGACCTTTTCCATTGATCCTGTGGTGGTCGCACAACAAATGGTCTAAACACCTCAAGCTCCTTAATAGACAAGTAGGAGATGGTTGAGGGCTGTGGTTACCCGGGCTTATCTGGAGTGAATGGGTAAGAATGATGGGCTCCTTTCTTCCTTTCACCCTCTCCCCCCCTGGGGAAAACAGCACTGCAAGCCTCAGCACAGCTGACCTCATTTCTCTTGTGCTTCCTAAATATAGGAATGATACTTTGTTACGTCCCCAATACCTCTGCAGGCTACTATCAGTGTATTACCTTATATCGGCACTAGATTTTAGCGAGGGTAGGGTTCCTACTACAACCGATCACAGATCAAAATGGAGAGAACCCCGGGTCGTGACCAAGGCCAGTTGGTGAGGACTTCCTCCCCCCTAAGAGTGAGTCATCCCTATAAATAGCGAAGGGTTTGCATTTGCACTGGAACAAATGACAAATTTGAAAGTAATCTGTATTTTTCCTAGCATAAAAACCTGGAGCTTTTTATATAAATTGGCCCACTACCCTGTCCCCCAAGAAGTCCTGCCAGGAAGAAAAGTGGTTACTTGGCCAAGAGGTGTGAGTGAGTGGGGTAGCTAGTCTACCTCATTCTCATCCATTAACTAGCGGATTGGTAGTTATCCCTCACTAAAATTATTTTGGCTCGTCTTTCAGCTACGCCGAAAATAATACCCTTATAAATAGCTCCAGGTTTGTATGCCAGGAAAAATGCAAATTGCGGATAAATTTGTCATTTTTATATATGTACACTTAGATTAAAAAGTCCTACGACACTCCGGGAGAATCACTCGTCATAGGTCTCTGGTGTTACCGTGACAAAATAAATAGAGTTGGTCTTACTACTTCTTAGGAAATGGGCGGAGCCTTGTCCAACCACAACGAACACTCAAAAAATATTACAAATTGAGTTGCCATATTTCATGCTGTAATATCACTTGTCTCTCGAGTATTCATTACTAATACACAAAACACACACACACACACACACACACACTATATATATATATATATATATATATATATATATATATATATATATATATATATATATATATATATATATATATATATATGCATATATATACATTTTATACATACATACATATATATATATATAATAATATATATATATATATATATATATATATATATATATATATATATATATATATATATATATATATATATTTACTATTCTTTTGAGGAGCCCTGTAGACACTTCCAATGGATGGGTCAGTGGCTGGGGTTTGGTGGGGGTGGGGTTTACCCCTCCCCCGTGGTTGGTTGGGGTTGGGATTAGCCCTACCCCGGGGTTGGTGGTGGTGGGGATTACCCCTCCCCGGGCAGTCCAACATAGAAGAATTTGAGGAAGTAAGGAAGTCATTTGTATTTTATCATTAATTGAATGCCAAGTAACAAACTACCAATTAGCTACGATGGTGAAGATGGGTTGATTTCAATTCTAAGTACAAAATACCTGAATTCGACAGGTATAAGTACAGTAGAATTGTCATAGACTTTTATCTTTCTTCGTGGCCGAATGGGTTAGTCACTGTCTATATAAGCTTGCCAACCAGGGTTCGATTCCCGGCCGGAGCCAAGCTCTTGTCTTTGTGTGATTTCGCCTGGGGCTCTGATCCCGAGGTCGTTAAGAGAATCCAGACATTAATATATCAAAAATATATATGGCTTATTTGAATATGAAAAAACACGTAAAAATGTGCAAAATTTATCATTAATTGAATGCCAAGTAACAAACTACCAATTAGCTACGATGGTGAAGATGAGTTGATTTCAATTCTAAGTACAAAATACCTGAATTCGACAGGTATAAGTACAGTAGAATTGTCATTGACTTTTATCTTTCTTCGTGGCCGAATGGGTTAGTCCCTGTCTATACAAGCTTGCCGACCAGGGTTCGATTCCCGGCCGGAGCCAAGCTCTTGTCTTTGTGTGATTTCGCCTGGGGCTCTGATCCCGAGGTCGTTAAGAGAATCCAGACATTAATATATCAAAAATATATATGGCTTATTTGAATATGAAAAAACACGTAAAAATGTGCAAAATTTATCATTAATTGAATGCCAAGTAACAAACTACCAATTAGCTACGATGGTGAAGATGGGTTGATTTCAATTCTAAGTACAAAATACCTGAATTCGACAGGTATAAGTACAGTAGAATTGTCATTGACTTTTATCTTTCTTCGTGGCCGAATGGGTTAGTCACTGTCTATATAAGCTTGCCGACCAGGGTTCGATTCCCGGCCGGAGCCAAGCTCTTGTCTTTGTGTGATTTCGCCTGGGGCTCTGATCCCGAGGTCGTTAAGAGAATCCAGACATTAATATATCAAAAATATATATGGCTTATTTGAATATGAAAAAAAACGTAAAAATGTGCAAAATTTATCATTAATTGAATGCCAAGTAACAAACTACCAATTAGCTACGATGGTGAAGATGGGTTGATTTCAATTCTAAGTACAAAATACCTGAATTCGACAGGTATAAGTACAGTAGAATTGTCATTGACTTTTATCTTTCTTCGTGGCCGAATGGGTTAGTCACTGTCTATATAAGCTTGCCGACCAGGGTTCGATTCCCGGCCGGAGCCAAGCTCTTGTCTTTGTGTGATTTCGTCTGGGGCTCTGATCCCGAGGTCGTTAAGAGAATCCAGACATTAATATATCAAAAATATATATGGCTTATTTGAATATGAAAAAACACGTAAAAATGTGCAAAATTTATTATTAATTGAATGCCAAGTAACAAACTACCAATTAGCTACGATGGTGAAGATGGGTTGATTTCAATTC
>NC_090745.1:37656882-37666882 GCF_036898095.1 Palaemon carinicauda
CTTTCTATATATATATATATATATATATATATATATATATATATATATATATATATATATATATATATATTTTTTTTTTTTTTTTTTTTTTTTTTTTTTTTCAAATCCTCCCATGATTCGCTAAATAGGATTGTCATTTGCAATTCTGTAAATTGTTAACGTATTCCCTATTAATGTTAATTCCACTGCTTTTTCCAATCTAAATTTTTAAAACTACTACTAGGCATTTTGTGGAGAGATAAGTGTCTCCCTGTCTTAACTCCTTGCTTAATGGAACTTTTCTCATCTTTCTCCTCTTTTGAGGTAGTAGGTTGGCCCGGGCACCAGCCACCCATTGAGATACTACAACTAGAGAGTTATGGGTGTCCTTTGACTGGCCAGACAGCACTACATTGGATCCCTCTCTCTGGTTACGGTTTATTTTCCCTTTGCCTACATATACACCGAATAGTCTGGCATATTCTTACATATTCTCTTCTATCCTCATACACCTGACAATAATGAGATTACCAAACAATTCTTCTTCACCCAAGGGGTTAACTACTGCACTGTAATTGTTCAGTGGCCACTTTCCTCTTGGTAAGGGTAGAAGAGACTCTCTAGCTATGGTAAGGAGCTCCTTTGGGAGAAAGACACTCCAAAATCAAGCCATTGATCTCTAGTCTTGGGTAATGCCATAGCCTCTGTACCATGGTCTTCCACCGTCTTGGGTTAGAGTTCTCTTGCTTGAGGGTACACTCAGGCATACTATTCTATCTTCTTTCTCTTCCTCTTGCTTTGTTAAAGCTTTCATAGTTTATATAGGAGATATTTATTTTGATGTTGTTACTCTTAGATTTTATATTTCCTGTTTTTCCTTTCCTCACTGGGCTATATTCCCTGTTGGAGCCCCTGGGCTTATAGCATTCTGCTTTTCCAACTAGGGTTGTAGCTTAGCAATTAATGATAATGATAATAATAATAATAATAATGTAGTTTTAGAATTGCTGAACTTCTCGTATAGATAGATTCAAGTGTTCTAACATAAGATTCATCTATTCTTTGTCTTTAAAGTGCATTCATTACTGCTAAAGTTTTGACAGAATCTAAAGTTTTCTCATAGTCTGTAAATACCATATATAGTGGTTATACAAAATGTTTTCCATTAGATGGCTAATTATATGGATATTGTCAGTTGTTGAGTGCCCACTTCTAAAGCCTTCCTGCTCTCTGGGTTGATTCAAATCTGGTTTTCTATTCAGCTTAATATGATCTTTATAAATATTTAATATATTACTGAGAGTAATTTATTGGGCAGTAATTTTTCTGGCGGTTTTATCTCCCTTTTTGTGAACTATTATAAGAATAAGTTTTTCCAATCTGTAGGGATAGTGCATTGTTGCAAATATTGTGTGTAAAGTTCTCCTTGTTTTATTACTATGAAATCTCCTCTATTAATCAATCAATTGTTAGGCCATCTTCTCTAACTGCTTTGCCTCTTCTCATGCTTTTTAATGCTTTCTTTACTTCTTATTGTTAATTTTGGTACAGCCTCGGCTATTTCACTATTTCCATTGGCTAGGTTATTTCTTATATCTATTGTATAGCATTGTATAAGAATCTTCTGCAATTTTTATCACTACACAAATCTCTTTTGTTGATAATATTTCCATTTGCATCCTGTAAAGCAAATATCTGTTAGCACCCTCTACCAATCCTTCTTTTCATTAACTTGATGCTTCTTAGTGTTTCCTCAATTCTAGTCTGATTGAGTTATGAATGTCTTGATTCTTTAGTCTGTTTATTGTTTTAGATAGTTCTGCTAATTTTATTTCACACCCTGAATATTACCCTCATTTCCAATCTTTTCTTTATTAGATTTTTGGTGTTTTGTGATTTTTTTCTTTGACCTTGTTTTGGAACTTTTCCATCTATTTCATGTACTGACTCCAATACAAATTTTGTTAGTTTACTGTTCATTTCTTCTTTGCATTCTTCAATTTCAACATGTAGCTGGAAGGAAGTATTTTGTATTGCTAAAGTAAATTTATCCAATTTTTCTTTCATTACAGAAGTGTCTTATTTTCTCTCTGAAAATTAATTTTCCGTTTTCTTTCCTTAGAGATCTAGACATATTTTACTTCTCACCATTTTATGGTTGCTTGACTTCAAGTTGTTTAACACTTACATCTCTTCCTAAATTGACTTTATCACTTAGAATAAAATCTCTTTGGTTCTTTGTTTCTTTGTTTGGGCTTTTTCATGTCCATTTTCTATGTTCCTCTTTATAAAAAAAGATGTCAATGATCTTTAGATTGTTTCTCTCAGAAAATTCTACAAGCATGTCTCCTCTGTCATTTCTTGTGAGTACTCCAAATTTATCTACGGTTGTTTCTCCTTTCTTTTGACCTACTTTAGCAATAGAATTCTGTCGATGAAGTTTTTGAACTTCCGCACGGCATATAATTCCCATGCTGAAGCTTGGTGACGGGCAAGAGGGCTCTCGAACTTGGGGAAATTCCTCCTCCAGTTCGAATCTAAATTTCTCTGTCATCTTTTTCTTCCTCTTAATATTACTTCGACCTTCTCCTAATTTTATAAACTTTCTTTTGTGTTGCTGTCCCAACACTAAGAGAAAAATTTCCTTTATTATATATGTGCATATATTATGTGTATATATATATATATATATATATATATATATATATATATATATATATATATTTATTTTGGCTTGGATGTTTCTATATCCATTATAGCCACTGGTGTGGATGTTTTTACATCCGTTATTGTTGCCTGCTTCGATGATTGAGGGGAGGTGTCACAGTTGGGAGGTATTTGCATTCAAAGCTATATGTGAGACTATTGGATGATATCAGCCATCTCAAAGATGGTTTGGACCTTTTTGGCGGAATTATTCTCAAGTGTTGGGTCCTCAAAATCCAGGGGGATCCAATGCTTGGGGTAGGACTCTCGGCTTCTTGCTGGAAGCCCATCATTACAGATATGAGGAGGATGATTCCTGTGCCTCTATATCTGTTTTTGGTGCAATCCTTCGGGTAGGGTATGGAGTGGACCATGTGGGAAGTATGCTCTCATTGTGCCGATAGTGGAGAGTGCAAATTTCTTTTCTGACATGTGATGCCTGAATATTCTCGAGCAGGTAAATCAAACTCATCTCTCTCTCTCTCTCTCTCTCTCTCTCTCTCTCTCTCTCTCTCTCTCTCTCTCTCTCTTTTTTTTTTTTTTTTTTTTTTTCTCCCTCAACACTTATGGATTCATCAAACAACGGACCCCCATCCCCTGGATACTCAGACTCTCCTCCGGCGGCACTGTTGACGACCTCTGGCAAGTCTATTAAGGAAAATTTTGTTGATGACCTCGGAATTGGAAAGGACCATTCTACTGATATTCCAAAATTTCGTAATTTGGGTACCACGAGGAAACTTTCAATCCTTCACACTACCCAAACTCCAATAGACACAAACTATGATAATCAATATAAAGCATTTGAGTGCTATGGATGTATAAAAGAAATAAGGATGAAACTTGAAGATGAGAAATGGGAAATATGGATATCTTACAGTAGTCATGATGAAGCATTTAAAGCAAGAAGTAACATGAATGATATTAAAACTAATAACTTGAATTTTATGGCTACTCTCTGCAATAAGGTACCAAAGGATTTGGATGTGTATCCTGCCGACTGTTTGGAAAAAGACATTTAGTTATGCATTCCCAGAGAAAGCCAAAACAAATAATGTGGCTTGTAGCTGAATCAAAGGGGGTTTCAGGGAATTATTTTGAAATAGGCAAATTAATTCAGAAAAAAATAGGGACTATTACACCGGGTGATATATCTCAGTTTTGGAAAAATTAGTTTCCTTATCCATGCCAAATCAAGCACACAATCTGTAATACTGTCCAACCTAGAACAACTAACGACGATATTAAGTTAGATGTCAAACCCCACTTAAATTTTAGTTGTGGAAGGGGAGTAGTTTTTAACAGAGATCTGTATGAATTTACAGAGGATGAGATACTGGCCATGTGTCCACTAAATATATGGAAAGTTCACAAAGTCCCAGGTACATCAATGATTATCCCTACTTTCTAGGATGACGATGTACCTTTCCATATTATTTGTGAAAATTAAATGATTAAAGTACGACCATTCAAGCAGAAGCCACTGCAGTGTTTTAATTATTTTAAATTTGGATACCCGTCTAAAGTTTGCAAAAATGGGAAAATATGTGGTATTTGCTAGAAATCTTACCATGGAAAATGTACACTTGGAGAGAGATGTTTAAATTGTAACTCGAATCATAAATCCACATACAAGAGCTGTGAGCTGTATAAATTGGAAGACGCTGCCCTCAACAAATCTAATTTAGAACATATAAGTGTAGGACATGCCAAAAGATTATTAAATAGATCATATAGCTATGCTAAGGCTTTAAAATCAAACCCACCTAGTACTGCCAATAGTTCAAAGAAAAAGAAATATACCATCTGATGAGGTGCTGAATGATAAGATAAGCATATTACCTCCTGAGGCTTTACCACGGTGTATTAACACTAGGACATTGCCCATCTCTGTACAGCCTTTGTCCTCCATCACAAAAACTAGTATAAACCTCTCTCAGGCCATGTCCTTGCCTGATTTGATGGAGGTTCCACCTAAAACTAGCTTACCTTATGCACCTGTAGTGGGAAAGGTGCAAGAACCTACGATCTTACCATCTATTAATTGTAAAAGAGAGAGATCTCCATCTCTCTCACCACCCTCCATTAGAAGCATTAAAGTTATGACATCAAATAAATTTGATGTTTTGTCTGTTGATGTTTCTAAGAAACTGGAAGATAAATTGAATAAATCAGAAATTCTAGTTGAGGTTCATCATCCACCTCAACAAATATATCAAAAGGACACAAAAGAAAAAAAACAAACATAAAACCCAACATATCAAGACCATCTCTGAAGAAACGTACCGGTAATAATGTTAGATTAAAAACTGCAAATAGGAAGACCTCATCCAAGATGTATTCAAGAAATAAACCATAGTTTTCTCCTCCATTTTGCAATGGCATTGTCAAGGTTTAAGGGCCAAATATGAAGAACTTAAGCTCCTAATTCATGAACATTTCCCCTTAATTGTATGTTTACTGGAAAATATGCTTGATGCTAACACTCCTTGTCCTCGACAGTATGTTAGCTATAAAACACCATATAATCAACAAGCAGGGAGGCATGGTGGAAGTCTCATGTACATTCATCGAGATGTTCCTCAAATACCTTTATCTATTCGTACACTTCTGCAGGTAGTGGTTGTACAGATTGATATAGGGAGAAAATGTGCAATATGATCTCTGTACTTACCTCCGAATGATAAAATATTGTATGATAATTTAGTAGAGGTGATTCAACAACTCCCTCAGCCTTTTCTTTTACTTGGAGATTTGAATGGTGGACATCCTTTGTGGGGTGATGTTTTAGCAAACACCAAGGGCAATATTATATCATCAATTTTGGAAAACGAGGATGTCGGACTCCTTAATACAGGAGAGCCCACACACTTCCATGGTCAGACAGGTACCTTGTCGTGCATTGACCTTTCAATTGCAAGCACTAACTGCCTTCTTTATTTCCCTTGGAGGACATTAGATTATTGGCATACTAGTGATCATGCACCAATCATTTTAAACACCAACAAGGGTCCACCTTTACAAAGATAGGAATCTTGGCACGGCGGACTGGGTTAAATTTCGTGAACTAAGTGAAATCGAGGGGAGTGCCGAAGAGTTTGAAAGTATTGATGATGCCATAGACCTACTGAATGGAACTCTCCATACAGCTGGAATCAGTTCTATTCCCAAAACCACCAGATTATTCAAACGACGACCAGTCCCGTGGTGGTCTTCAGAATTAACTGCCCAGCACAGAGCCACCAGAAAATCTCTTGACCAGATCGTGCAGACACCATACTGATGAGAATTCAATTATAAACAAGAAATGTAGAGCACAGTTCCGTCGTACTATGAAAGAAGCTTGGTGCCTGTCAAGGGTGTCCTTTGTTTCCTCCATTAGCAGTAGAACACCACCATCTTCTGTGCGGAGGAAAGTAAAAAAGATAGCAGGCAGATTCATCACCAACCCACCACTAGTGTTGAAAGTGAATGGTCATTATGTGACTGGAGCAACTGAGGTTAGCAATTCCCTGGCTGATCATTTCTCAAATGTGACAGCAAGTGTGTAGCAGCCCCTAGTCACCAGCATAGGAACATTGAAGGAAAGTTAAGTTTTAAATTTCGCAACAGGAAGGGAGGAGTCATACAATTCTCTTTTTATTGAAGGAAAATTTGATTTTTCCATTTCCACTTGTAATGTTACAGCCCCTGGACCCGATGGAATTCCATATGCAATGATTGAAAATGTACCAGTTAATACAAAGTTATTTATTTTAAGTATTATTGATAGAATATGGCATAATCATAGTTATCCAAGTGTTTGGGAACTAGCCATTGTTTTAGCCTTTTTAAAACCAGGTAAGGATAAGTTTTTAGCAGCAAACTATCGACCAATTGCATTGATATCTTGCTTATGTAAGATCATGGAGAAGATAGTCAATGCAAGACTAAGGTGGTACCTTGAAAAGAAGGGTATTTTATCCCCTATCTAGTGTGGGTTCAGAAAAATGCTCTCAACAACTGTTGTGTTAATACGACTTGAGTCCTCCATTTGTGAAGCCTTTGCATCCAAACAGCATCATGTAACAGTTTTTTTTTTTTACCTTGAAAAGGCATATGATATTGCATGGATATATGGTATACTTAAAACTGTTCATGAATTGGGATTAAGAGGAGAGCTACCACTGTTTATCCAATCATTTCTTTCACATAGAGTTTTTCAAGTGAGAGTGGGTGAAACTCTATCAGAGATGAAATGTCAAGGAGTTCCCCAGGGTAGTGTGCTGTGTGTAACCCTGTTCACACTAGCAATTAATGGAATATCCTCAGTCATTCCCCAAGGTATTCTCTCAACACTATTTGTAGATGATCTCTCCATATCATTTGCTGGAGCTAGAATGGCAATGGTTGAGAGAAAACTACAACTCGCAATTGACAAAATTATTCAACAAAGTTATTCAGTGGGCAGATATGAATGGGTTCAAATTTTCAACAAGCAAAACTACGTTTATCCATTTTTGTTGTATCTGGGGAGTATATCCAGATCTGGATATATACATGAAAGGTCAATGGATCCGATGTGTAGGTGAAGCTAAATTTTTAGGATTGAGTTTCGATTCTAGGCTTACATGGGTTCCTCACTTAAAGGCGCTGAAAGGTAAATGTTTTGGGGCTCTGAATCTTTTAAAAGTATTGCCCCATACATCATTGTAATTGTTATATCCCCTTTTAGGTATAATTGGATGGCCCGAAAATGGGAGACCACTCTGTTGTTTCCGCATTGGTCAGACTAAGATGACACACAAGTTTCTGCTGCCTGGCCAACACCAACCATATTGCGACGACTGTTTGATACCCTTGACAGTGAGTCATTTGTTGACTGAATGCCCCACTTATAGCACAGAAAGAAATAGGTATCTGTTTGAGGCTCGGGGTGAGGATGGCAGGTTCATCCTTGCCAAGATCCTGGGATATGATGTGTCGTACAATGCCAGTAGCATTTTCAAATTTATATCAGAAGCAGGTCTTCTTAATGCTATTTAACATTTATAACATATTTGCTTTTCTGGTTTTAATTGAATATTCTTTTAATCCTTATTTATGATAAACGATATTGGCGTCAAGGACCTTCGATGTCAGGATGCCAGAGAACTTCATATCATTCATAAGCAATAAAATTATCCAAAGCAAATATAAATTGAGTTATGTTCTTTCAAAGATACTGCTAGGTCTAAATAAAGAAAAATATTATTCCATTTTAGTGGGATGTTGTTGATGTATACATTTGAATAATCTTCAGTTTATAATTCTTATTTAGTTTGGTAATTAATCTTGCAATTCATCCACTAATGCTATAAAATTCTTTTATGTTATCTGCAATATTTTATTAAGAAGACCAAAGCCATTTTCTTTGTTCCTCTTATGTCCTCTGAAGCAAAATATGTGACCTCATTTTAACTTTACAGTATATAGAATTCCCCAGTTCTTGTAATTTCACTAAATCCTTTTATATCTAAATTGATTTATTTCAGCCCTTCTAGTAACACAACAAGATCTTCTTCCTTGGACAGGGACCTAATATATATATATATATATATATATATATATATATATATATATATATATATATATATATATATATATATATATATATATATACAGTATATATATATATATATATATATATATATATATATATATATATATATATATATATATATATATATATATATATATGTATATATATATATATATATATATATATATATATATATATATATATATATATATATATATATATATATATGTATATATATATATATATATATATATATATATATATATATATATATATATATATATATATATATATATATATATATATATATATATATATATAAAGGCCCTTTCTTCTTCCTCTCCCCAATTTATTACTTTTTGTTTCTTTAAAGCATTTAAGGGCCTCACTATCTCTCCAAAACCTCTTATGAATTTACGGTAATACCCAGCGAGCCCAAGGAACCCTGCTATTTCCTTAAGAGTTACATGGCCTGGAGAAATCTGTAATAGCCGCTACTTTACTGGGGCAGGGTTGGATACCTTGTGGGGTTATTATGTGACCTAAAAATTCGACCTGTTTACAGAAAAATTTGCACTTTCACAAATTTATTTTCATATCATTACGTCGCAATGCTTCTAAAACTTTACGAATATTATTATTATTATGTTTTGGGGCCGTTATCCCTGTAATTATGATATCTAAATAAACAAGAACATTATGGCCAATTAAGGGCGACAAAACCGCCATCATTACTCTAAAAAAATGACTTGGAGCATTTTTAACACCGAAAGGAAGAAAATTAAACCGAAATAATTGATCGTTAGCTATAAATGCCATTTTACATTTACTGTCTTCCTGAATGGGTATTTGATAGTATCCAGATTTTAAATCAACAGTTGTAAAATATTTGCTATCCCGTACTTTCGCAAGTAATTCTTCGATTGAGGGCAAAGGAAATGCATTATCTTTAGTGATTGCATTCAATTTCTTATAATCAACACACAATCTAACCGAGCCATCCTTTTTCCTAACAGCTACAATTGGAGAAGCCCAGGGGGATTCGCTCTCCTCGATTATTCCTTGTTCCCTTAATTTATTGATGTCCCTTTCTATCTCTCCCGGGAAATGAATGGGTACCTCATAAGGCCTTGACCTGATCGGCTCCTCCTGCCCAGTTTCAATGCTAAAGGGAAATCGATCAATCCTCCCAGGTGGCTCATCTCCAATTGCAATTGCATCGGAATAATTATTGACAATATCACTAACTATAGGCTGATATTCAGAGGGACATAATTTTCGCGGTTGCATAATCAAATTCTGAGTGCGTTCGTCTGTGCGGGCTGGAGTTGTGGCTCCCAACATCCCATTGTAAGCAATTTCACATAGCTCTAATTCACACACAGAATCACTTCCTAAAACAACTCTTCTATTAGACAATTAACTATCGTTATATCAGCTTTGTTCTCTTTAATTTCTCTCAAGCCCTCTAATATCATATGGGCCCAATTGTCATGAGGTTTAACAACTACCTTGGTTCCTTCCACAAGAGGTCGACACGGGGTCACAGATATGCTCGTAAGGGTCTGGGGGGGACAACACTTCACCTCTCTCAGGTATAGCTGATACCTTACTTAAATGTGTCTCCGAGGTAACACACGCACTTACTGCCTCATGATTTTCTATCGGTAAAATATACCCTCCTGCTTTTACTGTTATTGTATCTTTTCCCCCAAAATGCAAATTTGATTATTAGATATAAAGTCTATTCCAAGT
>NC_090745.1:37671882-37676882 GCF_036898095.1 Palaemon carinicauda
GTCGTCTAAGCGTTCCCCCAAGAAAGTGAGTGGCGTGTCCTCTTTACTGCCGGTCAGTGATCGGTCCGACGAAGCCTCGGCCTCTCCGTCTCCTTCGCAGAGGAGCGGGCAACAAGCCCCCAGTGTTATAGTTAGCCATAGTGTTCTCCCCGGTGAACCCAGTGTGAGGGAGGAACCAAGGGCTGGCCCCTCTGGAGAGAACGGAAGGGCCGCTAGTGCTTCGGGGGAATCGGGCCACGTGGCAGGGGATCACGCTTCCTCAGAAGACCCAGTGTGGGGCAGTGTTGCGATTTCGGAGTCCCCCCCGCCCTCGTGGGCCGGTGCGTCGGGTTCTCCCCCTCCAGAGGACAACCACGCTAGAGTTCGCCGCCCGAGTAGCGATGCCTTCGGGTGGAAATTGCCGAAGACTCCGGGGAGGTCATCGCTAAGGATGGACGTGTCCCTGGGCCCCTGGCCTCCTAGCAGGGATAGAGTAGACACAGTGCCCTCGATCTCTACAGCAGTTCCCGAGGACTTCCTTCAACATCCTGTCTCGGACGATCGACGGCGAAGAGCTTCCCCCGCGCATCACTCGAGCAGCCGTTACGCGAGGAACGTGGTGCCCTCAGACTCTTCGGAGGCAGATTCATCCTCCGGAGGAGAACTCAGGGAGAAACGACACCGGAAGAGAGAGCGGGCCGAAAGCGATCATTCCCGGTCCAGGTCGAGGTCGCGGCACAGCAGGAAGCGCCCCCGCTCTCACTCCCGTAAGTACAGGAGGGATGTCTCTCCCGGCGGCGAATGGGTCTACGTCCCTTCAGGAGAGTCCAGAAGGCACCGCTCTCCAGACTCTCGATCCAGTGAACGAGCCTCTAGGTTGTCGCTACCTACGCACAGCCTAGAACCGCTCGACCTGCCACGCAGGAAGGACCTCGCTCTTAGGCACAAGTCCTCGAGGCCTCCGGTTCACCCCGCCCAGCGGGGGGAAACGCGCTTCCGAGAAGGCAGCCTGACCGAACCAGCCCAGCTGGGGCGGTCGTCGAGCAGGAAGGACCGGTTCCCGTGGTCGAGTCATCCCACCGGGACCGTGTCCTCCTCTTCCAGAGCCTTGGGGCAGTCGAAGGTCCTCCCGGAGCCGGTGACTCCCGCCCTACGGCGAGACCCACCCGCGTACGGAGCGCCCTACGGTTACGGGTCGACCTCCCTGGAACTAAGAGGAGAACGCCCTGTCTACCGTCCAAGCACGGCGCCCCCACGCCAAGCCGAGGCCTCGGCCGACAGAGGCGAGGCTTCCCCGTCGGAGGACTCCGCCTACAGAAGGGTGGTAGGTCTCATCAGGAGGCTCCATGGAATTCCAGAACCCTCGGCGCCTAAGGTGAATGCCTGGAGGTCGAGCCTCTTGAGATACACTCACCGTGACGCCCTGCCGAAGTCCTCCCTGGCCCTTCCTCTCGCCCCAGACCTAGTACTGGGACAAGAATACATTGATAACCTGGTGGCCAGCAGTGCGGAGGCCCCCAAGTCCCAGAGTGCCACCAAACTCCTCCAAGGTCTCAAACCACAGGGCAAGGTTTATATTCCGGAAGGACGGCGCCCAGGTCCCTGTAGGGTGGACCCAGCCTTGAACATCCTGGGACAAGGCGGCTCGGACGAAAGGGCCTCTTCAGCCCCTGTGTCCTTCTCACCCACTGAAGCCGCCATGATGGAGGAGATGTCAAGAGATCTTGTGAACGTCTCCTCATGGCTGGACTGGTGGGCCTCCACGTTGGTGAACGTACGAGCCTCCACAGACCCCGATGATCCTGAGCAACAAGGTCTCCTGACGGACCTTCTCACCTCCGGGGGGAAAGCCCTCAAGTTTATGGCTTATCAAGCTCTCTCCTTGACGGCCAACTGGGTCCTTAGAAAACGGGACACAGTGCTTTCTAAGTTGGCAAGGAAAATCCCGGACAGAGAGGCCCGAGTGGTTCGTAGCCTACCCCTAGGAGGTGAGTCGCTGTTTCCGTTGAAGGAGCTAGAAGTGCTAATGGAGAAGGTGTCCAAGAGGAGAGAGACCAAAGCCCCCAGACAAACATCCTCCAGGAGGCCTCCTTACAGGAGATCAGTCTCGGATAGTGCCGTGACTCCTCAGGCCACCCCCAGGCTCTTCGAGGAGGGACGCCCCCTCCTCCTCCTGGACAACAACCCCTCAGCCCTCCCGCAGGAGAGCTCCAGCTTCTGCCAGCTCCTTCAGGTCAGGTTACTCCGCCTCGAAGAGAGGCAGATCAGGCCGCCCCTCTAGGAGAAGGTAGAGGGAGAGGCCCTCTACTCCCGCTCAAGCCTCGGGTTGGGGGATGCCTCAGACCACATTGGCAAGCATGGAAAACGCATGGGGCGGATGCTTGGACGGTGTCCGTCCTGAAAGAAGGCTACAGGGTCCCCTTCATAGCGGATCCACCCCCTCTTATTCCAGCCACCCAGACAGAATGGTTGGCTCCCAGGGACCCGTTGAAAAGGGCCACCCTGCAAAAAGAAGTTTCCTCCATGTTAGAGAAGGGAGCCATGGAAGAAGTCCTTCTCCCAGGGCCAGGCTTCTACAGCCGCCTGTTCCTGGTGGAGAAAGCAACGGGGGGGGGGGGGTGGAGACCAGTGATAGACCTGTCGGCCCTCAACAAGTTCGTCAAGAAGACGAACTTCAAGATGGACACCCCAAAATCCGTCCTGATGTCCTTGAGGGAGAAGGATTTTATGATGACGATCGACCTCAAGGATGCGTACTTCCAGATCCCGGTCCACCCGTCGAGTCGGAAGTTCCTCCGGGTAAAATGGGGCTCCCAGATCCTGCAGTTCAGGACCCTCTGCTTCGGCCTGTCGACAGCCCCTCAAGTGTTCACGAGGGTCTTCGCGACGGTCTCAGTATGGGCTCACGAACGAGGTATCCGTCTCATCAGATACCTGGACGACTGGTTGCTCCTTTCCAGCTCAAAGGCCCTCTTGGAAGAGCAAGGGAAGGACCTCCTCCAATTCTGCAGGAGTCTGGGAATCATTATCAACCTGGAAAAATTGAACCTAACTCCATCCAACAGAATGGGGTACTTGGGTATGACGTTGGACACCGTGCAGGGGAAGGCCTTCCCCTCGGAAGACAGGATACAGAACCTCATCAATATCATTCAGCCGTTCCTGTCGAAGCTTTCCAGGAGGGCGAAAGACTGGCAGAGGCTGATAGGTCACCTGGTCTCATTAGAGAAACTGGTTCCCCAAGGGAAGATACGGCTCAGACCCGTACAATGGAACCTCAAGGTTCTATGGTCCCAGACAGGCTCTCAGAAAGCGTTGATTCCGGTCCTTCCGGACACGAGAGCAGCCTGAGAATGGTGGCGATGCCAGTCGAACTCCCTCAAGGGGATGCCCCTCGGGTCCTGTCCCCCCGAGTTTCTCCTGTTCACAGACGCCTCCAGCCTAGGGTGGGGAGCCCACCTGCGGGAGGAAACAGCAAGCGGTACCTGGTCGGAGACCGAAAGGCATCTCCACATCAACGTCCTGGAGCTAAAAGCAGTACAGAAGGCATGTCTGCACTTTGCAAGTCGGATGAAGGGAAACACCGTGGCCCTAATGTGCGACAACGCCACGGTGGTAGCCTACATAAAGAAGCAAGGTGGCATGAAGTCGAAAGAACTGTGCGACCTCACCATAAACATCCTGCATTGGGCGGACGAGCACCAGGTGATACTTCTAGCAAGGTTCATCCCCGGGAAAAGAAACGTGCTAGCCGACGGCCTCAGCAGAATGGGTCAGATAGTAGGGACGGAGTGGTCCCTACACCCGGAAGTGGCCAGACTCATCCTTCAACGCTGGGGCTCCCCGGTGATGGACCTCTTCGTAACAAAGCTCAACTCCAAGCTACCGGTCTATTGCTCCCCGGTACCAGACGAAGGAGTAGCCCTAGAAGACGCCTTCCAGCACAAGTGGGACAACCTGGACGTATATGCCTTTCCCCCCTTCATGCTGTTAAGGCAGGTGCTCAACAGAGTAAGAGCCTCCCAAAACCTAAGGATGACTTTGGTAGCGCCCTGGTGGCCGGAGAGAGAGTGGTTCGCGGATCTAAAAGACCTGGCAAGCCATCCGCCTTGGCCTCTGCCCCCCAGGCCAGATCTGCTGAGTCAACCTCACTTCCTCAAGTTCCACGACAACCCTCTCTCTCTTCGCCTTCACGCCTGGAGACTATCTAGCGGCTCCTGAAGAAGGAGGGGTACTCCTCCTCCACAGCTAAGAGGATGTCCCTATACCTAAGAAAATCCTCTACCGTGGTCTACCAGGCGAAGTGGGCCGCCTTTACGAAGTGGTGCGCGGCAAAACACATAATACCTCTTAAAGCCTCGGTCCCTGACATAGCTGACTTTCTCGTGTACCTTAGGGATAAAATAGGGATGTCAATCCCAGCTATTAAAGGAGTACGAGCAGCCTTAGGCCAAGTCTTTCTCCTGAAAGGCATCGACCTGGGGACCTCGAGACACTTAGCGATGCTGATTAGAAGTTTCGAGCAGTCCTGTCCTCCTCAAGCCAGGAGAGTGCCCAGATGGGACCAGGCCAAGGTTCTGAAAATGCTGTGTCGTCCTCCCTTTGAACCCCTCAAAGATCGGGGACAAAGACCTCACCCTCAAGACAGTCTTCTTGCTAGCCTTGGCTTCAGCTAAGAGAGTAGGTGAGATCCATGGTCTGTCCTACGACGTGGCACACTCCAAAGGGTGGAGGGAGGTATCCTTCAAGTTCGTACCCTCCTTTGTAGCAAAGACTCAGAACCCAGCAGTCTGGGACCCGAGGTTTGAAGGTTTCTCAATTCCGGCCATCCCCAAGACAGGCAATACGGAAGACCTGAAGTTATGCCCAGTCAGGACGCTCAGGAAGTACCTGGAAAGGACGGCTCATCTCCGCCCAGGTGCTAAGAACCTCTTCGTCTCCCCAGGTGTTAATAAGAAGCAAGTCTCCAAGAACACTATTTCCTTCTGGCTGAGACAAGTCATCACTAGGACTTATGAAGA
>NC_090745.1:37681882-37684382 GCF_036898095.1 Palaemon carinicauda
ACAAGTTCAATAGTTACAGCGAAAATACTACCGGTACTATTCTAAAGCAGAATGTGTAGAATATGATGGCACCACAACAACAATTGTCAAATCGTCCTCCTTTAGGTGTTGTGAAAGACGTGCAGAAGATTAATATTGTCTGTTATAAGTGTGGCAAAGAAGGCCATATCAGTAAGGAATGTTGGTTGAACCAACTGAAAGCAGTCACCCAAGTGGTTAAGGGTAATTCAGCTCCACAGAATATGAAGACGAAGAATTAAACGAGAAAGGTTGACGAGGAAAATAAACCAGCTAACGTTTACACGACAAACAGGACAACCCCAAACAGATTGGACACCTTTAAACCATATATTTATGAAGGTATATTAGCCACTCTGGATAGGAGCGAGCAGATCCCGGTCAAGATATTGTGCGACATTGGTTGTAAACAGTGTGGTGACACGAGGTATACACCCGCTGGTGAAACAGTCTCTCACAGGAGATTCGGTCATTTTGAAGGGAATAGGAGAGGAGGAAGTTACTCCTATTTGCAGTTTGAAACTGTCATGCGAGTTGGTGACAGGTCATTTTGATTTTGAGGTAAAGGATTCACTGGCTGTCAAAAGAGTAGAAGTCCTACTGGGAAATAAGGTTGGTGGAGTGCCGTTTGTGCCTTGGCCCATTGTAACAGAGATACCACTGAAGTATAGTCCTACGAGTGAACTCTAGACAGACTACCCGTATCTGTTTCCTAGTTGTGTGATGACTAGGAGTATGACAAAGAAAGTGGCTGTAGGAGAAGACAGAGAAACCGAAGAAAGAATTTTCCCATGATAGTACGCAAGAGGAGAGCTCCCGAGAGAAGAGGAACGACAGACGAATGAACCGGAAGACAAGAAAGCAATGGATTAGGAAGAAATAGAAAACCCAGCCTTAGAAGTAGGACAAATGAGTCAGCAAAGGCTGATAGGTTTGCATCGGAAGGATGCGACATGATAAAATTATTGTACTGTGGAGTGGATGAGACAGAGGTTCAGCAGTCTCTCGCCTGTTATTACCTCAAGGAGGGATAGCTTATGAGGAAGCGTAGACCCGCCAATATTCTTGGGAATGCTGGATGGGGCATATACCGACAGATATTGATTTCCGCACTGCTGAGAAGACAGTTGATCACTGTAGCACATGAGATGGGACACATGGGAATAAGAAAGATGACAGAGAAGATTATGAAACTTTTTCTGGCGTGGCATACATAAGGATGTGAGCCAGTTTTGCTGTGCATATCACGTTTGTTAGATGGCTGGAAAGCCTAACGAGTACATCAAGAAATTTTCCTTACACCTGATTGAAGTGTGAGGAGAACCCTTCAGCAGGGTAAGGATTGACATTGTGGGACCATTACCGAGAATGAAGAAAGTCCACGAGTATATGTTAACTTTGATGTGTCCAGTGACAATATACCCAGAAGCAGTACCCGTCAGGATCATAAGGGCCAAAGTAATTGCCGAGAAGTACTAGACTTTTTTACCAAGTTTGGTATTCCTGAAATCATTCAGAGTGACCAAGGAACAAATTTCACGTAAAAATTTTTTCAGGACGTGATGAAACTGTTGGATGTCAAACAATAACTGTCTACTGCTTATCACCTGGAGACTCAAGGCACATTAGAGAGATTTCATCCAACCCTAAAGAGTATGTTAACCAAGTACTGCAACAAAACAGGAAATGAATGGGACATTGGACTACCGTTAATGTTATTTGAGGTACACAACGCTTATCAAGAAAGCATGGGATGTAGCCCAAATTAAATGGCGTTCGGACGAGAAGTAAAAGGACTGATTGAAATGTTGGTAGAAAAATAGAAAGATCGAGAGGAAACTGATGGAAAATATGTCAAGAATTTGAGGAAAAGTATTGGCGAGATAAGGAAATTTTCCCTCGAAAACCTGAAAACGAGCCAATTAAAGATGACAAAAAGGTTTGGTATGAAAAGTAAGAGCAGACAGTTTGCTGTAGGACAACAAGTGTTGGTTTACATACCAATAAGGAGATTCCCTCTCACCAACAAATTCCTAGGACTATTCCAAATTTTGGAGAAGATCAGTGACCTGACTGTTATAGAAATACCAGGAAGAAAGAAAAAGTCAAAGGAAGGTCTCATTAACTTCGAAACTGATACTGCAAGCACCGGATTTCAAAAAGAAATTCCTTATCCAAGTGGATGCATAGAACAATGGGTTTAGAGCTGTCCTATTGCAAGAAGGCACGGAAGGAATTCTTCACTCCGTCGTGTTTTATGTCGTCGAAGCTGAAGAAGCATCAATAAGCCTATTCGACTGTTGAAAAAGATCTGCTAACGCTAATCCCAGCAATAAGGAAGTTTGAAGTTTATGTGAATAGACCACAGAATGAAGAAATTATGGTTTATTCAGATCACAATCCTTTAACTAATTTTAATAAAAGGAATAATAATAATCAAAGGTCATTATGTTTGCAACCATATTGTATTAATATAAAGCAT
>NC_090745.1:37689382-37691882 GCF_036898095.1 Palaemon carinicauda
TTTTTAAAAATTAAGTAGAAAAAAAGACCTTACATAAAAATTCATAAAAAAAAAGTTTATACATATATACACAAATCCTTTTAGGAATTGATTCTTGAATGTTTAGGACACATCTTGATGTATTTTGGATGAAGTCGGACCCATGGAGGTGAAGATCTGAAATGAGAAAAAAAGGGTAACTTTTTTGGCGGCCAAAAAAATTTGTCCAAATTTCATGAATTTTTTTGGGTACCCAAATGAAATAGGAAGTGGCTAATTTTCTTAGGGAATAAACATATGTTATCCTAAAATAGAAATATGTAAAAAAATCTTAATTATTTTGTAAATTACATTTATATCAGGGGCCATATCTAAAGGTCATTTTTTAGTACTTAGAAATTTCGTAAAAAAAATACATATATTTAATATATAATATGATATTTATGCAGGTAAAAATATACCAAAATATCACAAATTCTATAGGGAACAAGAATATATATAGATAGGGCAACTTACGCTTCGGATATGTCCACAAAATGGCCGCCAACCACACTGACTCAGACTCCCTAATCTGCCACCTGAAATGTAGGAAGGTTATGTCAAATTCAAGGTGTTATTTACTAATCTAATTATTCTTGGATATGCATGAAAATTGTATGGTGGATTGCTGGATGATTGTCGATTATTTTACGACTATAAAATTAGAATTCTGACCCCAAAAAAAAATTATCGAAGGGAAATAAAATCGAAAATAAAAAAAAATTTAAAACAATATATTTTAGCTAAAAAAATTTGATGATAATCAATCAAAAGAGAAGTAAACAAAATTTTCCGACAAATAAACATCTAAATGAATCATTACTCTGTGATAGTTCTTTAGTACGTAGAAACACTTTCCAACACTATAAAAATATGTTTTGTGACACTACTTGCCAATTCCTTACAGTAACATGACTAAGCAAAAAAATGCAAAACAAATAAAAAGGGGCACTTGCGGAAAAATGGCCAACATTCTAATATACGGCATTTCAGAAAAAAGAAATTTCAGCCACATGCTAGGCAAACCATCAAGGCACATTTTCCGACAAATAAACCTCTAAATGAATCATTACTCTGTGATAGTTCCTTAGTACGTAGTAATTTTGAAAGAAATGGGAAAAAACGAAAAAATGGCAATCACAGGAAAATCGAACACATACCTATATATACGCCATATCTGGCTAAAAATAAAGATAGGCATGGGTAGCCAGATCATCTAGAAACACTTTCCAACACTATAAAAATATAAGTTTTGCGACACTACTTGCCAATTCCTTACGGTAACATGACTAAGCAAAAAAATGCAAAACAAATAAAAAGGGGCACTCGCGGAAAAATGGCCAACATTCTAATATACGGCATTTCAGAAAAAAGAAATTTCAGCCACGTGCTAGGCAAACCATCAAGGCACATTTTCCGACAAATAAACATCTAAATGAATCATTACTCTGTGATAGTTCCTTAGTACATAGTAATTTTGAAAGAAATGGGAAAAAACAAAAAAATGACAATTACAGGAAAATCTAACACATACCTATATATACGCCATATCTGGCTGAAAAAAAAAGATAGGCATGGGTAGCCAGATCATCTAGAAACACTTTCCAACACTATAAAAATATAAGTTTTGCGACACTACTTGCCAATTCCTTACGGTAACATGACTAAGCAAAAAATTGCAAAACAAATAAAAAGGGGCACTCGCAGAAAAATGGCCAACATTCTAATATACGGCATCTCAGATAAAAAAAAAGACATGCACGTGTTAGCCCAACCATCAAGGCACACTTTCTAACAAATAAACATGAAAAAAAATCAATAATATACGGCAATTCCTTACTACTTAGTAAATTTTTACAAATATTGAAAAAAAACAGAAATTGGCAACCCCTGGAAAATACCCCACATACCAATATCTACGGCAAAAACAAAGTCCCGCATGGGTATCCAGATCATCTAGACACACTTTCCAACACTAAAAAAGCAAAAGTTTTGCGACACTATTTGGCAATTTCTTACGGAAAAATGACTTGGGCAAAAAATGAAAAAAAAAACTGAAAAAGGGGCACTCGCGATAAAATGGTCCTCGTGGTGATGAACGACATTTCAACTAAAACAAAATCATGCACATGGTAGCCAAACCATCCACCAAGACTTTCCACAACTGATAACCTATACAAGTTGCACCATTCTACGACAATTTCATAATACGTAATAACTTTGATAATTATGCAACTTACTTTAGAAGGGTAAACTCGGTCGCGCTCGACCCCGACGCGTCTCAGAAATCTGGGAAGGAGTACAGCTACAGCGATGCACATCTGGACACTACTAGAGCGTGTAGGCGAGACACCGACTGCAGGTTGATCACCCCCAAATTCAGTCACGGGGGTGAGTCACGTGAGAAAAACATCTTTTGTTTTGATGCTAGGGGTCGCGGACGACCCACCGTACCGTTCCAGGGTTAAAGGCGTGGTCATAA
>NC_090745.1:37694382-37701882 GCF_036898095.1 Palaemon carinicauda
CACAAGCCTTTGGGATCTTATTGAATAGCTCGCTATTGAGTTCGATATGAAAAGCATATGCGATCGGTCTAGTTAGTGCCGACTTACATGAGGCAATAGTTGTAGAGGCTAGATATTGATCGTGTAGTGAAATGAAGAAAGAAATACAGAAGTCCATAGAAATAGAAGAGGGCTGATGACTTTTCATGAATGCAACCCATTTTTTTCCATGAAGACAAATATTGTCGTTTTGTGGTGTTGGACTTGTACTCTTCTATGAAATCAATTCTGTCCCTTGCTACTTCGAATTTTCTTTGAGCTGCAAGGGCGAGAAAATCATTAGCTGAAGGGTTTTTGCTATCCTAGAGGAAGCGAAGACAGTTGTCTGTTGAACAACCTGGGACAGCACTGGAGATGGTACAGCGCTCTGGAGGGGTTTGAGTTCCAGAACAAGAGGGTACCAATTGCTCTTGGCCCACTTGGGAGCCACCAGAGATGCTGTTCCCTGGAAAGTCCACAGTTCGTTCAGTACTTTCAGTTGGGGGTTGAATAGAAGAAAAGGGTAGACGAGACCACTGGTTCCAGTCCAGAGACATCGTATCCTTTCCTGTCGCTTCCTGGTCCAAGTTTGGTGCTGTTTATCGGAAAGTTTTTTGTTGAAGCTCGTCGTAAAGAGATCGATTTGCAGTTCCGGGACTTGCTCCAGAATGAAACAGAATGATTCTGTTTCCTGAAGGTTGGATCTCGACAGGGCGTCCACTGTCACATTGCAAACCCCTTCGAGGTGAACTACTGAAAGATGCCATTTCCTCCTCCTTGCTAAAGAGAGAATGGCTAGGATTATATGGTTGATATGAGGAGATCTGGAGCCCTGTCTGTTGACAGTGCACTATTGTTGTTGTCGATGACCAATTTGATGTGTGATTTCATCTTTGGGCATAGTCTGTTTAGAGTCAGAAACACTGCCATAGCCTCCAGAACATTGATGTGAAACTTCTGAATTGTGATCGACCACTGACCTTGCACTTTCTTGGAAGAGGAATCTCCTCCCCAAGCTTCCTTGGATTGTTTTTTTTAAATGTGGCCTCCTGTACTAGTAGGCCAAGAAGAAGCTCAAAGTGATCCAAAAAGAAAGAAAAGTGGCAGTGAAGAAGAAAATATGTAATTAAATTTAGAAAATATAAAGCGTAAAGTAAAAAAAATACAAAATTAGAAAACAGCAATGAAAAGGAAACTTAGTTTTAAGTTTATCATGAAGTTGAGTGTTAATATTTTTTGCTATTTTTAATGTGATTCCTAAAATTGAGTGTTAATGTCTTCTGCCACTTATTAATCTCTTTTGTAAAGCTAAGTGATTATGTTATCTGCCACTTGTTAATGTTTTCTGCTGTTTGTCATCCTCCGTTACTGTCCCACCACTCTGCTCTCGGTCATCGCCTCTCTCCAAAGGTAAGGTTCCACATTTTTCTTACTGTATTTTTAGTATTTGCTCTAATACATTTTTTTACAGGTTACTAACGATTAGGTTAATATTGAATGATTCAAATGATTGTACTTCATCGAGTTTAGTGGAGTTTAGCCTTCTTCTAAACTTGTAATGTGGTGTTTTTGTAGGACCACTAACGAATTAGGATATTTATATGTAAAAGGCGACTCTCAACGCGAAAAAAAAACACGGTACCAAAGCCACTACGGAACCAATTAATTTTGTGTCGAGTCATTACTGTGTGTGTGTGTGTATATGTATATATATACATATATATATATATATATATATATATATATATATATATATATATATATATATATATATATATATATATCACCCACGAATGGCTTTTAATACCGAATTCTATCTTGGGAATATATATCCACTTGGAATTCATTTTACGGTAACAGCTTCTGGCCGGGTGGAGATTCATATATATATATATATATATATATATATATATATATATATATATATATATATATATATATATATATATATATATTTACTTGAATATATGAACTTTTATTTTAATTTTTTCATTTATTGATTTTATTTTTGTAATTTAAATGGCGTGGATATTTCTATGTTTGTTATTACTGCCTGCTTGCATGAATGGGAGAATGAATTATGGTTGGGAGGTATTTGCATTCAAAGCTATATTTGAGAGTATTGGATAATTTCAGCCACCCCAAAGATGGTTTGGACCTTTTTCGGCAAAACTATTCTCAGGGGTTGGGTCATCGGAATCCGGGGGATCCAATCCTTGAGGTAGGACCTTCGAAATCTGGCCGGAAGCCTATCATTACAGATTTTGGGAGGATGATTCCATATCTTCTTGGTCTCAGATCTGACAGGCAGGGTTAGCTTACACTGGTGCCTCTATATCTATTCTGGTGCTATCCAACGGGTAGGGTATAGGGTATAGAGTGGACCTTCTGGTAAGTATAATCTCATTATGCCGATATTGGAGAATGCAAATTCCCTTTTCAACGTATGATACATTAGTAATATTCACAAGCAGGTAAACCAACTAACTAACCAACAAACATCAAACTTCTCTCTCTAAAAAGGGTCCTTCTAATGACGAACCCTCTTCCCATGTATATGCTGACTCCCCCTCAGGGTCTGGCCAGAAGTATGATGGTAATGTGAAAAAAATTGAGTCATTCATATATGCGATTGGCCAATAAGCTGCCTCTATGAAGCATTATGGATGATTTTTAAAACTTATGGTAAGATTACTGAAATAAGGATGAGTTTCAGGGAAGAAGTTGGAAAATGTGAATCATGGATCTACTGTAATGATTAGGAAGAGGCCTTTAAAGCTATTTCCGAAATTTCAAAATAAAAAATTGATAATAGTGTGATTGCCAGCCAGAGCAATTTGCAATGCTGCTCCTGAGAATCTATATATGTATATATATATATATATATATATATATATATATATATATATATATATCATGTATATATCGAAAATGAGAGAATACCAGTTTGCCTTTACCAACAGAAACCTTTGCAGTGTTACAATTGCTTCAAATTTGGGCATCCATCTCTAGGGTATGTAAAAACATGAATATCTGTGACAATTGTTCTGATCCTGAGCATGGACCCTGCATTTCTCTTACAAAGTGTATTAATTACAACAAAAATCACAAAGCAACTACAAGAAATGTTCTCAGTATGAAATAGAAGATGCAGCTGTTCAGAAGTCAGATGCAGAGCAAATTATTGCTGGATATGTTAGGTGACTTCTAAGCAAGACAAAAATCTATGCCAAGGCCTCAAAATCTAAGGATGCAGGACATCCAGAGAGAATGCTAACACCAGCTAGACCAGATAATGGAAAACTTCCTCATCCTAAACCATCTTCTAAGGCTAACACCATGCCTCCTACGTTAGATTCAGTGCCTATCGTCACAAAGGCACCACATACTTCTTCTGAATCTGCCACATCTCGGATGAACAGCCCAAGGCTTTCATCTTGGGCAGCATCATTGCCAGATCTAGGGGAAGAATCCTATGCTAGAGGGCTACTGGATGTACCTGTCATGATGGAGGTACATATTCCAATTTGCTCTCTATTTTTTAATCAAAAAAGATGGTGAGAACCATTCTTCTCCCCTCCAATGAGAAATGCAAAAATATCTATTTCAAATTAGTATGATATTCTATCTGAAAATGATAATGAAACTTCAAAAGATATTAGTATGTCAATGATTGATGTCGAGGTTCGTTGTCCTCCTTGACCAATAAATAAGAAGGTTGTAAAGAAAAATATAAAACCAAGCTTAGCAAGACCTACCTTTTTAAAGAGAATATCAGACCCCTCAATTCCAAAAATTCTGATAGGAAGACTTATTCTAAGGAATCTTCCAAAATGTATTTTTTTTTTTTTCCTGAATACTACAGTGGAATTGTCAAGGTTTGAGGGGTTATTATGAAGAACTGAAGCTACTATTTCATGATCACTCACCTGTAGTAGCCTCTCTACAAGAGACAATGCTAGATGTCTTTACTCCATGCCCTAAAGAATACATTAATTACAGAGCACCATGTAATTCTCATGAAAGAAGTAATTGGGGGAAGTCTCGTGTATATTTGCTGTGACATTCTCAAATAAACTTTAAATCTGTTTACTACTTTACAAGCAGTAGCAGTATAAATAGATCTAAGTAGGAAATTTACCATATGTTCTCTATATTTGCCCCCTTATGACAGTATTTCCTATGATGTGGTCGAGATGTTAAACCAACTTCCTCAACCATTTCTATTTTTGGGTGATATGAACAGCTGCCACTCATTATAGGGAAACTTTTTAGCAAACTTAAAGTGCAATCTGTTAGCATCACTAATAGAAAATGAAGATGTTAGAATTCTAAACACCAGTAAGCCCACTCACTTCCATATCCAGACAGATACGTTGTCATGCATTGATCTTTCAATAGCAAGCTGTAACTGTCTGGCTGACTTTCAGTGAAGAACATTGGATGACTGGTATGCAAGTGATCATGCAACAATATTAATTAAAACTATCAATGGTCCACCTAATTACAGATCACCTCGATGGTGCTTGGATAAAGCTGTCGGGCAAAAATTTAGAGAACTGAGCTAAGTAGAAGGTAATCCAGATGAATTCTAATATATTGATGATGCCATTGGTTTACTAAATGTAACGCTTCACACACCTGTAGTGCATTCTATTCCAAAAACAACAAGTCCGTTCTGTTGACAACCAGTCCCCTACTGGTCTCAATAAATTCAGGTGTTGCACATATCTACTAGAATTGTGTTAACAAGGGGCTGCAGAAATCACTCTGAAGAAAATATTGTCACTTACAAGAAATGCACAACACAATTTCGATGAGCAATCAAAGCAGCTCGGTGCCAGTCATCTTTTGCTTCTTTGGTGAATAAGAGAACCCCACCTTTTAATGTATGGAGGAAAGTTTATAAGACCTCTGGAAAATATACCGGTACTCCAAATCACTTTCTTATCATGTTGGGAGAGTATCCAAAAAGTCAGAAGATTCTCCAGGCTACTTTTATAGATGTAGAGAAGAAAACACTCGACTTCACAGCAAATAAAGATGAGACATTTACAGAAAGAGAAAGCATGTGTAATAACACTAAAGTTTTACCCTAAGTATTATCAACCGAATATGTCAAGACCATAGTTCCCATCAGTTTGGGAATTTGCCATTATTTTAGCTTTTTTAAAACCTGAAAAGTACAAAGTTTTAGCTGCAAGTTATGGACCAACTGCATTGACATGTTGTTTATGTAAAATCGTGGAAAATGGTCAATGCAAGGCTTGTATGGATACCAGAAAAGAAGGGTATTTTATCACCAGTTCAGTGTGGATTTCGAAGAATGCACTCTACGATGGATGCACTTGTTCATTTTAGTCATCCGTTTGCGGGTCATTTACTTCCAACAAACAGCATGTGACAGTGTTCTTTGATTTTGAAGAAAGCATATGATATCACCTGCAAGTATGGTATCCTTAAAACTGTCCTTAAGTTTGGTCTAAGAAGTGAGTTGCCGTTATTCATTCAGGCCTTATTAAAAAGACTGTTCTTTCATGTTGGTGTAATTGATATTATGTCTGAAAGAAAGTGCCTGGAAGGAGGAGTCCCACAGGGCCGCATACTCAGTGTTATATCATTTGCGCTAACAATTAATGGGATTTCTTCCAAGATTCCAAATGACGCTCTCTATGCAGTCTTCGTTGATTACCTTTCTTTTTCATTTGCAGGAATAAGAATGGCAACAGTTGAAAGAAAGCTTCATCTCACAATCAATGGAATTGTGAAATGGACAGATTTTAATGGCTTCAAATTTTCTACAAGCGAAACAGCCGTCTTTCATTTCTGTCACATTTGTGGCATGCACCCAGACCCAGATATATATATATATATATATATATATATATATATATATATATATATATATATATATATATATATATATATATATATATATACTGTATATATATATATATATATATATATATATATATATATATATATATATATATATATATATATATATATATATATATATATATATATATATATATATATATATATATATACAGATATATATATATATTATATATATATATATATATAAATATATGTAAAACCATCGTATTCCTTATGTTGAAGAAATGCAATTTCTAGGTCTATCATTTAACAAAAAGCTGACTTGGGTTTCACATCTCAAAAAGCTAAAATTAAAATGTTTAGCGATTTTAAATATTCTTAAAGTAATAGCCCATATATCATGGGGAGCAGATCGTCATACTTTTGTAAGATTGTTTAAAGCCTTTATTTTATCCAAACATTTATATGGATGTGAAATATATTCTTCAGCTTCTGCTACCAAGTTGAAGATTTTAGATTCCATTCATCATACTGGCATCAGATTAACTACTGGTGCTTTTAGATCATCCCCCCATCCCTAGTCTATTAGTTAATGCAGGTGAGTGCCCTCTCGGCTTATATCACCAGTCTACTATGATTAGTTATTGGTATAGGTTACAGAGGCTTCCTAATTCACTGTATTTTGAAGTTGCCAAGAGAGAATTTCTTTTCCTACTATGAGGCTCACTCTATATCCCCAAAGCCTTATGGATTCTGAATGAAAGAACTGCTAAATAGTCTAAATCTTTCCAGGTGCGGGCTGGTACCTTTTAGGCTATCAGTCACCCCTCCCTGGAAACTTCCAGAGATCTCCCTCTGTAATTATTACACTGGCTTTAAAGGCAACATGATAACTGAAGAAATGCGGCCCACCCTTTTAGAAGATGCAGAACAACACAGGGACAGGAATAATGGATTTATATTTATGGATGGCTCCAAATCCAGTGCTGGCGTTGGATTTGGGGTGTACAATTTTCGTTTTACTTGTAAATGTGCACTCACTTTAACATCATCTATCTTTAAAGCAGAGCTGTAGGGTATCCTGACTTCTATTGAAAAAAATAGTATTAATGAAAGAGGGTAATTTTACTATTTTTAGTGATGCAAAAAGTGGGTTGCAGGTACTAACGGTTTTCAACCCAACAACCCAATGTTTTAAAATTTTTAGAGTGGCTCTATATTTGTTGCATTACAGGTAAAGAAGTTAATTTTTGCCGAGTCCCAGCTCATGTGGGCGTGCCGGGATATGAAGAGGCAGACAAACGAGCAAAAGAGGCAGAAGACAAATTACTTCCTGGAAGATATCTTCTTCTCAGTAATGACTTTTTGCCTGACATAAAAAAGTGTCTTGGTAATATTTGGCAATCCTACTGGAATTCTTTCAATCAGAATAGGATGAAGGAAATAAATGCTATCCCTCCATAGAAATATGAAACTATGTTGCCCCAGATTTGGCCACACATTCTTGAATCATGAGTTTCTGATGACTGGCAGGTGTCAGCCATTTTGTGATGATTGTTTGGCCCTCTGACTACGAGGCAATCTTGAAGTTAATTGTTAATTAAGCATACTTAAATCAACATCAATGACCACTGATATTAT
>NC_090745.1:37711882-37724382 GCF_036898095.1 Palaemon carinicauda
TTCTCATTATATAACCTACCCATATCCTTTTCTTTTTCTCACATGTTGTTAGAATATCTTCTACTTTGGTTTGTTCTTATGTCCATGTTGCTTATTTTCCTGTGTATTAGCTTATGATCTACGGCAACAACACAACTGCTACTGACGGGGGGGGGGGGGGTTTCTTCTGTATCCCATCTGCTACGTCAGCTAGCAGTGGGAGTACAAAATTGGGCAAAAAATAAATGCCATTCACCTTTCAGTATGATTAATCCAAGAAAGATGAATGTAATAGCATGCAATCTGAGCCAACTAGGGACGACAGTTTGTTCAGAATGGTTTTAGAGTTCTCAAGTGGTAGCCACTCTTCTGAACAGCAAACTGCCTGTGTATTGTTCCCCAGTTCTGGCCCAGCTACGGTGATGGCGGATGCATTCCAACACCAGTGAGACAGACTGAAAGTTTTGCCTGATCCATTGTGTGCTGAACTTAATCAGGTCACCAAAAATACTAAGCAGTTCTCTTCCTATTTTTGCATGGCTGGAGGTTATCCAGCACCTCCTACAAAATAAAAGCTTTTCAAGACCAACTGCGAAGCAACTTCCAGGTTACCTCCGCAAGTCCTCCGCAGCAGTATTGAGCAATTGATGTTGTAGAAGGGGTATTGCTCTACTCAAGGCAACTATTCCACTACTTATTGGCTTTTTAATTTTCCTGCGGAAGAGGAACTTCTCTCTGTCACTGCGGTAAAAGGCTATCACTCAGCCTTAAGCTAGGTTTTCAGACTGTGAAGGGAACTGATCTCTCCTCTTTGTGGGAACTATGCTGATGAAAATATTGATTTTGAGCAGTCTTTCTCACCTTGGAAACTCAACTTCTCCCTCCTTAAGTGTTATTAAGGTTCTGAGGTCCCTAAAAATGACATCTTACAAACATCTCCAAAAAGCATCAGATCGAAACCTTACTCTCAAAGATGGTGTTCCATCTAGCTTTAGCTTCTTCAGTGGTGGAAAGATCTATCATTCTCGCTTGTATCCGAGTTTATTGCCAAAACCCAAAATGGATAATTTAATGATAATAGATTTTACTCCTGTATCTCAGCGATCAAGGAGGTAATTGATGATCCCTTTGTCTTGTATGGGTAGTTCATCGTTAGCTTGACAGAATTGCTTCCATACATCTGTCTATCTCTTACTTATATTTAAGCACAAGTCGAAACAAGAAGGGAGTAACAAAAAATACCATAACCATTCATTTACGTGAAGCTTATAAATCTTTTGGGAGAAGAACTGATTGGGGCCCCTTAAATCTTTGGGAGAAGCACCATCTGGGGCCCCTTCCAAAGCTCATGACATACATTGTGTTGCCGCAACCTTAGCGTTCTGCAAGAACTCCTCAGTAGCTCAAATTTTTAGTGAAGGTGTTTGGAAGAGACAAACCACTTTCACCCCACACAATCCTTAAAAGATTGCATCTACAGATTACTGGATGCTTTCTATATGGGTTCAGTGGTGGTAGGACAACAAATAGTCAGAAACTTATGCTTTTGCAGGATGGTTAACCCATTGTCACAATCATCAGTTATTCTCAGCATATATTTGTATGTAGTTAAATGGATGACTTCTTTCTTCTTCCAAACATCCCTTCCTTCAGAGTATCAGCTTAGAAGACCACTTATGCAGGTTTGAATATCTCGGCGACAATTTTTTCATTTTGAATATGCAGAATATTATTTTAACAATTATACACGTAAATCCACAAACTTGTTGGGACTGTGACTCAGTCACTCACCATTTGTTCATGAGGCTGATATCTTGATCTTGCCTCTCATGTGAGTCAGTCAAGATTGTCTTTATTATTATACTTGGAGTCAAGGGTCTGGCATATACCTTTGTTTCACTGAGACTTCCTCCCTCCCTCTCTCCCTCCTAAGGAAGACTAACATTTAAATAATGATGATTTGTAATTTACATAGGAACAAACCACAAATTTTCAAAATAATTTGTAGTTTTCCTAGTTATGCAAACCAGAGTCATTTAATGTATATGTTTTGCCTCAGCCACCCCTCAAATCTTAACAATGAGTAAGGGATGTAAGTTTCGCTGACCCTGCAAGGGTGAAATGCTGGCAACCATACAATAATATCGGAATCCAACAATTTTCTTAATACTGGTTGTAATCAAACAGCAATGGAGTAAACCAATTTAAATGACTCGCGTTTGTATAGCTAGGAAAAATACAAATTATTTTTTAAAGTTTGTAATTTCACCCTAGCAGCACTTTCATATTTATGTATGTAGTAGTCCCTTTTTAATTGTGCATATTGATCATGATCCATTAATTTATTAGGAGAGATTTAAGAATTAAAACAACTGTCTCTTACGCTGGAGATTAAAATTACAAGATTATAATTTGATGATAGTTTGTGCAAGCGGAAAGATCAATGTAATAGCTGACAACCTTTGTTTAGAGATTGAACGATCCTGAAACCATTCTGTGATCGCAACAATCCCCCAGTTACAGTTTGTAGTTGGTGGTTCCTTTCACTTTCCAAGAGTCTATTTAGAGTTCATTCTGTCATGGCTTCTACCTTTTGGGGGGTTGAAACCTATCTCCTTCCCACTTGATTGGCTATTTACTGCATGTAAAAGTTTCTGTGAAAAATGCAGTTTTTTTAAAATCATATATTTATTTTTTTTTTTTTTCAATTCAAATTCATAATTTTTACCTACCTTCTAACTCCAGTACAATATCTTCACAGGTACCCTGTCAGGAATTTAGTAAGGATTCACATAAGTGCATGTTAGTCTATGTAAAAGTAAAGGATTTTTTTGAAAAATTAACCTAGATTTTAAAGTAATAAATTTTTTTATTACATAGTTTTAAAGGATGAATAGCCTAAGTTTTGAAAATATAGGTTTTGCAAGTTCTTAACTTTTCCATGAAAAATCACTTTAAAGTATTTTATGAAGCCATTTGAGAGAAAGGTTTTTATTGCTTAATTTTTTTTTTTTTTCAGGCCAGATAAAGGAATATCTGAAGAACTTCAAAATTGATCTTGAGGTGAAGACCAACCATCCAGTGTTTGGGAATATTGATAAACTATTGCATCAGGTGAGGGCTGGAATATTTTAATTGTCTGACCCATGCATATATATATATATATATATATATATATATATATATATATATATATATATATATATATATATATATACTGTATATATATAAATATGTATATAAATATACAGTATATATATATATATATATATATATATATATATATATATATATATATATATATATATATATATATATATATATATATATATATACACACACACATACATACATGTATATATACATGTATATACAGTATATATATATGCACTATATATATGTATATATATCTGCATTATATATATATGTATATATATATATATATATATATATATATATATATATATATATATATATATATATATATAATAACGTATGTATGTATGTAGTAGTGTAAGTGACCCATAAAAAGACAGCTAAATATTTAGATATACTGTATATCCACATGCACGCACACATTCATCACTTCCCACCTTTCCCCCTACCCTGACTACAACACAGCAGTTTGTGGGAGATTGTGGTTTCCAAATGTACCTTACGGGGTACAGGCTCTCACGAAGGTATAACTATTCCTTTTCCCTCCCAAGGGGCTGGGGGAGACAAAGTAGTCATATGTTTGGAAAAATTGATCATCACTACAGGATATATATATATATATATATATATATATATATATATATATATATATATATATATATATATATATATATATATATATATATATATAAGGTAGTCGCCGACTTATGACCGAGATAGGGACCGAGAGATGAGTCGTAAGTCGAGTTCGCCGTATGTCGAACTAGAAAAGTGAAGTTTCCTTAGATTTATTGTGATACGTTATGTTTCGGCAATCATCTGGATCATATTTTGTCAATATTTTCTTACTGTCTATCATTATTCCACTTTATTGTTTCATAGGATATCATATTCTCTATAAATGCCTTTTTGTATTCTATTTATCAATTTTGGAAGCATTTTACTATCGAGTACTGAAAATTTTGTTTACTTTTGGTTATGATCAGCTGATCTGAAAGTGCCGCTACCTACCGTATCAAAATATAGCATACATACATCTGGCATATTTTTTTTTTATCATTCCTTAATTTATTAGAAATACCTTCATGATGAATATTACATCAACGGCAATATGTTACAGGAAATCAGTTTCCATACAGTTCGTCTAATCATTAGGTATAATGTGAAATCGTTGTAGCTCTTTCTGTGTATGTGTGTGCTCGCTCTCGCAATCGCATACGGGTAGTTAATTTTTAAAGCTTCTTACAGTATTCTAGTTCAATATTAAGCCTTTATATTTCATTATACATTACTGTGTTTAATTGTGGTTTATTAAAGCACGTTTATATTCTATTTTTCAATTTCTTGAGCATATCAATAATCAACAAATACTTTTGATTTACTTTCGGTTGGCATCAGCTGATCTCAAGGTCACGCTGCCGTATTACTATTATGAGCACATATACAGTATATAGTGCGAATAACACTGATTTATATAATTTTCTCGACATTCGAAATTTCTTCATAATGCATATTACATCAGTGCCAATATGTTATAGGGTATCACATTTTCCATACAGTTTGTTTATAGTCCTTATTATTAGTTATAAAAGGAATATGCTCTCTCTCTCTCTCTCTCTCTCTCTCTCTCTCTCTCTCTCTCTCTCTCTCTCTCTCTCTCTCTCTCTAACGTATCAGGTGCTAAAAAGGAGTGATGGGCAAGCGTGGGTAAAGTTAGTAGTACTAGTCTGCGCGGCAGGGGAGGTTGAACCGCACCTCACTATTGAGGGATTTTGAAGAGGAAATATCTAAATGATACGAGACCTCTGGTCATATTACGCCCTATATTCTACCTACACCAATAGGTGAGTGAGCTAGTTCAACCTAGCATTCCTATGCATTTTTTCTCTGGTAATATTTTAGCGGTTATATTCCTTAGAAATGGTGCTTTAGGAGCATTTCACTGGGCGGCACAGGTCTCTCGCAAAGAAATAGATTTTTCCTTCATCAAAATCCCTTTATTAAAGCACGTTTATATTTTATTTTTCAATTTCTTGAGCATATCAATAATCAACAAATACTTTTGATTTACTTTCGGTTGGCATCAGCTGATCTCAAGGTCACGCTGCCGTATTACTATTATGAGCACATATATATAGTGCGAATAACACTGATTTATATAATTTTCTCGACATTCGAAATTTCTTCATAATGCATATTACATCAGCGCCAATATGTTATAGGGTATCACATCTTCCATACAGTTTGTTTATAGACCTTATTATTAGTTATAAAAGGAATACGCTCTCTCTCTCTCTCTCTCTCTCTCTCTCTCTCTCTCTCTCTCTCTCTCTCTCTCTCTCTCTCTCCTCTCTCTCTCTCTCTCTCTCTCTCTCTCTCTCTCTCTGTATTTTGTTTTTAATTCAGTTGTATCTTCATATTTTTTTTTGAAAATTATTAAGAAATTCTATATATCATTATTCGATGTTTCGATTACGGGAATAGTAACGCATCGGAAGGAAATCACTTGATTTGCCTCTCGCCTTCCGCCAGAAATATGACGTCATCAGACTTTTTTCTTAAATTTACGGTAAGTTCATTGAAATTTCTTTCGGTCCTTTTGCTTAGACAAACGCAACCCACTTTTTCCAGGAAGACTCATATTGTCTTCTAGTTGACTTGGCCTTGTATTCTTCTAAGAATTCTATACTGTATTGCCTTTTGAGATCCCAAACCTTTTTCTAACAGCTAGAGCGAGAAAATCATGAAATGAAGGGTTTGGGTTCTCTGTGATAAAACGAAGGCAGTTAATTTCTGAATCTTCGGAAATATACCTAGGGTCAGAGCTAGGACCAGCCTCATCTAGTCTATCAGCCCCACTAGAGGATCCTCGTATGGGGCTATATAGCGAGGTAGTTTCTTGAAGACGCTCGTGATGAAGAGGTCGAATTGCAGTTCTGGGACTTGTTCCCATTTGGGAGGAAATATGTCTGCGCCCATGGATCATTCCAACTCTATCGGTTTGTATCGAAATAGAGTATCCACCGTCACATCGTGGATCAGTTGTAAATGAACTGCTGGTAGGTACCGTCCCTTTAAGAGAGGGATGGGTAACTTCACCAAGACTGAATGAAACGTTCGAATGTGACGTCTTATTATCGCTTCGGTGTCCCAGATCAGTCGTAGGGAGCCTGATCTGTGTGGAGGGGGCTTCCCCACCCATGAAAGGACCAGCAGACTCTTGGGACTTTCGTGCTCTAATTTCTGTTAGAGAAGCGATTAAAGAGGGACCGATCTCAGTCTTTTTTTATCTCTTCAACCGTTTGATGCGTGTTTTCTCCAAGCTCTTAACGCATCTTTACGGTGCGCCCTTAGCACCAGGTCTGTCACTATAGCGAACTGGGGAAAGTTTAGCGCTTTTTCCTGTTGGCATTTTGGTATTCTGACTGAATACCTGAGTCTCTTGACAGACCTCACGATCTCCTTTATATTTCCAAAGGAGAGGAGAGTTGATGTGAGGGCTTCGATGATTTTTTAAACATCGAAACCCCTGAGCTGGAGAAAGTCGAGACTTCTTGAAGCCTATCTTGCATCCGTGATGTCCCAGGAACCGGGTCATCTCTTTAATGCACATTGGCCGGACACTTCGGGTGTTGCCCACTCCAGCCTCTTGATCAGGTATATTAATACCTGAACTGTTTCTAGGCTTCAATTTGACGTGACTAAGTTCGTCAATCCTTTGAAGATACTTAGAACTGTGAGTCCGACACATATCTTCCTTAGGATGAATGTTACTCTCTGTAACATGAATTCTAGATAGGAGGAAGGGGCGGGTGGTTGACTGGAAGGTTCCGAAGGACACCTTTCAGGTCTGACTAGACTACGAACAGCCTTAATTGGAACAAGGTCCATATGTTCAGAAGGATTAACATTCAGAACTTGCTGTTTTTTATGAACTTGTTGAGTGGCGACAAGTTCAGAATGGCTCATTGATATCTTGAGTCCTTCTCGTGAACACGAAGCAGCCTTCCCTGGAACTCAATGAGCTAAAGTTTTCTTATTACCTGTATGCTCTATAGCTCTCAGGTATACTCCTCTAGGAGGGTTTTGAACTGTAGGAGAAGGTAAGGAAATGATGGTAGGGACATTTCTGTTTCCCATCAGTGGCTCATCTTGAATAGGCTTTGGACCGAAGGATCGAAGGTCCTGCGATCCTGAGGGAAAGTTCCTCCTAGCCGAAGCGTCTTTATGCTTCGAGTATTCAGTAGGCTTAGACTTTTGACCATCTGCCTGTAGCATCGTGGTCACTGGAATAGTGGGATGTTGTTGAGCAGCCCAGATATTTCCAGCATTTCCAATCTTCTTTTTAGGTTGGGGACCCACAACCACAGAAGATTTTCTCTTTGAAGGAATGCCCCATTTTTGGAGAAGACGTATGGTCTCCATGGTGGCGTTCTTAATTACTTCCTTAGTGACCTCGTGTGGGAAGAGGTCTTTACCCCAGATGTTGGAAGGTATTAGCTTCCTTGTTTCGTGTTTTACTGTTGCATCAACGAACACAAACTGTACATGCTCTCCTAGCCTTCATAAAGGCGTAAAGGTCCTTCACCAAGATAGCCATATGCATTTTGGCTATGACCATGAGCATGTCTGGGGTACTCTCGTAGGTTGAACACAACTCCATGTAGTTTTGTAGAGAAAGGGATGTCACAAATCTCTCCTTTGACCCCTGTTCATTACACAAGAGCAACTCAGACAATTTAGGGAGACATACCTTGAATTGTCGACTTGCGACGTCCTTGTCTAATTTTCCTACTGAAAATGTCAAATGGACTTCCTTCCAATTCTTTTCCTGTCCGGGAAAAGCTCGTGACAAAGGCTTGCACTCATCGAGTGTGGGACAAGGCTTACCCGCCTCTACCGCTTTGGCAACAGAAGTAAATACCTTACCCATAAAGGGGAATGAGAGAGAAGTAGGAGCAAGAAAGGAAGGGTGTCCGTTATTCAGTGAGAATAGCTTCGACTCTGAATAACCCGCCTTTCTTAGACTACCTGAAAGGATAGTCTATGCCTTATCATGGTCGAGAATCAAGACCTCTTTTGGTTCTGTTCCTTTTCTTGACTTTGGTTCGTACTTCAGTCGAACCCAACAATTAGGGAAAGCATCAAAGCTTGGCCAAAATTGAATTTTGTCCAATGGAACAGCACCTATTTCCTCTAAGATGCAGAGATTGCCATTTTAAATCGGCATCTGCTCCACGAATCTCCAGGGTTTGGTTATGGAGCATGTTGGTAGGTCTTGATTCCTGGGTCGTTTGACTGACCCCTGGGAAGCGATAAGAGAAACTTTATGAGGATCTATCTTGCGTTTTACTTCCTGCTTTTCGTTTTGTCTACGAAAGCTCTCTATTTGATTCTTCAGTTGGATACATAATTGTACCACATTATCCAAATTAGGGGTAGAAGACAAAGATGTCGATATCGATGGCTCTAAAGCTGGCACAGGCGGAGGAAATTCCGACGCAACATTTTCCTCTTCTACCTTGGAGCATTTCTTGCCCTTAATCCCAAAGGTTTTCTGGCCGTCAGGGGATGTAGTTAGCTCCTGTGGCAGTACTGTTTCCTCACTTGCTTCCGGAAATAGTAGCTTACGCATCCCATCATTAGGTAGGAAAGGTCCCGGAAAGATCTTTTGAAAGCCTCTCACCCAGTTGCGTAATTTATATTGAGCTGTATCCCTAGTCTCTGTAGACTTAGGATTTTTAAAACTTTCGGACATTAATGTCCGACATATATTGCAAACCTGTGGGTTCCAATAATGTAGTGATCCGGAAATAATATTGCAAGGGGCATGAAACCTGCAAGTATTATGACCGTAAAAATACTTACTCTTGGCCTTGCAGAGGACTGCAGCACAAGGTATCTGGTGTTCCTCCTGTAAAGAAAGGAAAACCAAATGAGTATACAATGGATTATCTCCTTGACAATCAACATGCAAATGTCCTTTACAATAGAGTAGCTTAGGATAGTAAGCTATAAAGGGATAGTAGGAGATACATACTTGTGTACCCCTGTGAGCAAATGCTGTTGCCTCCCCTGAGTATTAACTACATGGAGATTTCTATATAGAGTAACTCCAAGTAGAAGGACGCTTACCCCTAGGGGTAGAGAAGTATCAAATCACTGTCCCAGAATAATGTTAATACTGTGGGGTCAGGATGACTGATTCTCGATCAGAATATTGAAGAAAACTATTCATTCAATATATGAACGGTACCAGCAGAATGCTCGTACAAGGGTACCCAAGGTATGTCAGAAAATACTACTGTATCATGGTACTGTAGTTTTCTAATTGCAGTAAAGTCTATACAGTGAACCCTCGCTACTTCGCGGTTCGACCATCGCGGATTCACCACTTCGCGGATTTTTTTCATAACCCATGTATATACATATATCGCGGATTTTCCAGAAATATCGAAAATACCGCGAAGTGACCGATGGTGCGAGATTGGAGAAAGAAAGGAAAATTGAATCGTGATTGATTTTCAATATAAATGAAACTTTGAGGAGCAACAAAGATATCATTTGTTTGAGAGATAGAGAGAGGTAAGGAATGGGAGGTAGTGAAAAGTAGCCCAGAGAGAGAGAGAGAGAGAGAGAGAGAGAGAGGGGGGGTTTAAATGTAATAAACAAAAAAAATTGATAGGTTATAACACATTGGTGCTTATGTAATATCAACTGTATACTGTAGACGGTTTGAATAAGTTAAGAAATGGTATAAATGATACTTTGTTAGTGTATTCGTACACACTCAAGAGCGGCAGCTAGATGACAGCTGATCTAATCACAGCCAAAAGTAAAAAAAAAAAGAAGTCAACAATACTCGATTTTTAAAACAAACCCGAAATTTAAAAACAAAAGTACACGCTTTCTTAATGTGCAATTAACTATTTAAAGAGTGGCAATTTTCTAGAATAAAATTATATTTCCCAAAAAATAGTGGTTTGCTGATGAAATCGTATGCCGTATTTTTAGCTATGATTGAAATGGATGTAGACTCGGCCTAATTTTTTCGTTTCGTATTTAATTGACACTAAGAAAACTAATTTTAGCTTCTTCATCTAAATGTAAGTATTGTATAACACGAAGAGAGAGAGAGAGAGAGAGAGAGAGAGAGAGAGAGAGAGAGAGAGAGAGAGAGAGAGAGAGAATCAGCTGTTGTACTCAAATGGCGTGTTTTAGAGAGAGAGAGAGAGAGAGAGAGAGAGAGAGAGAGAGAGAGAGAGAATCAGCTGTTGTACTCAAATGGCGTGTTTTTGTTTCGTGAGAATTTCATTGCCACGACTTTAACAACAACATACTGTACTGAACTTTACAGTATTATACAGACTACTGTAATATGATAAAGTAAAATATTTGTAATCTATTTTATATGAAATGGGGCTTTTTTTTTTGTTTAAAATTTACATTTACGTATGTAAAACAACTCTCTCTCTCTCTCTCTCTCTCTCTCTCTCTCTCTCTCTCTCTCTCTCTCTCTCTCGTAGATTGTTTTCCTGCTTTGCTACGTATGTATGATTTTATATAGATACGGTAAATAATATTTGTAATAACATATTTTATTAAAGCTTTTACTGTAATATCATTATTTATCACTTTCATCATGCGCGTTAAATTCCTTAGTTTGTTTACTGAGTGTACTTTATGACGCCGTCGTTTCAGGCGGCGTCATAGAGAAAAACATTTTATTTGGAAGTCCTAAGAAAAATTAAGTAAAACATTAGTAATAACCAAATCAACATACTGTACTGAATAATCAATATAATCGATGCAGAAACTAACCTATACACAGATGTGTAAATGCGTTTGTTTCTTCATTATAATCAGAGATAAACGTAAACAAAACATTGGTTGCCATGTTTTATCGTGCTTTTTGGCGTGTTTAGGAAACGCATGATATAAAATCGCCCTTAATATTTGTGCCTGTTTTAGTTTAGGGTACGTTAGTACATGCATTAAGTGTTCTGTACATTAAAGGGTAGTTTGTTAACAATACTACGTACAAGGGAAAGTTTTAAAAGTCTGAATATACATGTTAAATAAATAGGTAAATATGCTGTCACTACTTCGCGGATTTTCACCTATCACGGCCGGGTCTGGAACCTATCTACCGCAATAAACGAGGGTTCACTGTATTGCAATTTACTGGCTACTGTACATCATGTATTGTAGTCTAGTCATTATGCTGCCTTCATAGTAGCATATGACAGTGTGGTCCATCTAGCATGAAGCCAGCTGGACTAGGAAAATAAAGACATATATTTGTATATCCCACTCAGCCTATTTGTTATACTCTTCCTACTATATTAAAATATAGAGTTTCCTGATCAGGGAGACTCAAGGAAAAAGGCTCCACCCTTTAAGTGTTAGGAGTGTATTACTCCTGCCTTGAAGTGTTTAATATTGTAGGGTAAACCTAATACTGATTTCTAATCAGGATATTGAAGAAATCATATTCATTCAATATAGGATTGGGCTCGGCAAATGCCTGTGTTGGATATCCAAAATATATTGGAAATAACTACTAGTATAAACTATATAGTAGTTTTCTATCTGCAGTATATTCTATAATGCAGATATACTGGCTACCTGTATAAAATATACAGTAGTTCAGCCGGCATAGCTAGATCTTGCCGAAATACCCGGCATGCTAGCTAGAGAGAGAGAGAGAGAGAGATAGCATGGAAAAAAGGCTACTCCTTACTGTGAATGTATACAGTAATTAAGGATGTAAAAGTCTAATTTGACTGCCTTTTTCCAGAAAGAAGGTTCTAATAGAAGGGGAGAATGTACCATTCAGGCTTCCATGCAGCTACAGTACTATTGCCGACAAGGTACCGCCGATACACTGCCGGCCGGCAAGTCCAGCAGTATCAGTACAGTCGGCGTGCTGCCAACTGAGTCAGCATTATCTGTGCCGGCCTGGCCAGCAGTACCCCGGCAACAGGACCTGTAGCAGCAGTTCAAGGGAGGACTGAAGAACCTTGGGAACAGAAGGGACTTCCCTCTCACGGCCATCATGGTCGCCGGCAGCCATCTTGGCTGCCGGCTGGGCCGGCAGTTGCCGGCCTAGCTGACAGATGATGTGGTTGGGGGCAGTATGCTCTACCGTCAGCCAAAGACATGACTAGAGAGGGAGTCTGGCTGGCTCTGGCAACCTGCCAGCAAAGGTAAGGTTGCAAGATGCCGGCCTAAAGAAAGACAATGGCTCAGCCATCAAAAGTGGACAGAGGGGTAGGGAACAGGGTCTTGTAACGAGTGTGAAAGGAACTGGCAAAAATTGTCAGTCCTACCACCTGTAAAAGAAACAATGTTTCTGTATCGGC
>NC_090745.1:37729382-37749382 GCF_036898095.1 Palaemon carinicauda
TTTTGTGAAATTTTGTGTTTTGAGCCACATTTTACATGTAAATCGCCTAATTCGTTCTATAAAAAAGTACCACATTAAATTTTATAATAAAGCTACAGTATAAACACAATGAAGTACTGTACAGCCGAATACATTTAAACCACTCAGTATACCCAAACTAACTGTTAATACCTGTAAATTAAGTAGTTATTAGAACATAATGCATAAATAAATGGAAAATAATACAATATATACAGTACAATACTGTACATATAAAAAATACACAGTAACATTTTCTATTGTGTAAACAACCCGTTTTCTTCAACTGAACTCAAATTTTTTAATAGGGGACTATTTTATTGTTGGCCTGGCGGGCTAGTCTCTTTTCTTATCATGAAACATTTTTTGCAATGTTAGTCTGAAAAATCTTCGCATCCCGTTTCGCAGCGTGAAAAGTTTGTAAGCAGATGCTTTCATGAAGAGAGGTATGACTTTATATGGTTAATAAGAATATATTTTAAGCATACAAACCAATAAATTTTATATTTTAATATAGTTCAGAAAAGAAAGTCATCTAAATTTACAAATACATGTACACACAAATGTAGATGTTTATATTTTGGCATGTTTACAGTACATCCTGGACTCTATTACCTTCGCCAACTTTGTTGCAGTAAAGGTTATGATTTGATAGCAGTATGTCTAAATTGACTTCTTAATTTCATTTTTTTCTCTTCACAATCCCAAATCCTTAAAATTTAACTCTTCAATTCACCATTACAGTAATATCTTGATATACGAGTATAATCCGTTTCAGGAACGAGCTCGTATGTCAGTTTATTCGTATATCAAGTCAATTTTTCCCATATAAGATAACAAAAAATTTAATCAATTCCCACCGTTTTAAAAACACCCAAATCAATTATGTAATAATGGAAGAACATGCTTTTAATTGCTATAATACTTTTCAAACACTCACCAAATGACAATAAAGGATTGCTGGGATCAGCAATAAAATATGGCATTATTTATAGAGTTCTTACCTTCGAGACAGACTGTAGCGGCCAACGGCTGTGTGTGCGGAGCTAGAGGGAGGGAGGGAGGAAGGAAGAGAAGGAGAGAGAATTGTATGGTACCATATTTATTGTTTCATACACATAGCATAACACTTAAACTTAGAATTAACTGAACTGAACGCAGCTTAATCTTTTAAAATCTTTTATTTTTATTTACTTTTTATACTACTTTTATTTGTTTTTTTTCATTGTTTGAGGATTGCACATATCGTTGAGGTACTCGGCTCGTAATTGCATTAAACTAACTCACGTAGACATCACACTCATGTTTCTCGATAATTTCATGCTTCACCTCTATCGTCATCATGCGTTTTTTCATCTCACTGCCAGCGTTACCACTCCCTTTATTAAGACCCATCACTTATCAAGAAGAACTTAGAAACTATAGCATGCAAATAAAACAAAAAATGAAACTGAAAAATGAAACTGAAAAATGAAACTGAGCGCTCAAAACCATAAAATTATGTCCTTACGTTATACATGCAACTGGCTATTAAGGCATAAACGAAACTATGGAAACAGAGAAAAACATGTACACCGTAACGACAGTCTGCTTTGCTTTCAGACAAGTTACTGAAACTTACATGTCAGCAAATCAACTTACTAGTCTCTTAATACTTTCATTAAACGAACATAAAGCCATAAAACACTTGACTTTCTCTCAGTGATTCACCAAATCACTTAATTGCAACAAAATCCCCTTTCTCGATACAGTATACTGTAATTGAATACGAGCATGCTTTTCCCCAACATAATCTGGCATAGAAACATCTGTTGCTTTTTATTATCAGAACTCCCAGCAAGACAAAGGAAAAAACAGTGGCCGCCGACGACGCGGACGGGCCCAGACGGTAGTGATAAAACAGACTATACTGAGTAGATGACAAATGCCCGGAACAGCAAAAAGCTGTCAAAACAAACTATGGTACTTAAAATTGGAATGGGTGAAGATGGAGCTTCTGTCATGACGAAATAAACACACAAGAGTGAAAATGCAGAGAGCACAAAAATATACACACACGCTAGCAAGTCCAAAGTAGAAGGATGTTGTTCAGATGGCGCTCGCGTCGGGGCGTGGGTGGCGTGGCTCTGGTAGCATAGCTGGTGCCTCTGTATCGGCCCATCCCTTTGACGAAGGAATTAGCTAAATGGAAGACAGCCTGTGAATAGTGGCTTTCAAGCGCCTTTGCTTTATACACGACACCCACAAGGTGCTCGCGCGAGGGTAGTAACCTCTGCATTCCATGCTTTTATCTTTCTCTGGTATAATTGGAAGGTTTTATCAGAAAAGGTACAGTATATTAGAAGGACCCCTTTTCACCGGGCGCCACAGGTCTCTCCCCAGAAATAGATTTTTCCTTCGTCAAAATCCCTTTATTATTAATGAGGGTTATTGGTATGGCTACTCATATTGAAATCTTTAACTTCAACTTTATCCTGATATTATGATCCCTTTATGTTAATCAATTAAGAACATACTTCTGGTGGAAAACTCATTACATGAAGTATTTACATTTATCCCCTTAATTTATTTTGGAATTTTCCTTATTCCTAAAATTACTGGTTATGTCTATTCCTATCTTTCTGTGTCTTAGGAAATCAGAGCTTAATGCTATTCCAAGCTGTTTTTCAGACACATGGTGCCTCTCAAGACTTACGTTGATGCGTCTAGCTTATGTTTTCACATGCTTGTAACTCGCATGACAGGCAAGTACGTTTTTTAACAGCAAAAGACAAAATTTTAGGTCACAATTGTTTTATGAATTTCTCAATGTTTGTAAATGGTTCTACATTGTTGTTCAGAAAGTTATCTGATGGACGGTTATTGCTGAAACATGACATTCTTATTTACTAAATTCTAACTGCTTTCACAAATTTTATCACTACTATGCCATACATATCTGCTCTTACACACATTCCGGACATTTGCTGTATTCATCAGATATAAAGAAAAAATCTACAGCAACTTCCTTGTTCGTTCATTTCTCAGATTTTTCACATTAATTACTGGTTCTCAAGAGTTAGAAGAAACAGACAAACCTAATTATTATTTATATTATTATTATTATTATTATTATTATTACTAGCTAAGCTACAACCCTAGTTGGAAAAGCATAATGCTATAAGCCCAAGGGCTCCAACAGGAAAAATAGCCTAGTGAGGAAAGGAAACAAGAAAAAATGAAAATTTTAAGAACAGTAACATCAAAATAAATATCTCCTCTATAAAATCTAAAAACTTTAACTAACAAATCAGGAAGAGAAATAAGATAGAATTGTGTGCCCGAGTGTACATTCAAGCAAGAGAACTCTAACCCAAAATAGTGAAAGACCATGGTACGGAGGCTATGGCACTACCCAAGACTAGAGAATAATGGTTTGATTTTGGAGTTTCCTTGTCCTAGAAGAGCTGCTCATCATGGCTAAAGAGTCTCTTCTACCCTTACCAAGAGAAAAGTGGCCACTGAACAATTGCAGTGTAGTAACCCCTTGGGTGAAGAAGAATTGTTGGGTAGTCTTAGTGTTGTCAGGTATATGAGGACAGAGGAGAATATGTAAAGAATAGGCTAGAATATTCGGTTTATGTGTAGGTAAAGGGAAAATGAACTGTAACCAGAGAGAAGGATCCAATGTAGTACTTTCTGGCCAGTCAAAAGATCTCATAACTCTCTAGTGGTATCTCAATGGGTGGCTGGTGCCCTGGTCAACCTACTACCTAAGTAAGAATTCTACTTACCTTCTTATTATGTTGCTAGATAACACCTAATACTAATTAATTCCTTACTTGTCACGATTTTTCAAACCACACAATTCTCTACAGAGTTAAAAAGTAAGGATCTAATTCTGACTTTTGAGTAAAAAAAGTTACGGTACTTGTCAAAATCTCAAATTTCTTTTTAGTAGTATAAAGAAAAAACGTACACGATGCATTCTGTGGTCAGTGACAGTGACGTCAAAATGCTTTACTTAGGGATTCACACAGACTCATCATTTACTTCATTCCTTTTCGTTTAAACTCAAAGCGATCAACATTTTAATTTGGACACATTCATGCTCCCGGTTAACTTATTTGACATAACTTTCTTTAAATAACTTGTTAACAGTGCTTGGTGTCATTAATGAGACCAAAACATTAGTGAAACAAATCACTTATGAAACACTGTAACTAGAAGAAACTAAATGCATAGTCTTTAAATCGTGCACGTGACCAATTACTAATGACTTAACAAACTGTTGGCAACTGAAATTACTTTGACTATTACGTTAACAAACTCGCCTTCATTAATGAGGATAATCTCAGACTAAGACTTACAACACTGGTTTAACGCTGTCTTTTAAAACATTTCATAACGAATTAAGTAGGCTACTGACATCGACAATACAGTGTATGACCTAAGAAAAAGTATTGCGACAAATTTCCCAATTTATCAATGTAACTAAGTTACGCTTCTTTCTCCATAATTTTACTAAGCACATGCTTAAGAGGACATCATATAAACTTCATAGATCAAGTCCTCACACTGAATTACAAGCAATGCATAACACCATCCTATAGAACTTTTCTTCTCTCGAATTAAATAATTGTTATCATTGTTAACACAGAATTGTTTCAACATGTGACCATACTTCTTTTCCAAAAATCATGTTTAACACATTTGGCAACGAAGGTCCTAACTAACAAGAACAAATCACTTTAAACTAAAGAAACTATGTAGTGAAAATTCACAGTTTACAGTGTAAAGAATAATTTCTTATTTATCCAAACAGCAAATTCACAGTTTACAGTGTAAAGAATAATTTCTTATTTATCCAAACAGCAACAACATCAATACTATTTATTCTGTTAAGAAAAGCAGAATCAATCTTTACTCGAATCTTTAACACTGAACACATTTTACTCGACTAGTTACTTTCTTCCATCAAAACCAGTATTCTTTATTTTACTTTAACATTACATAAAGAGAACGGAATTATAACTTCGTTACTCTACACACTTTTACAAAATCTTACAACATATTTGTTAATCTTAGGCACTACAGATCTTGTACCATGTTACTTAATTCATGTGTTTGTCGCCTTGAGTCCTTCATCCTACAGCTGCTGTCTGGGACCTCTTCCAATTTTCGGGATTGTCCTTGGCCTTTGTGGGCGCGCCATGTCTGTCAAAGAGCCTGATGCTGTTGATTCGACAACGGTGTCCTCCATAGTTAGTGCATTTATGAGCACCCTAACTGCTCCTGATGATCAGCTGATAGGGCCCCATAGCAGGGTCTGGGCCCGCCATCTTGGATGGTGAGTTTCAATGCTGTTACTCCCGTGACGGGAAACTGGACATTTTATCAATTGTGGGTGTACCGTCTTCGTTTCCCACAGGAACATTGCGTGGTCATCCTCTCGGGTACAAGTGTGTTTCATCATGAATGGTTCTTGCCTTGGGCGTCGGCTGTTGCAACCTGTCCGTCTCGGCGGTCTTCCGTGGGTGACTGGTTCATGCTACCCCTCCTGGCTGCTACTATTCTCGACATCATTGTCAGGATTTTTTTCTTATTTATTCTAAGGATATCCATTTGTCCTTTATATTCTTTCAGTATGCTTTTTCAATTGGCTTTTTCTTCTGAGTTTTACCTTTCCTCTTTCTGAGATGACTACTACTTCCTTCTCGTGTGTTTTATTTCCCTCTCATTCTTTTTTTCATTCCATCATTGTACACGTCTATTTTTGGTAGCTGCGGCATTCGGTCTTTTGCTCATTATTACACTTATTTTTAATCCTCTCCATCCCATCGTAAGGCACCAATTTGTCACTAGGTTTGTGGCAGTTAAATTGTAAGTGATGGGAGGCGGGGAATTAGACAACTTTTACGTCATAAAGGGGTTTTATTATATAAGTTAATTTTCACAGAACGAGCTGAAATCATCTTCAAAGTGAATGAATGAATCTCTTTAATTACATAATAGAAGAAATATAAGTCTCTCACTGACTCTTAAATTACTGAAACAGTTTACTGTAAAATGCTCTTAAGTTATAGAGCCAATGGCTCACTTTATAATTTACAGACACACTCAGGGAGAACAGACTTAGAGGAGAAACTGCTATATGAATAAGATTGTTTCAATACAAAAGAACAGATACTGGGCATCTTGTTGCGTATTGATGCCAGCCATGACTGAGATAAGTCTACCATGGCGGATAGGCTTAATATCGGTTGCCTACTCACGACTTAAGCTTGACCTGAACTCGAACTAACTACTCATGGTTTCTCAGCTCTTTTTATGACTCGTACATTTGCTGAGGGGTCTGAGGGCTTTACTTGCCTCTGGGTAGCGGTGGCAGATGATGCAACCGTATCCAGCCGGTTCTTGCCTCCTTTTCATCCCCTCTCCCCGGTGTAGCCTACAAGTTGACGTGGGAATAGTACACATGTGCTTGGGTCAGCCGATATCTTTTTAGTTCAAACTGCTTCTCACACTACCCAGGTACGTGGAGATGAGGTCATAGGTTAGAAACCGCCACCGCCCTACTTCATGCAAATTTACCTAACCCAGTTAACGGCTGTCAAGAACTGGTCTAAATTCTCATGAATGATTTACTTTAAATCCCCTGTATGTGACATCACTGCCACGTTCCTTCTTTTTGGATCACTTACAGGCTTCCTCTTGGCTTACTAGTATCGAATGCCTCTTAGATAAGTAACTATCCTAGGAAGCTTGTTTCTGCTTGCTTCTTACAATGTTCTTGAAATGACTTGGGCAAATGTCATGAAGCTGCTCAAGAAGACGATGTGTAAACTTTTTCTGCTTGTGTATTTTCAACAAAAGTCACCATTTTATGGTAGCAAGCTAGAGCCTCCTTAATTTCTGCCATTTTCATTGGGTCATCCTCCTCCTCCTCACTGCTAGAGAACTGTTCCTGAACGACGTTCACTTGCATGTCCTCCAACTCCTTCAGGTTGTCCGTCGTAAGTTCCTCTTGGTGCTCCATGAGCAGCTCATTAATGTCGTCCTCATCGACTTCTGGACCTATGGACATCCCAAGTCTAACTATCTCAGTAACCTCAGATTGAACAACAGGTTCAGGATCGTCAACTTTTTCGACATTGGCTTCAGCTTGGCCTATGTGGAAGCCCTTAAAACCTCATTTGGAGACGGCATTAGGCCACAGCTTCTTCCACGCAGAGTTCAAGGTGCACCTCGAAACCTCTTGCCAAGCTGTATCGATGAATCTAAGGCATATCACAACATCGAAATGCTCCTTCCAAAATTCACACAATGTGAGTTTTGTGCTGCCATTGATAATGAAACATCACTTGAAGAGATATTTTGTGTAGGATTTCTTAAAGTTTGAAATCACTTGCTGGTCCATGGGCTGGAGGAGAGGGGTGGTGTTAGGCAGAAGATAGAGGACCTAAACAAGCGAATACTCCGCTAGGATATCTTCCTCGATATCAGGAGGGTGAGCAAGGGCATTGTCCAACACCATCAGGCCTTTCAGGAGCTACTTCTTTTCCAAATATTTTTTCACAGTCGGGCCGAAACAAAGGTTTACCCACTCGGTGAACAAGAGTCTTGTTACCCAGCCCTCCAAAACACTGGAAGCTTCTCCTTTATCCCTTTGTGGGCCTTGAATGCACAAGGAGTCTCCGAGTGGTACACCAGCAGAGGCTTTACCTTACAATCCCCACTGGTGTTTGCACAGAGCTCAAGGGTAAGCTTGCTCTTCATAGGCATATGCCCGGGTAGCATCTCTTCTTCTGTCGTGATGTATGTCCGACGAGGCATTTTTCTTCAAAGAAAGCCCAGTTTCCTCACAGTTGAAGATTTGCTGGGGACTGTAGCCTTCCGGGAGAGTCAACTCGTTGAACGTCTTAACAAAGGCTTCGGTCGCTTTATGTCCGAGCCAGCAACCTCCCTATGCCGCACCATCAATTGAACGCAAGACCCTCTCTTAAATTTTTCAAACCACCCTGAGAAGCCTTAAACTCTGTGGGTACCTGCTCCAAAGTCCCTTTTCCTGTGTCGTCTTCAGCCTGAGCATGCACAAGATCACCGTGTATTTTGCAGAAAGTTTTTTCTTTATTCAGCTTTAATACAGAGGTTCATCGAAAGTATGACACATCCATCAAATTGATAATTTATCTACCCATTCACTAACCACTGGCATTAGAGTATTCATTCAATATTTATTGCAATTATAGAAATTAGATATTCAATTTTCTGATAAAATTTTTACCAGGTTTTGGCTAATAAAGGTTACATTTTCCATTCAATCACATTTCTTTTAATTAGCTACTTGCTAAAAAATGTCAAGCTTTGATGTATTTTAAATGCATATTTTCTAAATAGGAAAAAACTTATTTTATGTTCACTACATTTATTTTATTATATCCTTGTTTTTTTTCTACCTGGATATTTGGTATTTCAACATTTTGTAAATTGAACAAAAATGATACTGATGATTTTGTAAATTGACCAAAATCTTGACCCTTTTGCAAAATGTTGAGAGATTTAGGCCATTTTGCAATATGACCTCAATTCATGCCTAATTGCACAATGGCTGGGCATTTTGTAAAAACACCAATTTTGCAAAATGATCAACAAATATATGTATATATAATATATATATATATATATATATATATATATATATATATATATATATATATATATATATATATATGTGTGTGTGTATATATATATATATATATATATATATATATATATATAATATATATATATATATATATATATATATATATATATATATATATATATATATATATATGTATATATATAATGTATATATTATGTATATATATATATATATATATATATATATATATATATATATATATATATATTTATGTATATATATATATATATATATATATATATATATATATATATATATATATATATTATATATATATATATAATATATATATATACAATATATATATATATATATATATATATATATATATATATATATATATATATATATATATATATATATATGCGTGTATATATTATATATATATATATATATATATATATATATATATATATATATATATATATATATATATATATATATATATATTTATTTATTTATTTATATATACATAATATATACAATACAGTACACACAATATATACATATGTGTATATATATATATATATATATATATATATATATATATATATATATATATATATATATATATATATATATATATATATATATATATATAGGGGATTTTGACGAAAGAAAAGTCTATTTTTTGGTGAGATAGCCATGTCTTCCTGATGGAAGTTCCTTCTAGTAACTTTTACAGTATAATATTTCTGCGATTGATATTACAAGAGAATTACTGTCAGGTATCACGAGGTTCCAACCCCCGCAAACGACTATCCGAAAATATCGTGTATAATCAGGGACGTATCCTAGGATAACCATAGGTATCTGCACCACAAACAGACCTTTCCAAGTCTAGTCCACTAAGGGGTAGGATAAGTAAGGAGCCGTTACACATCCTATCACCTTCCAGTGCCCCAACACGGTCCCTCTCCTCATTCCACAATGCAGCTGCGCTATTGTAAAATAGAAGCCTCCAACGAGCAAAAGAGGTGCGGGTGGTTAAAGTAGGACGTAACAGATGGTCCATCAGGACGACATGGCTATCTCTCCCAAAACTAGATTTTTCCTTCATCAAAATCCCTTTTTTGGTCTCGAGCCATGTCGTCCTGATGAAAGTGTACCAGAGCATTATGTACTGTATACTTGGTGTGAGGCTTCCCCATGGGAAAACCTGCCATACTGGGTGCTCACCACTTATATGATGAAATATAACCATGAATTTCTACCTGAAAAAGAATCCAACATAGACATGATTTGGTAAAGTGGCAGTGTTCTAAGGGGAAAGATATGTGACCCGCTATCAACCATCCCTTCAGTGAAGAACACTCCCCTAAAAAGATGTGAAGAACACATATTAGCAATACTACGAGCATAGTGAGTAACCATGGAGGAACAAATACTCATTTTTAACAAGATTCTTAGTGTGCAGTGTTGGTAGAAATCCCCATGGTTTGCTAAGTTTAATTCTACTACCAGGAATTAAGTCTAGCAATAAAAAGCATCAAACAGTATACAATTTTATTAGACAATCTAATTGAGCAAAGTTCAATACAGTTTATATGAAGAGCATTTGATCTACATTGTACCCCAAATTATAACCCCAATAAGATTTTTTACCTAATATAGTATGAGGGGAGAGAATTTGTTATATCCTAGAATCGTTTAAGAAGGAGATCTTAAGATAAATCCTGAAATTTAAAATTTTTAAATGGTTTAATGTAGATCATGAGGTAAAAATCGACAGTTTACTTATTAAAGAAAATAAGCTGGAAGAATGCCCGAGGACGCACATGAAGGCTACATTGTTGCAGCAGGCTTTATAACACTATCTGCTGCCACCACAAAATGACGAACTTCATCCAATAGCTTCATATAATGCTTAAGGAACACCCTGGGGTATAAGCTTGTAAATCTTCGAATGACATATGCTGAAAGAAGTTCAGAGACGATGCTACTTTCTTAGGTTCATTACCCAACGGCATGCTAGCCGGGTCTGCTCATATAATAAAATAAGCCAATTTTGCTCTCAGTTGTTTCAATGTCAACTCTGATCTAACCATGTCACCTCTAAATAATTGGCCCTTTTTAGTATTCTTCATCCTGTAAAGATATGTCTTTAAACATTGTACTGGACACAGGGTGAGCTCACTTTCAAGGGGAAGTATTTTCCATGGACCCCAACGTTTAGATGGTAGCTCATTTTTAGCCAAAAAGGTAGGATCATGGCATAAATTAACTTCAGCATTGTCTGTAAATTCTATGTGACCTTCATCTCTAGAGAGAGCCACAATTTCACTAACCCGAGCACCAGAAACCATCGCAATTAGAAAAATTACTTTTTGAGATAAATCTCGTAAAGACGCTGTCTGATTGTCAATTTCTGAAGCCAGTTGTAAAACTTTATTCAATGACCAGGAGATCGGCCTCGGTGGAACAGATGTTCTCAACCTGGGCCAAGCTTTCGGAATCTTGTTAAAAAGGTCTGAGTTGAAATCTATGTCAAAGGCATACAAGATGGGTCTAGCTAGGGCCTACTTGTATGACGCAATCGTGGAGGATGCTAAACCTTTCTCATGTAAATCGATCAGAAAGCCTAAACAAAAATCCATAGAGATAGAGGATGGATTTTTATCTTTCACACATCGAACCCATTTCTTCAACGAAGTTTCATACTGATTCAAAGTAGTGGAAGCTTTATAATTTTCCGCAAATGCCAATTAATCACGTTGAATTTTGAATCTTTTTTTTTTTCCAGGGCTAATGCGAAAAAATCACGAGATGAAGGGCTTTCGTTTTCCAGGATGAAGCGAAGACAGTTTTCCTCTGTACTTCTTGAGACATGCTCAGGCTGGGTAGAGGAACCAGCCTGGGGTTCATCTGTCACCAAGGGAGACCAGTTGCTCTTTGGACATAGAGGAGCAACCAGGGCTTCTGTCCCCCTGAACGATCGAAGCTTGTCCAACATTGATTCCAATCCATGTGTAACGCGTCCATGCCTATCGCCCCTAGATCCACATTTGGTGCCACATAATTGGGAAGTTTCTTGTTGAGACTCATTGCAAACAGGTCCAATTGAAGACCTGGGATTACCTCCTGCACGAAAGAGAATGATTTTTCATATAGAGACCATTCTGTCTCTAGCGGATGCGTTCGAGATAGAGAGTCGGCCATCACATTCCGAATTCCGTGAAGGTAATAGGCAGACAGGTGCCACCTCTTCCTCTGAGCCAATGAAAAGATGGCGATCATTACATGGTTTATTTGCCTGTTGATGCAATGAACTATTACTTTGTTGTCTAACACGAGATGGATGTGAATGTTGTTCTTTAATTGTAGCCTTTTCAGGGATAAGAAGACTGCCATAGCCTCCAGAATATTGATGTGGAATTGCTAGAATCTTTGGGACCAACAACCTTGCACTTTCTTGAGAGGAGTATGACCCCCCCCCCCCCCCCCAACTGTCCAGTGAGGCGTCCGTATGTAGAATCACTGCAGGAGGAGGAAAGTGCAGCGGAACTGTTTTGGAAAGAATTCTGGCATCTGACCACTGACAAGAGTTGCCATTGAAGCAACTCCGGGGTCGTCTTTTGATGACCGCGGAGAGCTGTAGAAGCTCTCTTCTTCCAAACCCTGCTTGCATCCTTGAGTCTGATCTTAAGGAGAGGGTTCGTTATAGAAACGTACTGAAGTGAGCCCAGAACCCTTTCCTGACAACGTCTGGTGGTCTTTCTCGACTTGATGAAAGACCGAACTGACTGGGCTGTTTCCTTCCTCTTGGCAGAAGGAATAGAGAGGGTATGAGTCTTTAGATTCCAACGAATCCCTACCCATTGGAACACCTGAGCCGGAGTCAGTCTGGACTTCTTGAAGTTTATTTGGAATCCTAGATATTGGAGGAATCTCACCACCTGATATGTTGCTTTCGTGCATTCTCTTGCCGAGGGAGCCCAGACGAGCCAATCGTCCAGGTATGCTGCTACTTGAAGACCTTTTTCCCTTAATTTTCTTGAAAATTCTCGGAGCTATGTCGAGCCCAAATGGCATAGCTCTGAATACATAATCCTTTCTCTCCAGTCTGAAACCAAGGTAGGGGGAGAAGCGTTGACCTATCGGAAGATGCCAATAAGTGTCGGTAAGATCTATAGCAATGGTGTAAGCCCCCGGTGTAGTAAGGGCCGTATCTGCGAAATTGTCAGCATCCGGAACTTGACGCACTGAACAAACAGGTTTAGATGGGACAAGTCGAGAATAGTTCGAGGAATAATTGAGTCTTTCTTTGGCACGCAGAATAGATGACCTTGAAACTTCATAGATTTCGTGCAACGGATAACTCTCTTTAAAAGGTCTTGCACATATTGTTCTAGATGTGGTGTTGATTTCTGGAAAAATCTCCTGACCCTCAGGGGTTGTCTCTTCCATTTCCAGCCCAGACCACTGGAAATCACGCTCTGTGCCCAAGGACTGAACGCCCACCTGTCCTTGAACAATTTCAGTCTTCCCCCTACTGGAGTATTCTCATTGTTTTGGTTGAGGATATGTGACCCTAGATCCCCTGTTACCCCGGAGACCCCAACTACTTGGCTTACGACCTATGTCAGACCGGCCTCTACCTCCTCTTTCAGTCTTGAGGGGATGAAAGGACGAGGTCCCTTGTTCAAATCTAGGATTGAATGCTGGGGACTGTGAAGTCACCGGGTGAGGAACAGTGAAAGTATTCTGCGAAACACTACCTGAAGCTGAAATGAAGGACCTTTTAAAGAATGTGGGTTTACGGAACCTCTTAGGTTGAGGACCAACCACAGGAATAAGTATCCTTTTGAGAGAAATTCCCCATCTCTGGGAAAGACTCTTATTTTCTGCTGCCGCTTTATCCAAGATCTCCTTCACCAATTTCTGTGGGAAAAGATCTTTACCCCAAATACAAGCGTCAATAAGACGCTTCAGTTTATGAGGGATGGTCGCGGATGCTAAAACATGCTTCCTACAGGCTCTACGAGCCTGGAAAAAGTAAAAAAGATCTTTCATAAGAGTAGCCACGTGTATCTTGGCCAAAAGCGAAAAGACAGGGGCATCAATGAAACTACCAATCATCATCTCTACAAAGCATTGAAGAGACATCGAAGCTGATAGTCTCTCCCTAGCCTCCAATTTCGCTTTAAGTAGGTGGTCTGGAATCCTTGGCAGTTTTTCATTAAGCTGCTGGCTAGCTATATCCTTGTCTAATTTCCCTTCAGCAAAAGTAAACTAGATATCCAACCAGTGTTCAGCGTCATGGGGCAGTACGAGGTACACAGGTTTACATTCTTCCAAGACTGGAAGACTTTTGAAGCAAAAGGAAAAACCATTGTGTCGGGTGCTATAAAAGTAGCCAACCTTTTACCAAAAGCGCCTAATTGTGTATTAATACACCCTGCTGTCTTCATCTCCTTTACTGCCAGATGCTGCGCTCAAGTGTGATCTAGAAGGATCGTTTCTTTAGAGATAGTGTCCTCTCTTAACGGAACACCTCAGCTAACCTAACGTAGCAAAAGGGGTAGGCCTCTATATCTGGATAAAACTCCAGATCAGCAACCGGTCTAGAGCCTAGCCCCTTTCCAATATGAAGAATACCCTATGAAAGGACCGCATGACCTGCACACCTCCACGGATTCTGGTGCGTGCAAGGGAAGCTGAGATGGTAAAACCTTAGCCATAGAAGAATCCTCTTGAGGTTTCAAAGCCTGAATCTCCTCCCGTAAGGCTTTAAATATTCTTCGTTGATAATTTTGGTTCCCTTCCAAGAAAACCCTCAAGCTTGCTAACAGGGACCTCTCTTCCAAATTAGATGGGAATTTAGGAAGTGTTGGTTCACCCGGCTCAACCGAGGGTGGAGGAGGGACAGGAACGGGAGGCGTACCTGAAAAAGAAGGCGTCGTCGTAACAGTTGATAGAGGAGCTGTCTTAGCAACGGCCGATGAAACAACGGAACACACTGAGTCTCGCATGGAAGCCACGCTAACCTTGTCCAATTCTGGCAGGTAAGAATCATCCACGTGAGGGAGGGGTTCCTCTGAATCTACTGCCGACAGGAGAGCCGATTCCCCACCAGGAGATAAAGAAGAATCCGAGGAGAAATTGTCCACGTCAAGGCTCACAGAACTTGGTTTTATCTACGTGAATCTGAACAGTAGGTTTAGGTCTAAGTGGGGCATACTCCAATACCGAGTCCGGGGCTGCCTTCGGAAAAAGAATATCCTTCCAAGCTACGGAAGGGAGATAAGGAGCCTTTGGCTCAGCATTCTTTTTGAAACCCCTGACCCAGGAACAAAGAGATCTCTGGAAAAACACTCGGTCGTCATCAGAAACATCCTCCGATACCCACCCAGATTGATGTAAATCCTTACACACACTGCAATCCTGAGGGTCCCAATAAGAGATTGGACCCTTCATCCTCCTGCATCTAGCATGTGTCCTGCAGGTATCATGACCACAGGGATACCTCTCGGTCCTGGGACAGATCAGGACTCGACAATGCATCTCCTTTGAAGATCCCGCCTGTAAAGAGGAGAAAATGGCCATGATTATTTGAAACTCTCTAGATCACCATGCTGAAAAGAATGGGTTAATAACATTAAAAAAAATTGGGAAATTAACCCCCGAAATGTGTATATCTACCATTTTCGGGATCAGAAAGAGAAAAAAGGATCACAATATCCAGACCTCTTTAATGTCATTAGATTGGAAGAAAAGCCAACTAAGTTTGTCCCCTTTTATCATTTAAATATTGATCAGTTAAAAGAGGGAACAAAATGCTCATCAAAATGAAAAAGCCTACCCTCTCCGCAGGGAAAAGGCTGAAAGAAAGGTAACTAAGTTACATACCCTGCAAAAATTAACGACGCATTGATAAATGGAGCAACCAAAAGTAAAATTAGAAGGCTATACTTTAAACCATAAAATGACAAGGGGGATCATAACAGAATCCCCCTGTAAGATGTACAATCCAATCCACGTTTTCAAAAGATCTGAATAAAGTGATGGAAATAATTAACAAATTATAATAGTTAAATCGAAAGTCTAGTTAAAGAGAACCTTTCGCAAAAGAGAACTCCAAAGCTGAGTAGCATAAAGATACCTCACAAGTTGTTGAAGTAAGGTCTTTATGCCAATTTGAGGTTTGTACTCATCAACAGATATATCTATAAAAAAGGCAGCCACTAATAATAAAAACATCTGCCTACATAACATAATCTTCTTTATGCCAATTTTAGGTTTGTACTCGTCAACAGATATCTCTATAAAAAGGCAGTCACTAATAATAAAAACATCTGCCTTCATAACATAAAATCCTATCTGTGCCAATTTGAGGTTTATGCTCATCAACAGATATCTATAAAAAGGCAGTTACTAATAATAAAAACATCTGCCTTCATAACATAGAATCCTTTCTTTATGCCAATTTGAGGTTTATACTCACCAACAGATATCTCTATAAAAAGGCTGTCACTAATAATTAGAACGTCTGCCTTCATAACATAATATCCTTGCCGATTATAGCGACACAGATAGGTAACGTCATCGCCGCCTCCCAAGGCTATTCCTAGATCAGGGGCACAAAAACTATACCTAATACTGGGCGAGAACTGCCGCCAGTTATGACAGTGTCGGTAACGACGTCAACAAACTAAAATGACGATCGTGCAAAAGAGTGTAGCAATATAGGCCACATAGATAATATAACAACGTACAGTGATGCCTCAGGATACGAAATTAATCCGTTCAGGATGCGGTTTCGTATCCTGAGTCGCGTTTTACATGTAAATAGCCTAATCCGTTCCAAGCCTTATAAAAAGTCACCTTTTCTTTCATAAACACGCTAAACTGTAGTAATAAACATGCAATGCAGCCATTTCTATCATTCAATAATTAACACAACCGTTAAAAACAGCCTAATCCATTCCAGAAACCACTATGAGATTATTCAATAATGTAGTTATAGCCAAGTTATCCCCCTCAAGCCCAAAGAAAACGGTCCGTTTTCTTTACTACTGTATAAAAGTTACGGTACTGTATGTACGTAAAGCATTTAGATCAGTGAAGGTGTATTGTTACCTGTACGTACACCTAAATTAAGGATTGATACCTGTACACTCTGAAAAAAAGGTTATAGTTAATTAGTGTAACAAAAAAGTTGAAACTTACCTTTTGATGAGACGATGTCCGATAGCGAAGTCGCGGCAGAGGAGGATGGCATAAGGCAGAAAACGTAACAAGGGACAGACTACGTACAGTAATTTACACACTTAACACATTAACACTTAAACTTTACGAAATAAAAAATGGCAGAAATAATTAACACTTAACATTACGTATGGAAAACTATAAAATGAAAGAAAAATTACTTTAACACTTAACGGTAACATAAAACTTAAAATTGAATTTTTTTTTTTTGCTATTTTATAACTTTACGTTTTTCTTATTTTCTAAATCTCTTCTACTTCTTCATCACTTTCTTTTTTCTGTTTCTTTTCTTTACTTTCACCTTCTAATTCTTCATCCCTTCCTCTTTTCTGTTTCTTTTCTTCACTTTCACCTTTGTCTTGGCCTACTAATACTGCTGGCCTCTTTAATAAGAAACTATCCATTGAAGCTTGTTTCTGCCTACTTTTCAACACATTTCTAAAATGCGTTAGGCAAACGTCATTGCAGTGTTGAAGCGCACGGTTGGTATAAACTTTTTCTGGATGTTCCTTTTCGACGTAGTCTGCCATTTTATGGAAACATGCAAGAATTTCCTTGATGTCTTCCGTTTTCAAAGGTGCAACATCCTCCTCATCACCGCTAGAGAACTGCTCTTGAACATCACTCACTTGCATCGTCTCCAACTCCTTCAAGTCGTCCGTCGTCAACTCCTCGTGGTGCTCCTCGATAAGTTCATCTATATCTTCCGTGCTAACTTCCAGCCCCATGGACGTACCAAGATGTACGATGTCAGCCACCTCAGACTGCTGAATTGGTTGAGGATCGTCAACGATCTCGGCTTCGCCTCCAGGCTTCCCGAACCCCTCGAAGTCTCGTGCAGAGACAGCATCAGGCCACAGCTTCCTCTAAGATGAGTTTAGGGTACGCCTCGAAACTTCCTGCCAAGCGAGATCGATGAGTTTGAGGCATATCACGATGTTGAAGTGATCTTCCCAAAATTCACGCAGAGTGAGGTTTGTACTCTCTGTGACTTGGAAACATCTCTTGAAGAGATGCTTCGTGTACAATTTTTTAAAATTAGAAATAACTTGCTGGTCCATGGGCTGGAGGAGAGGGGTGGTGTTAGGCGGTAGATACAGGACCTTTATGAAGGAATACTCGGCCAGAAGATATTCCTCGAGGCCAGGAGGGTGAGCTGGAGCATTGTCCAACACCAGCAGACATTTCATAGGGAGGCGCTTTTCTTTCAAATATTTTCGGACAGTCGGATCGAAGCAGACATTCACCCAATCAATGAACAGTTACCTCGTTACCCAGGCTTTTGGATTCGCCTTCCACATCACGGGAAGGTTCTCCTTAATGACTTTGTGGGCTTTGAAGGCTCGGGGATTTTCAGAATGGTACACCAGCAGGGGCTTTATCTTGCAGTCCCCACTGGTGTTTGCACAAAAAGCAAGGGTAAGCCTGTCCTTCATAGGCTTATGTCCGGGTAGCCTCTTCTCCTCCGCCGTGATGAACGTCCGACGAGGCATTTTCTTCCAGAAAAGCCCAGTTTCGTCGCAATTGAAAACTTGCTGCGAACTGTAGCCTTCCTGCAGAGTCAACTCGTCGAACGTTTTAACAAAGGCTTCGGCGGCCTTCGTGTCCGAGCTGGCTGCCTCCCCATGCCGTACCACTGAATGGATGCCAGTCCTTTTCTTGAACTTCTCGAACCACCCACGAGAAGCCTTGAACTCTGGGGGTTCCTGCTGGGATGTTCCTTCTCCTGCTTCTTCTTCGGCCTGAGCACGCACGAGATCACCGAAAATGGCGGAGGCCTTCTGGCAAATTTTAGTCTCGGTGATGGTGTCTCCTGAGATCTCTTTGTCCTTGATCCACACAAGAAGCAGCCTCTCCATCTCGTCATGCACGTGCGTTCTCTTGTTGGAGAAAATAGTGACGCCCTTAGAAGGTATTGCTGCTTTGATGGCCGCCTTCTGCTTCAGGATGGTGCCTATCGTAGACGGATTCCGGCCATACTCCTTGGCGATCGCACTTAAATGCATGCCAGACTCGTACTTTTTAACGATTTCAAGTTTCGTCTCCATCGAGAGCATCGTCTTCTTCTTCTTTCCTTCGGCAACATTCTTGGGACCCATGGCTACAGTAATACGTAATATAATACACTAAGTAACGTTATATACAGTCTATGTATAGTAAACACTAATACAGTACAGTGCACAGTAACGAATGTTTATTAACGATAACACGTGGCGTACGAATGTACTGTATATTAACACTAAGTCAAACAAGCGAAAGCACACAATGTCTGTTAACGATACCGCGGTCGGAACGAAAAGAGCGAGAGAGAGATGAACGCCCGTGCGTAGGCAAGCTGGGATAGTTGCTGACCAATAGGAAAGCAGGATCTTATGGCGTCAGCTAGCGTCTGAGTAGGGAGATAACCAATGGGTGAGCGGGAGGCTGTAAGTGAGTTTACCCAAGTTCAAAGTCAGGCGGCGCGCGCTTTTTAAAATTACTCTCGGGGAAGAGTTGGGATCTCGTAAGGTTTTCGTATCCTGAAATTTTATCCGTATCCTGGGGCATAAAAATCTTCGAATCACTTTTCGCATCCTGAATTTTTCGTAAGCAGAAACTTTCGTATCCAGAGTTATCACTGTATCGCTATAGTAAGGCCCAGAAAAGGAATGTCGTCGAAGACGACAAAGTCGTAAGTACCAGCATTTCCGACTGTCTGACAACTCTCTTTATAAAGGAGAATGCTGCCGGCTTAATAGGCCAGAAATCCCGAAGGGCTAGGCCTTCACACAATAAAACGCTCGCACTATATATAAGTTCGATATCAGTAACGTGGATCAACAAAATAATTATGCTCTCTAAATATAAAGAGGGTTAGAATACGGCATCATACAACTGTCAGCGCACCGACTGGAAAGAGTGTACTCACCCTTCGCAAAGGGGAGCTCTAAATGAGTACCCTAAACTAACTAGAGAGCTTATGTAGCACAATGTCCAGACGGACATGCCGAAACTGATACGAACTCACAAAAGACTAAAATAATAAATCGTAATGAAAATATATAAAATTGAGTCCTTAGCATCGTAATGCTAATCGTAATGAAGATAT
>NC_090745.1:37754382-37774382 GCF_036898095.1 Palaemon carinicauda
AATTTCTCAAAGGTTTTGCTAGAATGTTATAATGGTCTCATTTACCGCAATACAACTCCTTTTCGGTTCAATAAACTAAATTCTGGTTGTATTCAAAGTGCTATGCAGTCATTAGTATTTACTGTTTCCATCACAGATTATTTATTATGCAAAGTTAATAGTTAACTTTGGTTACTAATCAACCTTAGAACAACAAAGGCTATTTATTCGGTTGCTACTAGCTACTACAAATTAACTAATAATGAATTAGGTTAGCAATATTTCCTAGAACATTACCGGTTATCAAATTAGATTGAGGCAATGATACAATATTTTACAAGTTGTATCAAGAATTTCTTAACCTCTTTCCACAACCTCTAAAATACAAATTACGTCCTTATTTCCTCAAATTTTTCAGTGTCGGACTGCCCGGGGGAGGAGTAATCCAACCCCCCCCCCCAAGATAGCACCCCCCCCCAACCTACCCATCCATTGAAAGTGTCTACTGGGGTCCTCAAAAGAATAGTATATATATATATATATATATATATATATATATATATATATATATATATATATATATATATATATATATATATATATATATATATACTGTGTGTGTGTGTGTGTGTGTGTGTTTTATGTATTTGTAGTGAATACTCGATGGACAAATGATACCACAGAATGAAATATGGCAACTCGATTTGTAATATTTTTAAGCGTTCGCTAAGGTTGGACAAGTCTCCGCCCATTTCCTTGAATGTAGTAAGATGACCAACTCTTTCTTTGTTTTGTCATGGTAACACTAGAGACCTCTGACGAACGATTCCCCTTGAGTGTCGGCGGACTTTTGAATCTAAGTGTACATCCATACATATATATATATATATATATACATATATATATATATATATATATATATATATATATATATATATATATATATATATATATATATATATATAAGGAAGAAAATCAACACAATATCATGCTCAGATAGAAATAAATTTCTCTCTCATACTGAGATCAAACCCTAGCTCCTTCAAGTGAAAGGCAAGGTCGCTACCAATCGTGCCATCAGAGGCTCTAAAAGATTTCAGAACCTAAGTGATAACTGTATGACATGATTTAGCTGGTGATGCATCACGCTCATACCAGCATGTTTGCCCCAGCTTCCTGATCCACCAAGTGACACAATTGATAGCTTTAAAATATGGATGAAGACCAACACAATATCCTGCTCAAATAGAAATAAATTTCTTCCTCATACTTGAATCAAACCCTAGACTCTTTAGATGTAAGGTTAGGTCGCTACCAATCATGCCATCAGAGGCTCTAAAAGGAGTTGGAATCTAAGTGCTAACTGTATTCCAGGATTTACCAGGTGAGACGAAAGTCTCATACCAGCGCGTTTTCCCCGTCTTCCCGACCCACCAGGTGACACAATTGATAGCTTTTAATTTGAATTATCCCTAAATGATCAATATGGATGTAAATCAACACAATATCCTGCTCAAATAGAAATAAATCTCTATCTCATACTGGGCTTGAACCCTAGCCCCTTAAAATGAAAGGCAAGATTGCTAACAATAACACCACTAGAGAGTCTAAAAGAAGTTAGAACATAAGTGCTAACTGCATTCTCCCGTCAACTGCATTTCAGGATTTACCTGGTGAGACATCAGGCTCATACCAGCCATTTTTCCCCAACTTCCCGACCCACCAAGTCACACAATTGATAGCTTTTAATTCGAATTACACCTACTGAGGCAATATGGATGAAAATTAACACAACATCGTGCTCTAATAGAAATAAATTTCTATCTCATACTAATATTGAACCCTACCCCCTTCAAATTAAAGGCAAGATTGCTCCCAGTCATGCCACCAGAGGCTCTAAAAGAAGTCATAACCCAATTGATAATTACACTTTAGGATTTACCTGGTGAGACATCAGTCTCATACCAGCGAGTTTTCCATGACTTCCCTACCCACTAGGGGTACAATTGATAGCTTTTAAGGGGACAATGTCGTTTTTAGTGTTAGGACTTTGACATTCCTACCATTTAAAATGTTGACTCATGATATCTCCAACTGCATATGATTTTTGTGTCTGACCTTCGGCTTTGTGATGCCAGTGCTATTTAACCCGAAAGTGATGGCTTTTCAAGTTCCTATACATCCCTCAGTGATTAATTTTAAGATATGGGATTACTACCATATATAGAACTGATGTAGACCTTCAAAACAACCATTCTTATTTTCTTGTAAAGTCATTTCTGTTCAAGGTACCGTACAAATTATTTTCATTTTGTAAAAAAAAGTAAATCATAAAAATTAGGAAAAAAGTAAAAAAAAAAAATGAAACAAATTGGAAAAAATAGAATGGTTAATATGTTCTGTAAATTCTAACTGATATACCAAATTTCAATACTATAGCTTTAAAGTTAAGGGAGAAGTAGGAGTTTGAAGGTCAATAAGTATAGTTTTGAGATACGAGTGTTCAAAGTTTTTTGTTGTATTTTTACGGACATTATTAATGAATTGATCATTATGAATTTTATATCACTTTTTGGTACAAATAACCCAAAACTATGTTATTTATCATAATTTAATTATGAATGAGAATCCTTTTGCTCAATGTCTTGCTTCTTTAGGCTCCTGGTCCCGCTCTTTCCTCAAGAACACCGTCTCCCTTTCACCAACTCTCCTAATATCACCTTGAATAGACGTTTCTGAACTCATAATAGAGCTAATTCTCTTCTTCATCATGGAAATAAGATGTCTTGCTAGTTATTTCCTCCTTGGCGTTTTGAAATTCTTGCTGAAACAAAGAAAAACAGATGTGTCAGTGGTAAAAAAACGTATATCTGATATGCATAAGATTTGTGCCCGCACCGAGGTCTGTAAACCTCATAACGTCTCGATTAGTGACTCATGGCATCTCTAAAGATGCAATTGCTCTTTTTTATGGCGTATTGAGATACTTTTAGTAATTACACTGTAACTATGAAAATAGGTGGAATTTTACCAAAATATTTTGTATACACATTCTCAATTGCCATACAAAGCTCTATGATATTTTCCAGGATTTTGTGTTTTTCGTCCTATACCCCCGGCTATAGCCGGTTGGCCCCCTTGATTCAAATTACTCTCTAATGAGCCAATATGGATAAAAATCAACTCAATATTGTGCTCAGATAGAAATAAATTCCTTTCTCATACTTGGATCAAACCCTAGCCCCTTCAAATGAAAGGCAAGGTCGCTAATAATCATGCTAATAGAGGCTATATAAGAATCCGGAACCTAAGTGCTAAGTTGCTAACTGCATTTCAGAATTTACCTGGTGAGACATGTCTCATATCTTCTAGTGAGGATTTTTCTAAGGACTGAATTCATTAACATTCTATAAATTAGGATCACTTCTTTTTAAGATATTGAAAAACAGGAATATGATAAGTCCTTCTAAAACATTGTATATGATTTATAACTTCATTAGATTTTTTTTTTCAAACAGGTTTATGGAAACAACATGAGGCCAGAGATGTGGACATCACAGTGGCATGCTATAGAAAAGGAAAATGGAAATCAGAATTAGAAATGAAAATAAAGGTTTGCTTATTTTATTGTGATAGAGAGATTTTCCTTTCATTACAAGAATTTATAAATGTGACAAATCTAGGGTTGTGCCTAAGAAATGTACTTTTGTTTAGCATTATGGTTTTTCACCTTTTTGTGATGTTTGTTCAAATAGTTTCTGGAGTGTTTGAGTTATATTTATATATACAAGGTTCTTCTAAATAGGTTTGAAATATTCAAGTCAGAGAGAATAATTTTTTTAATGGTATTGCTTACATAGTATGGTAGTCCTGGTCAGGTTGAGAGTAACAACTTTCAGTCAGCAAAGGAATAGTGAGGTATTAAAGATATTAGAGCTTAGGTTAGGTGAGGAATGATTTCAGCCTCCAGAAAACTTTTGTCTGATACCAGATATAAACGACCTGCAATTTGAGGTATCCTGACAGCTTTAGCAAATGTATTTTTTATAAAATCACAAAGAAAATTATAACTCGACAAATTTGCTTGGAGTTTGATTACAAAGCCATTTTATTGCTTTCATTTTATACCTTTTTTATGATATTCATAGACATTAAGCGATTGGATATCTAATTTTTTTTTAAATTGGGACAATCAAAAATTTCTAATCAAGAAATATTCCTAGTAGTAAAACTGAATATTGTATGGGTATAAATTAAATATCAAAGCAATGACTGTGACTAATATAATACAAATGTCGAAACCTTGAGTGTAAGATTAAAACAACATAGAAATTGAATTTTGATATATAATTATCTTTTTTTCAATATTCACCCAATATTCATTGTTACTGTAAAGCGTAACTTTGGTTAACAAACTTACAAACCGGAGGATTGGGAGTGGATACCCATGACTAATCTTCCATATGGTAAGAGCTACTACTGCGTGTTACTAGCTGCAAGTTTCGATTTACTTTTGTGTTGTGAGCAAGATGGGATCAAATTTATATTGGGTTAGTATGGATGTGGTAAGTTTTTTTTTTTATATAAGAATTCCAATTATTTCTATAATTCTACGTTCATTTCCACATTACCTGGAAGGGGAGTTGGTGGTATTTAGGTATGAACATTTATACAAATCCACCTCAGACTTGAGGAATCTATCCTTATACCAAGGCACTTCCCCCAATTTTGGAGGTTAGCCAACATCAAACAAATGAAAAAAGGGGACCTTTCCTCTCTAGGTTCCTCCCAGCCTGATGAGGGACCCAACCGAGTTCGGCTGGTACTGCTAGGATGCCGCAGCCCAACCTCCCCCATTATCCACCACAGATGAAGCTTCACAATGCTGAATCCCCTACTGCTGCTACCTTCGCGGTCATCCAAGGTGACCGGAGGAAGCAGCAGAGCCTACTGGAACTGCGTCGCAATAGCTTGCCATTCATTCCTATTTCTAGCATGCTCTTTTGCCTCTCTCACATCTATCCTCCTATCACCAAGACCTTTCTTCACTCCATCCATCCACCCAGTTCTTGGCCTTCCTCTTGTACTTCTCCCGTCAACTCTTGCATTCATCACTTGTAGCAGACAGCCATTTTCCATTCTCTCAACGTGGCCAAACCACCTCAACACATTCGTATCCACTCTAGCTGCTAATTCATTTCTTACACTCGTTCTTACCCTCACTACTACTTTCCTAAACTTATCTACTCGAGATTCACCAGCCATACTCCTCAGACACTTCATCTCAAACACATTCAATTTTTGTCTCTCCGTCACTTTCATTCCCCACAACTCTGATCTATACATCACAGGTGGTACAATCACTTTCTCATACAGAACTCTTTACATTCATGCCCAACCCTCTATTCTTTACCACTCCCTTCACTGCCCCCAACACTTTGCATCCTTCATTCACTCTCTGATGTACATCTGCTTCCACTCCACCATTTGCTGCAACAACAGACCCCAAGTACTTAAACTGAGACACCTCCTCAAGTAACTCTCCATTCAACACGACATTCAACCTTGCATCACCTTCCTTCTTGTACATCTCATAAACTTACTCTTACCCACATTAACTCTCAACTTCCTTCTCTCACATACCCTTTCAAATTCTGTCACTAATCGGCCAAACTTCTCTTCCGAGTCTGCAACCAGTACAGTATCATCCGCAAACAACAACTGATTTACCTCCCATTCATGATCATTCTCGTCTATCAGTTTCAATCCTTGTCCAAGCACTCGAGCATTCACCTCTCTCACCACTCCATCAACACACAAGTTAAACAACCATGGCAACATCACACATCACAGTTTCAGCCCCACTCACTGGAAACCAATAGCTCACTTCCTTTCCTATCCTAACAAACGCTTTACTACCTTTGTAGAAACTTTTCATTACTTTCAGCAACCTTCCACCAATTCCATATAACCTCATCACATTCCACATTGCTTCCCTATCAACTCTATTACAGTATACGCTTTCTCCAGATGCATAAACGCAACATACACCTCCTTACCTTTTGCTAAATATGAGGAATAGTAACAAAATTCTTGAAGAAATAAGTTTTTGCCAGTGATTCAGCTTCCTGAAGTATTGTTCTATTGGTAACCTTAAGTTGAGGTTGAACTCCAAAACTTTAGTTGAAATTTTGAGAATTGCAAACCCAAGATCTCTAAACTTACAACTCTATAGACAAATTTACCACTTGCCCCAATAAAGACACCAAAACTTTAGTTGAAATTTTGAGAATTGCAAACCCAAGATCTCTAAAGGTGTTGCCAATCAAAGGCAGCTAGAGAAGTTAAGGTACCATGATTCTCCCCATAACTAAAGAAATCCTAATATATAATATTTTCAAAGTAATTTATATTTTCCTAGTTATATAAATATGAGATCTTTAAATAGATAAACAATTCTTCTTTCCTCAAGGGGCTAATTACTGCATTTTCCTCTTGGTAAGGTTAGAAGAGACTTTAGCTATGGTAAGCAGCTTCTAGGAGAAGGACATTCCAAAATCAAACCATTGTTCTCTATTCTTGGGTAGTGCTATAGCTTTTGTACCATGGTCTTCCACTGTATTTGGGTAGATTTCCTTTGTTTGGGGTACACTTGTGCATATTATTCTCTATTATTTATCATCTTTTTTCTTTAAGTTTTTATAGTTCAAATATGAAAGATATATTTTAATGTTACTGTTCCTAAAATATTTTATTTTAGTTCATTGTTTTTCTTGTAGTTTATTTCCTTATTTCCTTTGCTCACTGGGCTATTTGTCCCTGTTGGAGCTCTATTGCTTATAGCAACATGCTTTCCCAACTAGGGTTGTAGCTTATCTAGTAAAAATAATAATAAAAATTATGATAATAATAATAACTTCAACACCAGCTAAAATAGCCATTGATTTATTAACAAGCTAGTAAGTTAACAACAGATGGCCAGAGGATGAAACTTTAAGTGCTTAGACCAGTACCTGGCTTACATAATCAGGTACTGTACTATGTCACACAGAAACCTATCTCCATATGTAGTGGACATGTCGTTATGAAGTGTGATACCTGGAATAGATGACCAAAGTGTTTGGTATACATTCAACCATTCTCCCCCCTATTAATGGAGGATAGAGGAGATTCTCCTCCAAATGCATTGTCTGTGATGAGCAGTTGTTTACTTACAAAGCTTACCAGCATCTGGTATTGGATCTAATGTGTAATGGTGTGGCTGTTGCACCCCTTAGAGGCGTGGAGGGAGGAAGAAGTAGAGCTAAACATTCTATCTTCTACTTTAGGTTTATGCTGAAATGCTACTTTTGCCCCATTAGGGAGCTGGACTGTGTACACAACCTTCTTCCCAACTAGCAAAGATCCTAGAGGAATGGTTTCCAAGAACTTTATAGTATAATCTCATAGGTAATACTTAGGTAATGAGATGTGAAGGCAGTCTTTTGATATTCTGAAATGTTCATTCTGAAGGCAATTGTTAATCCAGTACCCTTGACTTTGAGCTATCACTTGATCATGTACTTGACCCTCTCACCGACCGATGCAGTCAGAAAGTGTGTTCATGGACACTTCATTTTTACCCTCTCAGTGCAATAAAGATTCTCTGGCTCTCAGGCCTGATGAGTTGATTTCTCTTCAGGTGTTGTGGCAGGGCTCTCATAGAGTACAAAAGCACCTCATCTCTATCGCAGATGCTCCCACGATATCTTTCTAGGAATGAATAAAGATCTCCGGAAATCAGTTGTTGAATGCAAGTTTCTGAATTTTGACGACAAAGTCTGGTACAGACCTGAGGGAGACCTCCTTCCTATCTCCTGAGTGTTCGACTTGATAAATCATAGAACTCTACTCTCTTCGTCAATGCTGCTGGTCGGATCCCTGGTTAGATCCCTCTAGGAGGAGAGACCCAAGCCCTTCAGTTTAAAGACCTTGCTCAAAGCTGAACAATAATCTCTCATAACTTAGACAAAGAGACGTGTAAGTATGCAATCTCCTGAAAAGACTACCTTTTGTAAAACCATTCATAGAAAACGGCCCACTTTCATTGGTAAAATGCTACTGATGGCCTTTGTAGATACCGAGACATCTGTGTAGTGCCCGAAAAAAAACATTCTCTCAGATGAGCTGCTTGATAGTCGCCCTCTGTGAAATGCAAGCAACTTCATGGACTGTTGCTATCTCTGAAGGTGCAGCTGTCAGAGAAGAAGGAGCTGTAGGTGTTAGTCTCTCAGGGACTCAATAAGAAGGGCTAGCAGATCAGGATACTACTTGGCTTGTGGTCATGTATGAATAGCTGTAATCATCCTGAGACCCATTAATATCAACATTTGGTTTAATTAGTTGGCAAATCAGATTGAATGGGGAAGTATATGCATTTAGTAGTTCCATGGATGCCAGAACATCTTCGAACACTGACCATTGGTTTGGGATGGGGGAAGAGAACAACAGGGCTTCCCTGCTTAGCCGGGTGGTGAACAGGTGGATCACTGGTGAACCCTAAAACACATGAAGCCTTTCTGCCACCCAAGGATATAGGAACCACTATGCTCCTACAATTTAACCCTGACAACTGAGCTGGTCAGGCTCCATTATCACTCATCAATACTGCTGGAATGCTTGAAGACCCTGAAATGATTATTTCATATTGTTTCAAGAAAATTTATGTACAGCTACTGTTCTTCTGCAGTCCATACAAAGAAACCAGGATTTCCAGGTATGTATCCCAACCCTCCTGTGATGCATCCAAGAACAGAAGTATCTCTGGAGTGGGGAGAGTTGAAAGGTTCTCCCCTAGTGAGGTACATGTCATTCAACTACCAGGGTAAATTGTCCTGTACTTCTAGTTCCACTGGAAATGAAAAGATGGTGAGATCCCTTGCTAATGACCAGTGATACTTCAAATACCATTGAAGCAATCTCTGGTGGAGATGCCAGGAAGGAATGATTGTGTTACCTCTCTTAGCCTGCCGCGGCGATCTTCTGTTGGGAAATCACACGATGCTGACATATCTATTAGTATCCCCGGATATTTCATTCTCTGCTAGGACATGAGATCAAACTTTTACCAGTTCATCTTAATTCTTAGCTCATGACAAAGCTGGAGTAGGTAGTCTCGACCCTGATGGAACTGCCTCTCAGAGGAGGCTAGGATCAGCCAATCGTTGAAATGCCTGCGAAGCTAACACCAAGTTGAGCAGCTAGATGAACACCTTGGGGGCCATTGTACAGTCTGAAGCATAGGGTCTTGAACTGGTACCCTACTCTTTCAAGGACGAAAGGCAGATACTCAAAGACGACCGATTATTGTGTACCTGAAAGTAAGCATCCTTCAGCCTGAGGACAGTACAGAATGTATCTTCATCCTCTGGAACGCAGTGTAGTAACAAATTGTTTCAGCAGTGAATGGTTGATGGCTGGTCCCCAGAACCTATATGGCTTCTCCACCAAGAAAAGTTAACTAGAATTCAGGAGACTGACCTCTAATGACTTTGAGCACATCTTTCACCAGCATCTGTTCCACCACTGCAGACGTGGCCAGACCTTTCTGCGATTCTGAAAGTTAGGCAAGATATGGTGGCCAATAGCTTTTAGAGTGTAGTAAGTAACTGACCCGAAAGACGCTACTCAAAGCTTTGTCCTTTGTCTCTGCCACATTGCCAAGTGGTATGACAAGCATTCCTCAACTTGCAGCAGCCATAGATGAGGACAGCCTACCTCACCATTCCCTGGCCCTCTTCCCTCTTGCTACCCTTCCTGAGCTGGCCTGGTTGGGGGATGTGAAAAGTGGGCACAAAGTCCAAACTCTAACTGGATTAAGTAGTTGCTGGGGTTATGAAGAAGTCAAGGCTTCCATAACAAGAGTCTAATGTCATTGCTGCACCCCAAGGTTTGGTTACTGTTGTCTTCAAAGGGATGGGTACCGTGAAGAACATTACTCAGTGGATCAGTGAGTCTTGACTAGCAGTCTTGCACTTCTCCACAACTGCCTCAACGTCCCTCTTTGGGAAGAAAGATATGGATCCTAGCTTTGACTGAATCCAAAGTGCTAATGTTGCTTCTGTGTGAATGTTGAGAGAATTAGATTATGTTGACAACTTTGTCTCTTCAAGACCCAGTTTCAGGTCAGTCATGAGCAGCAGAGGCAAGTGACAGGATTGGAGGGTCAAGCAATGGATATTAATGAATCAGCATGTAGACCTATAGTCCTCCTCAAACTACACATCCTTAGCTCATAGGAATGGTAAGGAAGCAGACACTACCAGAAATTATAAGGCTTGAGCAGAGCTCAAACTCTTGACTCACAGATTGCAAGACATGGATGTTACCAATTATTACATCCCCCTCAGTAGTATTTACGAAGATAGTAAGTAGTTATCAAACTCCTGAGGTTGCAGGTAGTTCAGATCATGTCTTATTTAGAGAACTGGCTGATTGTGGTGGAGACAAATAGATAATACATCGAATACACAATCAGGGTCAGTGTGTTCTTCAGGACATTGGGTTTTTGATCAACTTTGCAAAGTTGAGACTAATTCCAGAAGGACATTCAGTTGGGGTTAGGTCGCCAATGGATTATGGGGAAAGCCACACTAGCATTACAAAGCATCTCAGCAAAGAGCTCTAGCCTTTTTTTTTTTGTGCTGTTTTTTGCCAGGACGCAACTGGAGACGATTTTGGCTCTTTAGTTTTCCTTGATAGTTGATCCAATGTTAAAAACAATGAAAGACCTCCATTGGGTGGGATAAGGATAGCTTGGAAAGGACATCGGGACAGTCAGGTGCTGTCGCTCAGTCAGTCGATACAAAAGAATTCTGAGGTCATAGCCGGTGTCAATTATTTAGTCTGGGCAGTCCCATTTGTCCCTCCTCTGTTTCCCATGATTATTCATAGAGATGCACCATTCAGAGGAGACCTTTATGTATGGCAATGTCTCCTCAGTTTACAACTTTTCATATAAATGTGTTGGAAGTGATGGTGATACTCCTGACTTTGTAGAAAATTGGCCCACAATGGAAATTTCATATCAGGTGATGGTCTTTTGTCTTGGAGAGGGGTTATCCTGCTTGAAAATTCTCAATCCAGTGACCCCTCCCTTTGTGAGGTTCCTAAAGGAGAGTAACTTGTACCTCTCATCATTCCATATCTTAGGTTCTCTTATTGTACAGTCAGCCTCCACTCTTCACGAGGATTAGGTAATAGAGACAGGCGTAATTTTGCAAATATTGGCTGCCCTAGGGTTGGATAACTCCTAACCTAACAACTTACTGCCCATTGCCTATGTTCAGATAATTAACATACTAAGTACTGCCTATTATGGTTTACTTGGTTTCTATCACAGTTCAAGTTGTTTGTAATTGAATTAATACTGTACATATGAGTAAGAGTACAGTTCATGTGCACACTTGTACACTACGTACTAAACAATGTGAGGCTACAGTACAGTACACTCAGTCCCCACTCTTCGTGAGGGTTAGGTAACAGAGACAGGCACAAATTTGTGAATACTTGCTGGCCTAGGTTGGAGTAACTCCTAACTTAATGTAACAACTCTGACATTTACTATTCTTGGATAATTAACACACTAAGTACTGCCTAATACAGTGTTGTTTTTACTTTGTTTCTATCACAGTATAGTTGTTCCTATTTAGTAATACTTTTTAACACTTGCTGATACTGCAGTGTCTATGATTATGATATGCTAGCATCACTACAGTAAAGCTTAACTGTATTGTAAGTGTTCGCTGTTTTCGTTCAGAAAACTTGACTCCGCAAATGTAGGCTACATTTACCCTATACAACATTACTGTAAATCTGTACTGCACAATATGTATAAAATTTGAGATTAACTACTATGCATTTTTGGCAAAAAATAGCATTTTTCTTTAATATCTCCCATGCTAATTACTTGATCAGAATGGTACTTTGACACAGCACTCTATAGACCTCCTCCTAATTTTTTATACTATAATATATTTTCAAATCTCGTTAATTAAGGTGTTTACTCCTGTCCTAATAAAGCTTAAGCCAAGTGAATCGGGTAAGTAGGTAAAGCTATTCGAATACCTACACTCCCCCATCCCTCCTCTCTCCTTCCCTCCCCCCCCCCCCCTCTCTCTTGACCATCCTCCTATCCCTCTAGTAACCCCAATTCCTAGCTTCTCTCGTGTCGCTTACTCTTCCTCTTCTGTAACCTGTTATATTTGTTAATAAATGATAGAATTGATATGTTGGATTCTTGTTATAATTCTTATTAATATTTCATGATATTGTTGTATTTTGGCAGGGTGTATAAGTTTATAGTCTTTAGCCTATTTATCCAACTTGATGAAGGAGATGGGAGGGACGGGGGAGTGTTGGTTTTCGAATTGCTTTACTTACTCACCGATTCACTTGGCTTAAGCTTTATTAGGACAAGAGTAAACACTTTAATTAACAAGATTTGAAAATGCATTATAGTATAAAAAATTAGGGGGAGGTCTATTGAGTGCTCTGTCAAAGTATCATTCTCATCAAGTAATTAGTATGGGAGATATCAAAGAAGAACACACTATTTTATGCCAGAAATTTATAGTATGTATATGATATACAATGACCACTAACCATTTTTGTACCAAGTTCTACGTAGCAATCTGGAAACATGGCGCAATTCCTGATGTATCGTCTCTAGCCCAGTAATCCGACATCTGCAGTAACCCGGTAATAATATTTATCCCATCTACTTTAATTGGTTAGAAAATTAAAAGATAATGATAAATGTATCGTTAGTAACGTTATAATCTTTGTGTGAATTCATACAGCCACAATGACAACCAAACAAAACAAATGTTTTGCTTGTATTTTAATCATCATATGGTTTTTACCTACTTACATATTAGTTTGGAAGGATTGACTTAACAACATATAATATGCTCAGTATAACCATACACTAGTTTTCTGTTCAAGTAAAATAAGAATAGGAATTAATTTTATCTTTACAGTATTACAATACAGTAGTTTTGTCACCAAAATATTTTGTCTTGGACCACTAAGATTGTTTACATTTTTGCCAGGAGATGGCAGTAGATGGTATGTTTATGTATTCATCAATGACGAATATGTAAACATTATTAAAACTCACAAATTGTTTTATTTCTATTCTTTCCTAAACAGAAATACAGCTTATTTTATCAACTAAAAACTTAAATATATATAATAGCAGCAACAATAATGATTAAAATATGTGTGGTAAAAGATTTATAATAAAATGGTAGTATCATTAGGCTGGCCTTGAAATTGAAATTTGCCCATTACATGCAGTACATGATATAAATGCTTTTCTAACGGAAATTTTGGAGTTCGTCCTTTACACGAGAATATACAGTACAAACGATTAAAATTATGATGCTATTTGGAAAGTGATAGATCTAGGAATAATTGTTTCCTTTAGGAAATATGAAATATCCATAGGTAGCAGGCCTTAATGAACAATGGAAAAGATTATAATTCGCTATGCTTTTATTTACAAATACAATACTAAAATTAATATTACGTGCATTATTATTGGATACAGTTAAGTGAAACTCCAGTTTAATCAAAATCCTGTTTATTTCAAATATAACTAATTTTTTATCACAGTAAATGGATATATAGTGTACAGCAAAATCTGGTGTGCATAAAGTCCAGTGCAAAAGAGCGCTGGCTATTTGAAATCATAACTCCGCAAGATTTTTCATCGCGAATATTTTATTTTTTATTTTGATAGGTATTATGATCCTCTGTCGCGTACGTATAAGTGAAATTGCCAAGTATGAACCCGCATAAAGCCCGGGCTGACGGTACGCAACACTACAGTACAGTAGTAGTTGCCCTGACCGGAACTATAATATTACCCAGTAGTCATCATAAGCTTACAGTATAGGAACAAAACACTGTTGTTCCTATCTAGTCATAATGTATAACACTCGCTGATAACGTGTATATTACCGTAATAAAGGTACAGTACTATCACTGCAGTAAAGCTTAACTGTACTGTAAGTCTTCACTGTTTTTGTTCGGAAGACTTGACTTGCAGCACACGTAGCCTACATTTACAATAAACAATACTGTACATTCGTGTAATTATGTATTGTACAATATATATACAATTTAAGAATAATTAGTGCATACACTTTATACAACGACCACTAACCATTTTTGTACAAAGTTCTACTCATTCTTGAAGCATGACATAACTCCTGAATGCATGGGCGTCATCTCTTGCACAGTACTGTAGGGAATCACAAATCTTCAGTATATTACCCCGTAAATATAAATGTCCAGAAGTACAGTATGTACCACTGTATACAAAAACATAACTTTGTTTACATGAAAACATGATTCTGCTCTAAAAGGACTGAAGCGGGAGATACACACACGAGGAGATACGATGCAAGATGAGCATGGTTGCCATTTCTGATGTTGAATATGTGCTACAAACTTCCTAAAAGCACTAGGAAATTGTTAAATCATTTTCTAAGATATAAAAATGATAAAGCTGAAATTGTTTCAATAAGTCAAGTAGGGAAGAAAGAATCTTGAAGGCAATCAGTTTATCATATATACTATCAGTGGGAAAAGCATTCTAGGCCTATTGTGCGATGGCGTAAAATAGCGACACCTTGCCACATAGTAAAAATGTGATAAATTCTCCAGAAATGCACCAGATCTAGCACTGAAAGGGCAACTCTGGTGGTAATTCAGAGTGAGATGGAATGTTGTACTGCCTGGAGAGCTAGCCAAGTGCAAAGGAGTGTGGACTATTTGAAATCATCCCGCCGTAAAAGTATTTCTCGCAGTCATTTTAATTTTTTGTTTAACAGGTTATACAGTTCTCTGTGTTGCAATCAAGCAAAATCACAAGAAATAAGCCTTGCTTAAAGTGGTAGCTGACTGTAGTAGAGGATGCCCTATCCAGGTAGACAGTTCTTTTCTAGAGATGTTGAAGCTAGTTCCAGAACCCCAACTAGACCTGTTCGTCAAAAGAAAGCCACTAATTTCTACTATTTGTAGCTACGATTATTATTATTATTATTATTATTATTATTATTATTATTATTATCATTATTATTATTATTACTTGTTAAGCTACAATCATAGCTGGAAAAGCAGGATGCTATAAGCCCAGGGGCTCCAACAGTGAAAATAGCCCAGTGAGGAAAGGAAATAAGGGAAAAAAATATTTTAAGAACAGTACCTGTACAATAAATATTTCCTATAAAAACTATAAAACTTTAACAAAGCAAGAGGAAGAGAAACTAGATAGAATAGTGTGCCTGAGTGTACTCTCAAGCAAGAGAACTCTAACCCAAGACAGTGGAAGACCATGGAACACAGGCTATGGCACTACGTCTTAATAGGTTTGCTGAAGGTAATCATCTACTCCCTAGTTTGCAATTTGGTTTTCGTAAAGGCCTTGGAGCATGTGATGCCCTTCTTACAATCTCCAATGCTGTACAGAAATCCCTTGATTGTGGTCGGGAAGTTCGTATGATTGGCCTTGATTTTAGTGCTGCCTTTGACCGTGTTAATCATGAGGCCCTTGTTTTCAAACTGAAACAGTTGGGAGTGGGTGGGTTGTTTCTTAGCATTATTATTGATTTTTTAAGTAATAGATCTCAAAGAGTTGTTGTTGATGGGCACCATAGTGAATATAGGAATGTGATATCCGGTGTTCCACAGGGTAGTGTTCTTGGCCCATTACTTTTCATACTATATACAAATGACATGTGGTTTGGCCTAGAAAACAAGCTTGTTGCATATGCAGATGATGCTACTCTCTTTGCATCAATTCCATCCCCTGAATGTAGATCTAGGGTTGGTGAATCCCTTAATAGAGATTTAGCTAGAATTAATGCATGGTGCAAATTATGGGGTATGAAGTTGAATCCTAACATAACTCAAAGTATGATTGTAAGTAGGTCAAGGACGGTGGCTCCTCAACATCCGGATCTCAGTATTGATAATGTTTCTTTAAATATGTATGACTCTTTCAAAATTTTAGGTGTGATTCTCGACAGCAAATTTACTTTTGAGAAACATGTAAGGTCTCAGTCTTCTTCAATTGCACAAAAAACAGGCTTATTGAGAAAGTCTTTCAAGATTTTCGGTGATCAATCTATTCTGAAGAAGTGTTTTAATTCTTTCATTCTACCTTGTTTTGAGTATTGTTCTCCTGTTTGGTCTTCAGCTGCTGATTCTCATCTTAATTTGTTGGACAGAAACTTACGGTCTATTAAATTTCTTATTCCTGATCTAGATATTAATCTCTGGCACCGTTGTTCAATTAGTTCATTATGCATGTTGCATAAGATTTTTCATAACTCTGACCATCCTTTACATTCAGATCTCCCTGGATAATTCTATCCTGTTCGTAATACTAGGCAGGCAGTTAATTCTAATAGCCAGGCCTTCTCCATCACGAGGCTCAATACTACGCAGTACTCTAGAAGTTTTATTCCAGCTGTTACCAAGTTGTGGAATGATCTTCCTAATCGGGTGGTTGAATCAGTAGAACTTCAAAAGTTTAAAGTTGGAGCAAATGCTTTTTTGTTGACCAGGCGGACATGAGTCTTTTTATAGTTTATTTATGACATATTTGTTTTTGATGCTGTTAATAGTTTATATATGACATGTCTGTTTTGACGTTGTTACTGTTTTTAGAATGATTTATTGTTAATTTGTTCTCTTCATTTATTTATTTCCTTATTTCCTTTCCTCACTGGGCTATTTTTCCCTGTTGGAGCCCCTGGGCTTATAGCATCTTGCTTTTCCAACTAGGGTTGTAGCTTGGATAGTAATAATAATAGTAATAATAGAGAACAATGGTTTGATTTTGGAGTGTCCTTCTCTTAGGAGAGCTGCTTTCCATAGCTAAAGTGTCTCTTCCACCCTTACCAAGAGGAAAGTAGCCACTGAACAATTACAGTACTGTAGTTAACCACTTGGGTGAAGAAGAATTGTTTGGTAATATCAGTCTTGTCAGCTGTGTGCGGACTGAGCAGAATCTGTAAAGAGTAGGCCAGACTATTTGGTGTATGTGTAAGCAAAGGGAAAGTGAACCGTAACCAGAGAGAAGGATCTTCTGAATTACTGTCTGGCCAGTCAAAGGACCCCATAACTCTCTAGCAGTAGTATCTCAATGGGTGGCTGGTGCCCTGGCCAACCTACTACTATGAACTGTCAAGCAGTGGCTTTGAATTAAATTGGAACAAATGGTTGTCAATCTACCTGTTACTCCAAAAAGTTTTATTTTATAGGCTCAATATCCTCAGGACTTTTCAGGGACAGCTGTACGAATAGAACCATTTGGCCCAACAGCCCTAGATATCCACTGCTTCAGCATCTGATACCAAGAATACACTTACTTTAGTCTGTACAGCTGCATCAGAAAGTAGAAACGGACTATCTTCGCTTCCTCCTTTCTAACCCAAAATCCTACCGCTTGGGTTCTACCTCCTTTATTTTTTAGAAAGTTTTCTCACCCCACAACTTGACTTTTGATGAGCTGCAAGAGATCTTCATCTACAAGACAATACCATTTTGTGTGGAGGATGTAGATGGCATTTCTATGGATTCGGTCACCCTGTCAGATATCCCTCCAGACTTCTGGCTTCCTTTCTGGTCCACCTCTTTGAGGAGAGGAAGCTCCAGCTATCATCTATATTGTAATATAAATTTGTTTTAACAGAACTCCTCAAGAGTGCCTTTGACGTGGATCTCTATTCCGAAATGTTCCATATGATCACCCATGTGGTTTCTAAGTCTCTGGATAGGGTTCTTTTGTTTTTGGTTGTGTTGGGCAACCCCACCATTTCTCTTAAGAACCATTAAAAAAAGTTACATTTTTATGGTTTTAGATTTGGGAGTTAGTCACTAAACTGGCAACCATTTTTAGGAACCAAGAATTTATCACAATAGCCAAGGTCGTGATTTTGGGTCTACTCTTTCTAGCCAAACGAAAGTCCCTTTAGAGATAGGATCCACTTTTTATCTCGGCTTTAGAGTCAGTAGATAACAACATCTGTCCAGGTTGACCTTTAAATTATGTTTATAGAGATCCATGTCCTCAGTAGGTAGCCTGTTTTAAAATACACCCAGTCCAACAAGCCCCTTTCAACAGAGTCTATCCGTATCGTAATGCTTCTATTTTTAAAAGGCCGATCCTGTCTCCATCCCTGAAACCCATGATACGAGTAAAATCAATAGCATTCTTTGATAATGGGGAATAACAGAACACCTGGAGTTTTACATACACACTACCTGAAAGAAATCCAAGAGGTATAACATGCATGCAAAGCATTTGGCACACTCGTGACCTCTGAAAGGAAGGCCCAAATCACTAGACCCTTTAGGCAGCCAGTATTCTTTAGTCACCTTTGTGAGATCAGAATCAGATTTGTTAGTTTCTCTTCTTACTCTTGGCAACATGCCTATGAGCTGTTGGTTGAGCTTGGTGGCAGACAGTTATCCTGGATTGGGTATGAGTCATCTACTTATTAATACTCTGATACTAAGTCCTTGGAGACTACACACAGCACTTTAGCCACAAGAAAAGGAGTTTTGACGAAGAAAAAACTTATTTTGGGGAAGGTGCTATGTGGTCTCCAAAACCCTCCCTCCTCTCTAGCCTCGAACAGGAGAGTAAGCGTTATTTTATACTTTTGATCTTGAATGGTGGTGGTTGTGGGTTTGTTGTGGCGCAGGTACGGTCTTAAGGACTGAAGGGAATGTATAATGAATAAAGTTACCAAAATGGTACCGGATACCAACAACCCCCTTTACGTTATTAAGAGACAAATTATCTAAGTGAAATTACTTACAAAATTATAGGAAACACATCAAACATTTGGAGGGGAGAAACATACATGATTACTCGAATTCTGGTGCCAACCAAACATACCTACATTGACAATAATCAATGAAGGAAGAAAAATACCTGACTACAGGTACTTTTCTTAATAATGTTCTTGAAGTGATAATCACACAAGATAGTACGTTGTGTCTTTGATGACAAAATGAATGCAGGTTATTGGTTTGTTGAGATGTAGGTACTGGAATGGAGCAATAGTTCCTTTCTTGGATGCCAATGCGTGATGACAATTGCTGCAGTAGTTGAACCTCTGAGTGAGGATGAATATTTTGATTATCTTAGTGTTCATGGGGATCAACGGAAGGTTTAGGCTTTAACCTTTCACAAACCTTACTTTTGCCCGGAACTTATACATGTCACATTTTTGTTCCATGGTTAGATGTGCACAAATTTAACTAGTGTCTAACTGACCAAGTGGATGATGAAGAAATTCGATAGCCAAAGGAATCAAAACCACGAGCATAAGCACATCCAAGTGTAAAGTGGCTTGCCTTTGACTGGCAAGTGGATTAGGACGATTGCCGGAAAAATGCTTCTGGACATAGTTTCGACAGACATAATGTCAACAGTCATAATGTCGACGGATATAATATCGACGGTCAAAATGCCAACATCCGTTTGAAGAGGACAGAATGTTGACGCAAAAATTTAATGATAGTGATAATAATAATAATAATAATAATAATAGTAGTAACAATGATAATAATAATGATAATTATCATAATTATATATATATATATATATATATATATATATATATATATATATATATATATATATATATATATGTGTGTGTGTGTGAAGCCTCGTGGTTAAAACTTAATGAAATTGAAGCTTCTTGATAATTGAGTTATTATGAGATTGACATGTTATTTACGAATAAAGGGTACCTGACACTTGCACGCATTCGTGGAACGCACTGGCACGCATTGATGCGCGAACTCGCGTGGACGAGTCGTCAAATTGTCGTGAACAGTGCGGGAACGATGCGTGGCATGTGTGCCATGCGTGCCCAGAACTTTGAAATGTTTAAAGTTTGTGGCACGTATTGGCACGCCAAAAATAGTCGTAAACGATGCGTGAACTGGAGTGA
>NC_090745.1:37789382-37804382 GCF_036898095.1 Palaemon carinicauda
ACATACATACATACTTACATCAGGTGGGCCAAATGAGTGTTTGGTTTTTCAAAATTTGCCCACAGATTAATCAACTTGGATGGCCCTGGTCCATGTCCAGTAATGCATACAGGATAAGGATAATGCAATCTGGAAAGGTCTGAATGCAAACCCCAAAGAACAAACTGAATGATGGTGCCAGATGTCAATATCCACATCAGGGATAAAGAATTTGCTATACCGAAAGATTTTTCAAACGAACTAATATTGAAAGTTGTCAGCTGATAACAGGAGAGAAGAGCAATACTGGAAAGGAAATGGTAGAATGAAAGTATTAAAAAATTTCTTCATGATAGATTGAACACCAAAAATCTTCAAATAGCCAATCACTATGCCAGTATATTATAAAATTGAAGAAGAAAGATACCAGATATATTTATCAAAAGTTAATTTGCAATCAAGAACCGCACCTAGGATTTTAAATGAGTTATATATAGTTAGAGAGACATTATGATGAAAAGATCGGGATGACGAGAAGACACTGTTCTCGCTCTACTTATTGTACAATCATACTTTGTGTTTTGTTAGCGTTCAACTTTGTGCTCCATGATTTGCACCATGCATAAATTTTAGCTAGTTCGCGAGTAAAGGACTCTGTAACTACAGTTCTACATTCAGGAGAGTAGAATTGATACAATAAGAGTAACATCATCTGCATGTGCAATAAGTTTATTTTCTATGTCAAACTACATAACATAGTATGAAAAGTAATTGAAGAAAACCTACACCAAGTTACACCAGATATCACATTCTTATAGTCACTATGGCGGTTATCATCAACTACTCGTTGTAATTTTTTTATTTAGAAATGCAGTAATGATTCTAAAAATATACCTACCAACTCTCATGTGTCTAAGTTTGAAAACAATGACACCATGATTAATTCTGGCCAAGCCAGCACTCAAATCAAGGCCAACTATATGAACTTCCTGACCACAATCAAAGGATTTCTGCCGAACATTTCAAATTGTAACAAGGCATCACATGCTCTAAGGTCTCTGCGAAAGTCAGCATGCAAAATAAGGACGAGATGATTCCCTCTGCATACAGCTTCAGGATAACAGGAATGAGCAAGATTTAGTTTCTTATTACCCTGCTTACGGATAAACACATCATCCAAAAGGGTTCCCGTTTCATGCGGACTGTGAATGATAAAGCCACCTGCTTTAAACGAAGGAGGAATGTTAAATCTACACCAAGGAATACAAATGTGTGGATGGCCCACTATTTATATTCCTGGGGTTTACCTGTAAAGAGATTCTTTTATGATCAAGCTGTATTCCTTTTCATTTGAAACAAACTCTGAGCAACCACTCCTAGATGAGTATATATAGCTATCCAAGTCAAATCTGATCTATTACTTTTCCAAAGATGATAAACCTCCTGTTTATCTAAACAAACCCATCTACAATCATTTCTGAGCCAGGATTTGTCCTTGATTCAGTATTATAACAAATATTTTGACATGATTTTCATTCAAGAGAACAACAGGCTTAACTCCCTTATACAATTGTGAACAATTCAAATGCAAAATATAACTAAAAATGCGATTATAGTCCGATTGAAATTTTATATAAATCTTAAAAGAGTATGACTTTTTAAGGACATGCTGTTCACTCTTAATTACTAATGAAACCAAGGCATGACCAGACGGCCCAACTGTATTATGCTAGGGCCAAGCAACTACAAAACTTGTGAGTAAACTCACATAATAGCCTGATTCCGAATATAAGTCAAAACCTCATCAGCTATTGGGATAAATAGGAAAAACAGGATTTAACCACTCCCTGTGGCGAGCATAGAAATCGCTAAGAAGCACACAAGATACCTTTCTATCATCTTTTTGTATAGTAGTTGTAGTGGTAAGAAGACAATCGAAGATACTATCACCCAAGTCTGGATTCTGATAGATGGGACCAAAAAAAAAAAAAAAAGATAATCAGTTGCTATGGCTTTTATGACCTGAATCTCACGACATCCACATTCGTAGCAGGACTTACGAGAAGTAGGATACTCAGTCTTAATATAAACAATCATACCGCTTTCCCCATGAATGGCATCTCACTTCAAAATTATTTAATTTTTAATACCTACATTAAGCAGCTCAGGAATTGTAATTATTCAATCCTAATGTACTCCAATCCGCCCCCCCCCCCCTTGTCCTAGGAATGGTATCCCGTTTCAAAATTATTGGTTTCTTTTATTCATGGAATTAGCTGCTCAGACATATTAGAATATCATACCGTCTGTAGGCAACTATAAGGCCTGTAATGTTGCAAAGTCTGGGACGTAGTGGTCCTGCATTTCCTCAATATCTTGAGACAAGAAGAATTGAAAACAATATAAGGGCCTCATCATACATGGAAACTAACTAAACAGTAATGATAACAAAAGCAATATGTATACATCCATATATGGAGAAAATACAAATACAACCCAACCCATAAACTAAAAGATAGAATGTCGGATATGATTGGCCAACATAGCGAAAAAAACACGTTTTGCAAGGATTAGTACCCTTCAGGATAATCACTTGAAAAACCACCAGCCATTCTCGACCATTCTAATAAGGCTACCAAACACACCATTTAAAAGAAACAAGAGGAATAGAAAATTGATAAAATAGTGTCTGACTGTACCGTTAAGCAAGAGAACTCCAACCCAAGATAGTGGAAGACATTGGTTTGATTTTGAAGTGTTCTTCTCCTAGAAAAGCGTCATCCCATAGCTAAAGAGTATCTCTAGCTATGGCAAGTGGAAAGTAGGCAATGAAATATACAGTACTTAACCACTTAGAATAAGAAGGGTTTGGTTTGCTTAGTGTTGACATGTGCATGCTGTGAGGCAAAAGGAGAATGTGTAAAGAATATGTCAGACTATTCGGTATACATGTAAACGGAGCCTTGACCAGACAGGGATCAACTGTGTTCTATCTGGCCAATCAGAGGACTCAATAATTCACTAGTGGTATCCTCCACCGGGTGGCTGATGCCTTGGCCGACAATTTTCATACACATGCATCCTGAGAAGTTATGCTCTCTCTCTCTCTCTCTCTCTCTCTCTCTCTCTCTCTCTCTCTCTCTCTCTCTCTCTCTCTCTCTCTCATACACATACACACATATGATTTACATACATACAATATATATATGTATGTATATATATATATATATATATATATATATATATATATATATATATATATATATATATATATATATATATATATATATATGTATGTGTGTGTGCGTGAATTTTTAGTGAACAGTGGAGTACTCCAAAGGAATGTGTTGTCACCTATGTTGTTTATCTTCCTCGTGGATTTTGTAATGTGTAGAACAGTCGAAGATGGTGGAGAAGGATTGGACTGAATTGATAGTAGGAAATTAGCAGACCTATAGTATGCTGATGTTGCTGTCCTTAGCAAAACACCACAGGATTTGCAATGTTTGCTTACCAGAATTCATGATATATCACAATATCATAGGAGGTTGTGCTCAAGATAAATAGAAGAAAGACAGAAATGATGAGAATGAAGTATGCAATGGAAGATGAAATATCATTGGAAGAAGAAAGGATTAATGAAATAGAATCATTTGAATATTTAGGGACTATGATCTCTGAACACAAGGTCTTTAGAATTAGTTTAGTGAAAGATTGAAAAAAAAAGCATATTAGACAATGGCTAGATTAAGTAAAATTTTGGAAAACAAATCGCCTGAAATTACATATAAAAATCAAACTATATATCAGTTTAGTGAGATCGGTGTTACTGTATGGACGAGTCATGGTATGACAATGGAACAATCTCCAACAGATTTTGCAGATTTGAGAACAAATCCCTCAGAAGGATATTGGGAGTTAAATGGCAGGACAGGATTAGAAATGAAACTATAAGAGAGATTACCCAAGTGCCACATGTGGATGAGATCGTGGTGAGAGATAGATGGAGATGGTTTGGGTATTAGTTCACCAAACGTTTAACTGGGCTCTACAAGGCACCATAAGAGTTGGGAGTCCCAGGCCTGCATGGCTAAGGTCTATGAAGCATTAAGTAGGCGATGATGGAATGAATAGAGACGACTGGCGAGATCTAACCGAGGCCATTTGCTTCAATAGGCGTAGGAGAAGATAATGGTCATACATCATATACCAAGGCGCTTCCCTCAGTTTTGGGGGTAGCCAACATCAAATAAATGAAACAAAAACCTCTCCTCTTTACGTTCCTCCCAGCCTGACAAGGGACTCAACCGAGTTTGGCTGGTACTTCTAGGGTGACACAGCCCACCTTCCCCCGTTATCCACCACAGATGAAGCTTCATAACGCTGAATCCCCTACTGCTGCTACCTCCGTGGTCCTCTAAGGCACTGGAGAAAGCAGCAGGGCCTACCGGAACTGCGTCACAATCGCTCGCTATTCATTCCTATTTCTAGCACGCTCTCTTGCCTCTCTCACATCTATCCTCCTATCACCCAGAGCTTTCTTCACTCCATCCATCCACCCAAACCTTGGCCTTCCTCTTGTACTTCTCCCATCAACTCTTGCATTTATCACCTACTTTAGCAGACAGCCATTTTCCATTCTCTCAACATGGTCAAACCACCTCATCACTCTCATATCCACTCTAGCTGCTAACTCATTTCTTACACCCGTTCTCACCCTCACTACTTCGTTCCTAACCCTATCTACTCGAGATACACCAGCCATACTTCTTAGACACTTCATCTCAAACACATTCAATTTGTGTCTCTCCGTCACTTTCATTCCCCACAACTCTGATCCATACATCACAGTTGGTACAATCACTTTCTCATACAGAACTCTCTTTACATTCATGCCCAACCCTCTATTTTTTACTACTCCCTATATATATATATATATATATATATATATATATATATATATATATATATATATATATATATATATACATATATATATATATATATATACATATATATATATACATATATATATATATATATATATATATATGTATATGTATATATGTATATATATATATATATATATATATATATATATATATATATATATATATATATATATATATATATATCATCAGCTGTTACAAGTCCACTTCAGAACAAAGACCTTAGTTTATAGTCTTTCTTAGCCAGTTTATACACTCAAATTTTCTTAGTTCGTGCATCCATCATCTTCTCTTCCTTTCCCTGCTTCTTTTGCAATCTCTAGGGACCCATTCTGTTACTCTTAATGTCCATCTATTATCTATCATTCTCATTATATGTCTTATCCATGTCCATTTATTTTCCTTAGATGTAGCTAGAATATCCTCTACTTTAGTTTTCTCTAATATCTATGTTGCTATTTTTCTATCTCTTAGTATTAATCCCATCATTATTCTTTCCATAGCTCTTTCTGTAACTAGCTTAAATCCTAAGGCTTTAGAAAGCTTTAAGTTTCCGATGCATAAGTTGATACTGGTAGGACCATCTGATTAAGTAATTTTCTTTTTAGAGAAAGTGACTTTTTAATTTTCATGATCTCTTTTTGCTTACCAAAAGCTGTCCATCCCATAATTATCCCCTTTTTCTATCTCTTAGTGTTAATCCCATCATTGTTCTTTCCATAGCTCTTTCTGTAACTAGCTTATATTCTAAGGTTTTAGTAAGGCTCTAAGTTTCTGATGCATAAGTTAATACTGGTAGGACCATCTGATTAAATAATTTTCTTTTTAGAGAAAGTGGCTTTTTACTTTTATAGTCTCATCTTGTTTACCAAAAGCTCTCCATCCCATAATTATCCTTTTGATTTCGGTCTCATGTCCTGGGAAACACTTACTATCTGTCCTAAGTAACGATATTCATTAACAATCTCTAGATATTCATCCATAATTCTTATTGGTTGTCTCGCTGCATTTTCATTGAACTTTATATTAAATCTACTCATACTCATTTTCAGGCCTACATTTCTGATTTCTCTATTCAAATCCGCTATCATCTCGTGCAGTTCCTCACATGATTCACTAAACAGAACTATGTCATCTGCAAATCTTAAGTTATTAAGGTATTCCCATTAATGATAATTCCTGCATTCTCCCAATCTAAATTTTGAAAATTTCTTCTAGGCATGTTGTGAATAATTTAGGAGCGATGGAGTCTCCCTGTCTTACTTCTTCCTCAATCAGAGTTTTCTCACAACCTTTATGTAGCTGTAGGATGGGTGTACTCCCCGTATAGATATTTTCAAGTATTCTAACATAAAGTTCATCTATTCCTTGTCTTTGAAGGGCTTTTATTACTGCTGAAGTTTTGACAGAATCAAAAGCTTTCTCATAGTCTATGAATACCGTACATAGTGATTTGTCATACTCTGTTGATTTTTCCATTAGCTGACTAATTACATGGATATGGTTAGTTTTTAAACACCCGCTTCTAAAGCCTGCCTGCTCTCTTGGATAACTAAGTCTAGCTGTCTTTCCTGTTTTGTCTCTCTTCATGCTTTTTAATGCCTTCTTTACTTCTCCAAGTGTTACTTTTGGTACTGGCTCAGGTATTTCATCATTTCTATTGGCAAAATTATTTCTTATATCACTATTGTATAAAATTGTATAGAAATACTCTGCAATTTGTATCATTCCATCTCTTTTGTTGATAGTATTTCCATTTTCATCCTTTAAAGCAAATATCTGGTGGCACCGTGATCCAAGTCTTCTCATCAGTTTGATACTTCTTCCCTTCCTTAGTGTTTCTTCAATTTTGGTTTGATTGTGTTTACGAATATCTTAGGCTTTTAGGCTGTTTATTATATTGGATGATTCTGCTAATTCTATTTCATCACTCTCAGATTTTACCCGCATTTATAATCGTTTCTTTATTACGGTTTTTATGATTTCTGATAGTTTCCCTTGTTCTTGTTTAGGAACTTTTCCACCTATCTCTTGTGCCGATTCCAATATACATTTTCTTTAATTACTGTTTATTTCTTCTTTACTTGCTTCAATTTCAGCATGTGACTGGGAATACATATTTTGTATTGCTAAACTAAACTTACCAGATTTTTTTCGTATTACAGGAGTGTTTTTCTCCTTTCTATTGGTCTAGACAAATTTTATTCTCAACGTTTTATGGTCGTTTGACTTTAACTTGTTTCATACGGTTAAATCTTTAACTAAATTAACTTCTATACTGAGAATAAAATCTATATAATTTTTCGTTTCTCCATTTGGGCTCTCTCTCTCTCTCTCTCTCTCTCTCTCTCTCTCTCTCTCTCTCTCTCTCTCTCTCTCTCTCTCTCTCTCTCTATATATATATATATATATATATATATATATATATATATATATAATGTGTGTGTAAACATATATATATATATATATATATATATATATATATATATATATATATATATATATATATATATATATAAACAAATAACGGACGAGGGTTAATATGAAGACTATCGACCCTGCCCCATGAAAAGCGCAAACCCAAGCAAACTGAAATTGCAGTAAACCATAGAGGTTTAATGCAAGCATAAATGAGTCATAAAGTGATCCAACACAATCAAATTAATAGTAATAATAATCACTAATTCTTTATGATAATGCTGAGATACTACCGCTAGAGAGTTATTGGGTCCTTTGAGTGGCCAGACAGTACCACATTGGATCGCTTTCTCTGGTTACGGCTCATTTCATCTTTGCCCACACATACACAGAATAGTCTGGCCTATTCTTAACACACTCTCCTCTTTCCTCTTACACTTGGCAACACTGAAATTACCAAACAACTCTTCTTCTCTCAAGAGGTTAACTACTGCACTGTAATTGTTCAGTGGCTACTTTCCTCTTGGTAAGGGTAGAAGAGACTCTCTAGCTATGGTAAGCAGCTCTTCTAGGAGAAGGACACTCCAAAATCAAACTATTGTTCTCTAGTCTTGGGTAGTACCATAGACTCTGCACCATGGTCTTCCACTGTCTTGGGTTAGGGATCTCTTACTTGAGGGTACACTCGAGCAAACTATTCTATCTTTTTTTTTTCTTCCTCTTGTCATACTGAAGTTTTTATCCTCTTGTTATTTACAAGTTTTCATAGTTTATATATGAAAGATTTATTTTGATATTATTGTTCTTAAATGTCTCTTGTAATTTTTCCTTATTTCCTTTTCTCACTGGTCTATTTCCCCTGCTGGAGCCCTTGGGCTTATAGCATCCCCCTTCTCCAACTAGGGCTGTAAATTAGCAAGTAATGATAATAATGATAAAGAATGGGACCTCTTCGTAGCTGTTTCCCACAGCTGCTCCAAGTCAGTTGAATTGCAAACAATACTGTACATGATTGAAGGATTTGTGATTTATTAGTTTCTTATATCCATGTAGTTGAAATGACCAAAATACAACTAAAATAGACATTTGAAACCTTTAAACAAACATATATACTATATCATACGAGCATAGAAAGATTTAGGCTGAGGGCGCAGTCAAAGTTTTAGTATGAAAAGGCCTTAATACTTAAAACTTAAGAAGATAAATTTCCAGGATTCTCAGAAGTTAAAATTTTATCTTACCATTATAATCGATGACTCTGCAATAGAGGAAAATCGTATATCTTGATTGAGAACTCTTAGTCATATAGTTTACAGCCATGTAAAATACCACGCTTACTATGTGACTGTTTCCTGAAAAAATAAAATAACGATCATAGTCAAATAGTATTGATTAGGAAAACATTTCAATCATTGCTTATGTTTATGTACTTGCATATATATATATATATATATATATATATATATATATATATATATATATATATATATATATATATATATGTGTGTGTGTGTGTGTGTGTGTGTGTGTGTGTGTGTGTGTGTGTGTTTAATGTCAATTAAAAAGTTAATGAATGGGAAGGCACCAATGGATTGCAAAAGAGATGCTGCGGTGTGGTAGCATTGGCGTAAGTGGGAGGCTGACCAGGGTGTGTAATTCATGCGTTGGGTAGAGAAAATGTTCCAAAGAAATTGATGATAATAATATTGTTTTGTGTATACATGAAAAGGTGACAGAGGCTGAGAGATGAATGCTTTTAGACAAGGCATTTGTGTGTGGCCCGAAAGTGTTTTAAGAGTTCGTTATGGAACCGTTATGTAACAATTTATAGAATAGAGTGGAAAATGGTGTATGTAACATGCACTGATCTTGAAAAACCTTTTGTTAGAATCAAGAGAGAAATGATGCACAGGGTGTTGAAGTTAAAAGGTATTGAATGTAATTTACAAAGAACTATTAAACATTTCTATAATGTAATCAAAGCTTTTGTAGGATATGCATCAGCGGAATGACTAATTTGGTCCACAAGTAAGCATGAACGAAGAGTGGGTTACGATTCAGCGACTGTTTAATATTCAAATTAATTTAGGACCAGAGTCAAGACAAGGAAAATTTATAGTCTCTTATATTATGCTGCCCGTGGTTTAAATTTAAATTTTTTATTCCTCATTTCAATAGATAAATCTTATTTTTTCAAAGATTATTTTTTTTATCTTGAATCTACGAAAGCTATATAACTTCACTGACAATCAATCTTTTTTACTGTTCTTAACCACATTAAAAGATAATGATAATGCTTGATTGTGGCAGCAATTCTCTTCGTTAAAGGAGATAAATATGAGTGATTCAAAAACATGTATAAAGTTTCTCTCGGTACAAGAGAAAATGTGTTGGAAGAACAAATCTTTACACACACACACACACACAGACAGATCATTAGAAATATCTAACATCTTCACAGCTTTGTGAGCATCACAAATTACCTTCTAAAACAATGTGTAACTGCTGGTTTTGAAGAGAAAGTACTGGAGGAGGATATTTCCAAGGTATTGTACTTTTGATATCATGGACTCCCTGGTGAAGTATTTTAGACTGAATGTCTAAGGCTTCGGCAGAGGGTGTGCAGCTCATTGCCGCGGTCAGAAGTGCTATTGCCAGGGTCAGCCTCGACATGGTTAGATTGAGATTGACACAACACTCCCGCCACAGTTCTGATGCACCACAATAGAAGCACATTTTAGTATTAGAAAATTCAGCATAAAGACTTTCACCTAAATTTTCAGTATAAGGAAACTTCACCTGATAAGAACCATTACATAGCACAAAACGGTCGAAAATTGTCACACGCTCTCAAAATACCGAACAAACTGATTAGCAATAACAAACAATTGAATTTTTTTTCACCTTTGATCTACCACAAATTAGTGATTATTCTATATTTCCGAAAATTATCCTCATATATTAGTAATAAGAACACATTCAGAGATGCAAGCGATTACAGATGAAAGGGGAGCTTCATATTACTTTAAATTTAGTACACAAATTGATCCCGGAAAAAAAATCGTTCAGCATAAGTATCTACGACAATCTTACCAGGTAAGAAGACGTTACCTACACAACCTACTTGTTAGAAATGTCCAACCAATATGTTAAATAATCCAATATTTCCAAAGGTTATGTCGTACGAAAACTCCCAAAAGCTTCACCACAGCTGTGCACATAACACAGGTGTAATATCAAAAGAGAGAAAATCGTTTTATCTAAAAGGGCGTCATAATACGAGGCGATCTAATTTATTTTTAAGCATTTACGACTGAGTCGTAACGCACGAAAGAGAAAAGAGAACTTATAACAAAAACTAGTTGGCCTAATTTAAGCAAAATACATATGTAGGTTTTGGTCAGAGCATAAATGATAATGAAAGTAAATAATAGGAGTAAAAATTCTAAAAACTATGCACTTGTTGCAAAATGAAAACCAGTATATATATATATATATATATATATATATATATATATATATATATATATATATATATATATATATATATATATATATATATATATATATATATATATATATATATATATATGTGTGTGTGTGTGTGTGTGTGTATTTTTTATAAAGAGAGAGAGAGAGAGAGAGAGAGAGAGAGAGAGAGAGAGAGAGAGAGAGAGAGAGAGAGAGAGAGAGAGAGAGAGAGAGAGAGAGAGTTGTTTAATAGCTCAGAAATACCAACGCGATTAAGTTCACGTAGGATAACTATTAGAATGTAGAATTAAAACCCTGGTAAAGGAAGTAAGATATATTCATTTGCCTTTCCCGTTAACGTCCATCATTCATACAGTACTAAATATTCATTAAATACTTAAAAAAAAAAATCTTTGATGAATAGTACCTGGAACCTCACCGATGAGTTTTAAATGCCTTAATTTACCAACTCTTGATGATTTCTAGGTATTTCTCTTTTCAGTGATACCTTAAATATGAATTAGAAATCATATATTATTTTTTCTTTTTTATTCAGAGGCCAGCAAGAAGGATAACTCAATGTCGTTAAACAATTCAGGATCGAGAAAGAGGAAGAAAAAATGAAACATGCGAAAGATAAAAGGAAAGAAACGGGAGTAAAGATAATTAACTATATAAAAGATGGAAGAAAATAAAAAGTTAAGGCGAAAATTATAAGAAAAGGTGAAGAAAGGTATATGAAAACAAGGAAGAAGGAAGAAAATTAAAGTGATAAAGGAAAAAGACGAAATGAAACAATGAAATGGAAGGGCGATGGTTAAAATGGAGAAAATAAAATTAAAAGCAAAATAAACAAAAAAAAAAAAAAGAAGGAAATGCAGAAAAAAATTATTGGAAGAAGTGAAGAGATTGAGAAAAACAAAATAGCGAAGAGAATGAAAAAAATAATTTGACAGATTTGGAAATATCTCTTAAAAATGTTGAAATGAGTTAAATGAATTGTATTGCATATTAAGGATATTATACCAAGAGTTCACATATAGTAGCATATCGATTACACAATTAGGATTATGTAGATGTTCAGTAGGTTCAACATTCAAGTGAATTTTTTCTTTTCGAAAAGGATGCTCAATCAATTGTACCTTATCTGATTATCTCAAGTAGCCACAGATGATTACCTGTAGTACTTGAACCTGCTGTGTTGTGTAAATATGTCGATAGGTATGTTATTGATCCTATCCCGATTTAGGCTAATCTTTCTTCTGAGCCTTGAAAGAAATAGATAGCACCCGGAAAACAGGTTTAGTCCACTCTGAATTTCCGCCAGAACACTGTAGGTAGGACACACTTAGCTGACCGTATGCTGCAGTAAGAAATAATGGGCTGCAAGTGTCAGCGGAATTTAGAAAAAAAAACATGATTGTCGCCCGTCTCAAATCTACAGATATCCATTGAAATATATCAGTAATATTTTAGAGACACATTGCGTTCATACACACAAACGCTAGCAAACACATAAATGTTAATAAGTTTCATTAATATTTTATTTGGGGAGTAAGATGATTTTCGAATACAACCGATTATTGAGCCTGTACAGAACCTTGAGATCACTTTAGACAAACAAAACAGACACACAAGATGATAATTCACCTGACTAATTTTTTTGAACGGTCAAAAAGCAATGTTTATAAACCAGTATTCTTTTAAGGTAAAGGCAAATTCTTTTTCAGACAATTCCCAAATAGACAAAGACAACTAATCACAGGGAAACGAATTTCTCAACTCCGTCCGTACATCTTTGCCGAAGGGGTACGCATTATTTTCGAAATACTATCGTTACATTCTACTGCGTTCATACGAGCTCTTTTGCTAACAAGCCAGGTTGATTACCCCATTTCATCAATGTCGAACTGTCTCAGTGAACGCCTGTCAAAGGTATGACGTTCTAAAAAAAATAAATTTCTTAGCTATGACCTGTAGGTAATTATAACGCCATTACACGATCTTCGTGAACTGCTCGATCGCTGCAGTACGATTTTTATTTAGTTTACGTAATCTAAGGAATTATATTAGATATATTTACCTTTACAAATTACGTTATCAGAATAACGAACTATGCTTGTTAAATCTGATGACGCATGACCAATCATATCAAGCGGGAAGAAGAGAGCGTGCACACTCCTGAATTGCCTGGAAATAAAAAAAATATATATATATAATTGACACAAAGTTGTCATAAAGTTTAATCATCCTGCACTTAAAGTCAGAATAAATACCGTTGCGAATAAAATTACCGTTAACATTTTTCCATTTCATAACTGAACCCTCTTATGGAATAATCTGCCTTCAAGAGAAGACAGTAAAATATTAACCGAAGGTAATATGACTAAAAGTGTTTGAATATTTTTTGAATCATAGGATACAGCTTCACTGGTGTTTAATAACTGTTTTATAGGTAAGCCGATCTGAAAAATAGTCACAAATATCCAAAGGAATACGATTTAGCATACAGTGTAAACATTATATATCAAGTAATATATATATATATATATATATATATATATATATATATATATATATATATATATATATATATATATATATATATATATATCAGCTATTTGGCTTTCTTTAGAATGGATTGCACTAGAGGGTACTATCTCCAGTTTTGAAGAAATCGAAATCATATGTTATCAGGAAGCGATTGCTAGGCCTTTGCCCTTTTCATCAGATATTCAATGAGTTTGCGTTCGAGAATAAACTACCTTACGCACATACATAGATAAATACAAACTGACTCCACAGATCACAAGGTGTGACAAACCCTATTTAGAGTTGAACGACGGTTGGAAAAGATTAACAATAGGAAAGTTAATAAATTAAGTTAATGAGAAAATAGTAGACCTAATATACTGTAGATATTCCAGGTTCATCGTTGCTCTCTCTACAACACTGATTTTGGGCACACTACTAGAAGAAGCGTGGTAGGAGCAAAGGGTTGCAATCTGCAGAAAGTTCATTGTCATTTGTTACCTCTTACACAGACAGAGCACAGCTTGCATACTCTTACTTCTATTTTCAAGGGCCTATCTAGGATATTGGGCAACACCTTTAGTTGGTGTTTCTAAACTCCCGAATTCTATGCCATTGTTTCTAAATTTCCTTAATTAATTACAGCAAAACATATGCTCTGCTGTATCATCTGCCTCACTACACAACACACAATGCCTATCCTTATCCTTCCGTTTCTATAAATTTCTTTTAATTCTATAATATTCAACCTTGTTTCATAACTATCACTGCTTCCTTTGTGTTAAGTACTCCTATGCATTCTCTTCTGCCATTGCTATTCACAAATCTCAGTTTGGTCATCTCTGCTTTCTTTTCTTCTATTTTTCTATTAATTCCACTAGCCACTTTACTTTTTATTTTATTTTTAGCTCTTGTTTATTTATACTTTCTTCCTTCTTCAATTTCATTATCATATTTTATTTGCATATTTCTATATTACTTTTTCCCCAACATTCCCCATATGGTTCTCTAATTTGGTCTTCTGCTATCTCCTTAGCTAGTCGTTTATCATGTGATGTTATGATAAAGCGTCACCTTTTTATGCTCTATTTTATTTTCAACTGGCCATATTCCTGTTTCTGCTATTAGCCCCCAGTATGGAGTGGTAGAAATCTGTTCAAGCATTCCTTTAATAATTTTGTACCCTATACTCTCTAGTTCTTTCATTTCATTTTCTTTTATTACACCCTATGTCTCAACATTTTCAAACATTGCAGGTACTATTACTCTCTATATAAGGAAGGCATTTTGTCCTTGGCCGTAAGAAACTCCCTCTGATATTTAGAACCCCGTCTACCATCGATCGTTTTATCGTCATTCCAGTACTGTACTTGTTTCAATGGTCATATCACAAATTAAGGGAGTTTGTATTATCATTATCATCATTATTATTATTATTATTATCATTATTATTATCATTATTATTGTTGTTGTTGTTGTTGTTAATAGCTACGAGCTACAACCCTTCTTGGAAAAGCAGAATGCCGTAAGGCTAAGAGCCCCAACAGAAAAAACTAGCCAGAGAGGAAAGGAAATTAGAAACATAGAATAGTGTGCCCGAGTATACTCTGAAGCAAGAGACCTCCAAGCCAAGAGTGAAAGAGATTATGAC
>NC_090745.1:37819382-37846882 GCF_036898095.1 Palaemon carinicauda
TGGGAAGGATTCTGGGGGATGGCAAAAAAGAGAGAGAGAGAGAGAGAGAGAGAGAGAGAGAGAGAGAGAGAGAGAGAGAGAGAGAGAGAGAGAGAGAGAGAGCGAGAGAGAGAGAGAGAGAATATATAATCTTTGAAATATTTATGTATGTATATATTCAGAGAGCAAAACATGTAAACCAGGTATATATATATATATATATATATATATATATATATATATATATATATATATATATATATATATATATATATATATTTATATATATATATATATATATATATGTATATATATAATTTGTATATATAAATATATCTATATATACATATATATGTATGTGTGTATGTATACATTAATAAATATATAAATATATATATATATAATATATATATATATATATATATATATATATATGTATATATATATATATATATATATATATATATATATATATATATATATATATATATATATATATATATATATATATATATATACCAATGATATACATGTTTTGCTCTCTGAATACAGATATACATAAATATTTCGAAGAATATATATTTTCTCTCTCTCTCTCTCTCTCTCTCTCTCTCTCTCTCTCTCTCTCTCTCTCTCTCTCTCTCTCTCTCTCTCTCTCTCCTTCCTTTTTGCCATTCCCCAAAATCCTTCCTTGGGAGGCATTCCACCTGGATCACTAGAATCATAAATATTACGTCACTCTCTCACTAAATTTATCAAGACGTCAATGATGAAAAAATGAACCCTCTTGCATCACTGATTTTGAATCGCCATGATTTTAATTGATTCGAATCGTTGGGAGCGAACAGTTTCATAGGGATTAACATGAAGCATCAAAACGAATCATAAATTGATAGGATTTTTTATGAATTGAATCGAATCGTTCGGTGTGAACGTATCCAAGACAGCTGATGGTCAACACTTTTTCAATCTCTCAGGTAATTGGGAATGCAATGATTTATTTAGTTTATCAAGTTTAGTATTTGGTCAGGCCTGTTGTTAAGCCTGACGTCATCATTGCTGGTTTTTGTTATTGTTCTCTGTCACTTTTACTAAGGATTTTTTTATGCTTATAGAGTTTGACAGCAATATATAAAAGCAGAATTTAAATAGGGTTGTATGCTATAGCAGTTGTGCCTATTTCATAAGTGATATCATTATTATTCGATAGATTATGTTACTAAATAAATTTCGTTTCGAAGGATAAATTCTGCGTCTTTTTATCGGGAGAGACTTGCTGACCACGGGTTGGACGATGCAAAACTGTCTTCGATACACAGAATAAATATATATATATATATATATATATATATATATATATATATATATATATATATATATATATATATATATATATATATATATCATCTTCATCATCATCCGTCACTAGTCCAGACCTCAGATATGTCCTTCCTTTTTATGATCTTTTTATGCCAGTGCACTCCCGGAAACTTTTCTTAGTTCGTCAACCCATCGTCTTTTCATCCTTATCCTGCTTCTTTTGTAATCAGGTAATGAAATGTTATGGATGCAACAATAATCACTATATCCCTCCGGGTAGAAGATTTGCTCTGTTGAATAACACCTCAGATTTCGTTTTTTCAAATCAAGTTACCTTTCATTTTGTTTACTTCTTAACTATAAAAATCATAACCATAATTTGTCTAAGCAATGAAAAATGGAACTGGGATCATTTTACGGCAATATTTGCCGAAATATAAACATTTAATTCAGCAATGTTAAAATTGGTATGTTTGTGCGAAATTTTGAGATGAAACCCCTGGTGATGCCACGGTGTTTGCGTAACGTTTATTTAGTACATTTTTGTAACCCTCCCATACATAATTTGTCACAAGTGAATAAGAAATAAGGAAGTACTGATCATTTAGGTAGAAGGTTGGCCAGGGCAAAAAGCCACCTGTTGAAATATTTCCCCTAGAGAAATTGGATCGATTGATTTGCCAAACAGTACTACATTGGCTCCATCTCTCTGGTTACGGCTGAATTTTCCTTTACCTACACATACACCAAGTAGTCTGGCACAGAGGACGATCTATCATCATTAATAAATGCATATTTAAATTGGTTAATAGTGTATTAAATACTAACAGTTAAACTTGGGTACCCCCAACAAAAGCTTCTCTGATAACGTGGAATTGCCATGGGTACAGATAAAATCTATTTTACTGGATCTAAATATTGCTTACAACAATGAACATTTTTTGCTCTCATAAAATTTACTACAAAAATAAAGAATTGTACATAGTTAATAAAATATATTTGTTTTTACGTTTATAATAAAACTTTATTTGTAAAAGGCTCCACTATTTCTATCATGAGATAATTATTAACATCGCTCTTCCAGAGGAGTGTGGGGACAGCCAGAAATCTCATTCATAAAAAAATGCTCAAATCAGTTCACATTGTTATGTATTTATTGTAAGGAATTCCGAGTCATAATTAATTCTCTCATTTCAATATGATGTGATAAAAACGAACCGATTAATATTGGTTTTATTAAAGGGTAGGAAAGTGACAAGTGACTTTGAATGGAGGAAAACAACTTTTGAGAAAGAGACCAATGGTATCAGGCGAAGAAATCGTCATAATTATTATTGTATCAGTTATTTCAATTCGTTATTGCTTAAGACATATAACTTATTATACGGCTTTCTATCTAAAAGTTATTCTCCTAAGTAATGTCAAAAAAAAAAAAAAAAAAAAATCTTTCCAACACATTTATACTAGAAAGCCATTTAAGAGAGCTTATTGGAAGAGTTTCCAGTAATTAAAACATGTGAATTTTGAACCAGAATTATTACCAGGAACATTGATAGGGACTCGTTGGGAATATCATCACCTGACTATTCTTTTAGTCATCGTCGGTGGCCTTATGTCAGCATGGAATCTTACTTCGATCAGGCAACCATTCGTTATTTGATAAATTAGGTTAGTCTGATAGTGTTATAGAATTTCCTATTATTATTATTATTATTATTATTATTATTATTATTATTATTATTATTATTATTATTATTATTATTATTATTATTATTAAGCTATAACCCTAGTTGGAAAAGCAGGGTGCTATAAGCCCAGGAGCCCCAACAAGGAAAAATAGAATAATTTAACAGTAGCAACATTGAAATAAATATTTCTTATATAAACTATAACAACTTTAAAAAACAAGAGGGAGAGAAATTAGACAGAATAGTATGCCCTAGTGTACCCTCAAGCAAGAGAACTCTAACCAAAGACAGTGGAAAACCATGGTACAGAGGCTATGGCACTACCAAAGACTAGAAAACAATGGTTTGGTTTTGGAGTGTCATTCTCCTAGGAGAGCTGCTTACCATAGCTAAAGAGTCTCTTCTACCCTTACCAAGAGGAAAGTAACCACTGAACAATTGCATTGCAGTTGTTAACTCCTTGAGCGAGGAAGTATTTTTAGTAATCTCAGAGGAGAATATGTAAAGAACATACCAGACTATATGGTGCATATGTAGGCAAAGGGAAAGTGAATCGTAACCAGAGAGAGGGATCCAATGTTTTACTGTCTGGCCAGTCAAAGGACCCCCATAACTCTCTAGTAGTTGTATCTCAACGGGTGGCTGGTGCCCTGGCCAACCTACTTCTCTGTTTGTTTGTGCGAAGTTATGTTGCTGACATATGGAAATGCAAATAAGAAACTTATAACCACAAGCCAGGCCTATTTTACTGAATCTAATGTGCATATTATTTTGGGACTCATTTCCGATATTTCTGGGCTAGTTCTATTTTAGTCATCTATTTATTCCTTTTTTGTTTTCCCATTATTTCGTTTATTGTTGGTAATTGTATGTTAGCATCTTTCTCTGTTCTCACTTCACTAATGAATTATCTTTTGTCTAATGGATCTTTCCTCTGGTTTGTCTACATTTCCTGCTTAGTCTATCGTTAATAATTCTTTGTTGAGATCTTTCAGATCCTCGATCTTGCACCACTGGTTCCTTACCTCCCAACCGTTCTTTTTTGTTGTGCAAACTCGCTTTCTAAGCCATTAGTTCTCCCAATAAAAATCATAAAATCTTCTAATAAGAATGTAATAATTTGTTAAATATATTAATTACATCAACTTTAGAATAAATTATTGATTTTAAAAGTTTGATCCTGAAAAAAAAAGCTGTTTAAAAAATTCAAATATCGATATATAATTTTTTGGGTGAGTTGAGTGCGTGAACCCTCTAGAGATTTCAGTAAATTCAGTCTCAGACTCTCGGCGCAGCTCTCGCCCTGATAACATCACCCATTGCGCTGTTCCCGTAACTGAAATTATCACTGCGTATCCCGTAGAGTTTCATCCACCCCACCATGTCCGTCTTCTTCCTCGGAGATTGGGTATGGCACTTTTATCCAAAATCTGAATGTCACTGTAAGAACCGGTCCAGCCACCCGTCCTGAGTCCGCGACCGTTTTAGGACTATGCAGAGCATAGACAGGAACTCTTTGCCAAGATTGGCCGTAAAACCACTTATGTCAGTGACAAATCTCTACCCAGCCACTCCATGAGATGCAGTTGCAATGATTGCAAAATTTTATCAGACAAGTGTATCCGTTACTACAGGACCTCCACAACACCTACAGAGCCGGATACACCTCCCTCCAAACGCAAGAAGAGCCCTGGAGTCCTTCCCAAGTAACTCCAACTCCTCAGCCTCCACCTGTATCAACTCCTCGGCTATCACCTGCACCATCAACTCTTCAGCAGTCAACTGCACCATCAGCTTGGGTTTAACACCGACGCCTTAGGCCTTCACAGCCAAGGAGACAGAGGACCAGCCTGCTGGGACCCAGGCAGTCCCTGAGGGAAACCATTCCCCCGACTACAATTGCACTGACTACTTAACCAAGCTCCTGAAGGATGCCACTGCTATTGCCTCTACCGCCCAAGACCTGTACCAGCACCAAGGACAGAGGTTAAGAAACCTCTTCCAAAATTCAAGCTCTTACAACTTAACTGCTCCATTTCTTACGCCGTAGTTGCTGCCATGGCCGCCAGACTAGGAATGTGGATATCAGCTCGACCGAATTGCAAGGAGGAGCTTATCATCTCCCTAAGGATAAAAAAACCGCCAGCTCTTTACAGAATGAACCCTCCTTGACGCTGCTTGCCCCTGCCACAATGCCGAGAAAAGCCGTTGTTGCCAAATATCCTGTCACAGTGCCTCTTACCTTAGGCACTACGTACAGCAGCATCACCGCGGCGGAGCGCTGCAAAAACAAGAATGACTTCCCTGTCAGCAAACTGATAGTCATCTTCATCGGGCCAGTCCCACCCTCACTGGACTTGGGCATTATGGGGAACTTTCCACATCAATGATTACACATTGGAGCCCCTCCGGTGCTACCACATGGGACCCATCTTCTGGGGTGTCTGCAGCAAGCGCCATGAGACCAATATCTGGATCTCTGTTCATAAGGAAGGCAAAGAAACCAGGCCCAAGTGCCCCAGTTGCTCCCATCCTCATAACACATGGATTAGGCGATGCCCAGAATGACTGAAGAGGATTGCAGCCATGAAGAACACCACCCCACCTCAGCCACCGCAAGCACCTTCGACACAGCAACAGCTGCCCCAGAATCAAACACTTCGCCAGAGAACTAGACGTCAGCCGCCTACCTTACCTGCCCTTATGAGACTTCTAGTCAACCAGAATCAGCACCTCTCCCAAATCCTACTCCTTCCCATTCTACCCAAACCCTCACTTAAGAAATTGACTCACTGTCCCTCGAATACCTTATTCTTTTAACCATCTAAATTCTTAGCAGAGTCATTTCCCTTGTCAAAATCCCCAACTTCCTGGAATTACTCCGCCACCTTCACCTTCCATCCACCGAGCAGGGATAAGTTATTTTTTTTGCTTGAAATTGCTCCTTTCCCCCACCTACTTAAAATTATTCTCTTCTCTCCCAGTCTCTCCTACTTACTAGGACTTGCTACTATCACACTTTCTCTCCTACCGACAGACTTTGTATATTAACCCTTCCGTTCGTGGACCTGAAAAGGAGTCACCCTACCGGGCTGCTTCCTTCCCTTTCACGCCAGTCAGAGCAACATGCCCCTTGGTGTTCCAGAATCACTAACCGTCCCTTAGAGTTTCACAATCAGTAACCCTTCATTGGTGTTTCAGAATCAGTAACCGTCCCTTGGTATTTCAGGATCAGTAACCCTTCCCTGGTGTTCCAGAAGCAGTAACCCTTCCTTGGTGATTCAAAATCAGTAACCCTCCCTTGGTGTTTCAGAATCAGTAACCATTCCTTGGTGTTTCAGAATCAGTAACCCTCCCTTAGTGTCTCAAAAAACAGTAACCCTCCCTTGGTGTTCCAGAATCAGTAACTCTTCCATGGTGTTTCAGAATCAGTAACTCTCCCTTGGTGTTTCTGAATCAGTAACCCTTCCTTGGTGTTTCAGAACCAGTAACCGTCCCTTGATGTTTCAGAACCAGTAAACCTTTCTTGGTGTTTCAGAACCAGTAACCCTTTCTTGGTGTTTCAAAATCAGCAACCTTCCTTTGGTGTTTCAGAATCAGTAATAATAACTTGGTGTTTCAGAATCAGTAACTCTTCCTTCGTGTTTCAGAATCAGTAACTCTTTCTTCGTGTTTCAGAATCAGTTAATCTTCCTTGGTGTTTCAGAATCAGTAACCCTCCCTTGGTGTTTCAGAATCAGTAACTCTTCCTTTGTGTTTCAGAATTAGTAACTCTCCCTTGGTGTTTCAGAATCAGTAACTCCCAATTGGTGTTTCAGAATCAGTAACCCTTCCTTAGTGTTTCAGAATCAGTAACCCTTCCTTGGTGTTTCAGAATCAGTAACCCTCCCTTGATGTTTCAGAATCCATAACTCTTCCTTGGTACTTCAGAACAAGTAACCCTCCCTTGGTGTTTCAGAATCAGTAACCATTCCTTGGTGTTTCAGAATCAGTAACCCTCCCTTGGTGTTTCAAAATCAGTAACTCTTCCTTGGTGTTTCAGAATCAGTAACCCTCCCTTGGTGTTTCAGAATTAGTAACTCTTCCTTGGTGTTTCAGAACCAGTAGCCCTTCCTTGGTGTTTCAGAATCAGCAACCCTCCCTTGGTGTTTCAGAATAAGTAACCCTCCCTTGGTGTTTCAGAATCAGTAACTCTTCCTTGGTGTTTCAGAATCAGTAACCCTCCCTTGGTGTTTCAGAACCAGTAACCCTTCCTTGGTATTTCAGAATCAGTAACCCTAACTTGGTATTTCAGAATCAGTAACTCTTCCTTGGTGTTTCAGAAGCAGTAACTCTTCATTCGTGTTTCAGATTCAGTAACCTTACCCTGGTGTTTCAGAACCAGTAGCCCTTCCTTAGTGTTTCAGAATCAGTAACCCTCCCTTGGTGTTTCAGAATCAGTAACCATCCCTTGGTGTTTCAGGATCAGTAACCCATCCTTGGTGTTCCATAATCAGCAATCCTCCGTTGGTGTTTCAGAATCAGTAACCATCCCTTGGTGTTTCAGAATCAGTAACCCTCCCTTGGTGTTTTAGAATCAGTAACCCTTCCTTGGTGTTTCAGAATTAATAACTCTTCCTTGGTATTTCAGAATCAGTAACCCTCCCATGGTATTTCAGAATCAGTAACTCTTCTTTGGTGTTTCAGAATCAGTAACCCTCCCTTGGTGTTTCAGAATCAGTAACCATTCCTTGGTGTTTCAGAATCAGTAACTCTTCCTTGGTGTTTCAGAATCAGTAACCCAACCTTGTGTTTCAGAATCTGTAACTCTGTCTTCCTTGGTGTTTCAGAATTAGTAACCCTTCCTTGGTGTTTCAGAATCAGTAACTCTTCCTTGCTGTTTCAGAATCAGCAACTCTTCCTTGGTGTTTCAGAATCAGTAACCCTCCCTTGGTGTTTCAGAACCAGTAATGCTGCCTTGGTGTTCCAGAATCAGTAACCCTCCCTTGGTGTTCCAGAATCAGTAACTCTTCCTTGGTGTTTCAGAATCAGTAAACCTCCCTTAGTCTTTCAGAATCATTAACGCTTCCTATGTGTTTCAGAATCAGTAACCCCCATTGGTGTTTCAGAATCAGTAACCCCCCTTGGTGTTTCAGAATCAGTAACCCTCTCTTGGTGTTTCAGAATCAGTAACTCTGCCATAGTGTTTCAGAGCCAGTAACCCTCCCTTGGTATTTCAGAATCAACAACCCTCCCTTGATGTTTCAGAGTCAGTAACTCTTCCTTAGTGTTTCAGAATCAGTAACCCTCCCTTGATGTTTCAGAATCAGCAACCCTCCCTTGGTGTTTCAAAATCAGCAACCCTCCCTTGGTGTTTCAGAATCTGTAACCCTCCCTTGGTGTTTCAGAATCACTAACCCTTCCTTGGAGTTTCAGAATCAGTAACTCTTCTTTGGTGTTTCAGGATCAGTAACCCTCCATTGGTGTTTCAGAATCAGCAACCCTCCCTTGGTATTTCAGAGTCAGTAACTCTTCCTTGGTGTTTCAGAATCAGTAATCCTCCCTTGATGTTTCAGAATCAGCAACCCTCCCTTGGTGTTTCAGAATCGGTAACCCTCCCTTGGTATTTCAGAATCTGTAACCCTCCCTTGGTGTTTCAGAATCAGTTACCCTTCCTTGGTGTTTCAGAATTAATAACTCTTCCCTGGTATTTCAGAATCAGTAACCCTTCCTTAGTATTTCAGAATCAGTAACTCTTCTTTGGTGTTTCAGAATCAGTAACCCTCCCTTGGTGTTTCAGAATCAGTAACCCTTCCTTGGTATTTCAGAATCAGTAACTCCTCCTTGGTGTTTCAGAATCAGTAACCCTCCCTTGTGTTTCAGAATCTGTAACTCTGTCTTCCTTGGTGTTTCAGAATCAGTAACTCTTCCTTGGTGTTTCAGAACCAGTAACGCTGCCTTGGTGTTCCAGAATCAGTAACCCTCCCTTGGTGTTCCAGAATCAGTAACTCTTCCACGGTGTTTCAGAATTAGTAAACCTCCCTTAGTCTTTCAGAATCATTAACGCTTCCTATGTGTTTCAGAATCAGTAACCCCCCTTGGTGTTTCAGAATCAGTAACCCCCCTTGGTGTTTCAGAATCAGTAACCCTCTCTTGGTGTTTCAGAATCAGTAACTCTGCCATAGTGTTTCAGAGCCAGTAACCCTCCCTTGTGTTTCAGAATCAGTAACCATTCCTTGGTGTTTCAGAATCAGTAACTCTTCCTTGGTGTTTCAGAATCAGTAACGCTGCCTTGGTGTTCCAGAATCAGTAACCCTCCCTTGGTGTTCCAGAATCAGTAACTCTTCCACGGTGTTTCAGAATTAGTAAACCTCCCTTAGTCTTTCAGAATCATTAACGCTTCCTATGTATTTCAGAATCAGTAACCCCCCTTGGTGTTTCAGAATCAGTAACCCCCCTTGGTGTTTCAGAATCAGTAACCCTCTCTTGGTGTTTCAGAATCAGTAACTCTGCCATAGTGTTTCAGAGCCAGTAACCCTCCCTTGTGTTTCAGAATCTGTAACTCTGTCTTCCTTGGTGTTTCAGAATCAGTAACTCTTCCTTGGTGTTTCAGAACCAGTAACGCTGCCTTGGTGTTCCAGAATCAGTAACCCTCCCTTGGTGTTCCAGAATCAGTAACTCTTCCACGGTGTTTCAGAATTAGTAAACCTCCCTTAGTCTTTCAGAATCATTAACGCTTCCTATGTGTTCCAGAATCAGTAACCCCCCTTGGTGTTTCAGAATCAGTAACCCCCCTTAGTGTTTCAGAATCAGTAACCCCCCTTGGTGTTTCAGAATCAGTAACTCTCTCTTGGTGTTTCAGAATCATTAACTCTGCCATAGTGTTTCAGAGCCAGTAACCCTCCCTTGGTATTTCAGAATCAACAACCCTCCCTTGATGTTTCAGAGTCAGTAACTCTTCCTTAGTGTTTTAGAATCAGTAACCCTCCCTTGATGTTTCAGAATCAGCAACCCTCCCTTGGTGTTTCAAAATCAGCAACCCTCCATTGGTGTTTCAGAATCTGTAACCCTCCCTTGGTGTTTCAGAATCACTAACCCTTCCTTGGAGTTTCAGAATCAGTAACTCTTATTTGGTGTTTCAGAATCAGTAACCCTCCATTGGTGTTTCAGAATCAGCAACCCTCCCTTGGTATTTCAGAGTCAGTGACTCTTCCTTGGTGTTTCAGAATCAGTAATCCTCCCTTGATGTTTCAGAATCAGCAATCCTCCCTTGGTGTTTCAGAATCAGTAACCATCCCTTGGTGTTTCAGAATCTGTAATCCTCCCTTGGTGTTTCAGAATCAGTAACCCTTCCTTGGTGTTTCAGAATTAATAATTCTTCCCTGGTATTTCAGAATCAGTAACCCTTCCTTGGTATTTCAGAATCAGTAACTCTTCTTTGGTGTTTCAGAATCAATAACCCTCCCCTGTTGTTTCAGAATCAGTAACCCTTCCTTGGTGTTTCAGAATCAGTAACTCTTCCTTGGTGTTTCAGAATCAGTAACCCTCCCTTGTGTTTCAGAATCTGTAACTCTGTCTTCCTTGGTGTTTCAGAATCAGTAACTCTTCCTTGGTGTTTCAGAACCAGTAACGCTGCCTTGGTGTTCCAGAATCAGTAACTCTTCCATGGTGTTTCAGAATTAGTAACCCTCCCTTAGTCTTTCAGAATCAGTAACGCTTCCTATGTGTTTCAGAATCAGTAACCCTCCCTTGGTGTTTCAGAATCAGTAACCATCTCTTGGTGTTTGAGAATCAGTAACTCTGCTTAGTGTTTCAGAGCCAGTAACCCTCCCTTGGTATTTCAGAATCAGCAACCCTCCCTTGATGTTTCAGTCAGTAACTCTTCCTTGGTGTTTCAGAATCAGTAAACATCCCTTGGTGTTTCAGAATCAGCAACCCTCCCTTGGTGTTTCAGAATCGGTAACTCTTCCATGGTGTTTCAGAATCAGTAACCCCCTTTGTAAGTAACTCGTAATTTCGCTGAACCTTGGCCGCTCTCTGAGATTACTCTTGCATAACTCAATTCGCTTACGGGCTTCCAACGCAAGAGCCAGTGTCTGCTATAGGCAAGGTGATCTTAAACGAACGAATGAACGAACTTCTAGAGAGTATCGTTGATCTTAAAAATTGTAATGATCATCAACTTTTATGTTTGGTGTTAACCATTATTTTAATTTACAAATGGTACGTATACAACGCTGGCCTACTACCATAAAATAAAGTATTGATTTCATCATTCTCCAAACACAAGTCTACTGTATTCATGAATATTTTGTTTATATCAAATTATACCCTGAAATCATTTGGGGTAAAGCATAGTTATCAGTTATGGCAACTTAGTGCGTCTTTATACCTCTTTCCTTCAGATTCATGGCTGTCTTCTGTATTATTAATTACATGAACTCTTTCATGATTTTGCAACATATCCTCTCCTGTATCTCGTTTTCTTCATTTTGCAAAATTTATTTTCTGTATTTTTTTTTTTTTTTTTTGCACAGGTCAAAAACGTCATCTATGTACTTTCTACTGAAATTTTCTTATATTTTTAACACGTTTTACCTTAGTTTCATTATTAGAGAGGGTCTAGTGATGCTTATACCAACGCTGACCTGTAACGGACTTTTTGTGAGTGCCAAACCACAGGCTAACTGTTATTTTTTGACACCAAGAAAAAAGACAGTTGGTACTTAAGCAGGGCAGTCTTTGTTGCCACGATCACGAGCAGTTCATAACTCCCCCCCCCCCCCCGCCCCTATAGTTCTGCGTCCCGCAATATTCAAATTTTTTCTGATTTTTATCTATTTTTCCATTTTTTTCTCACTTTTTCTCATGCCCATATCCGTTCGCGCTTTCTAGTACACGAAGTATGACACTGACACCTGCTTGTGTCACCTCCTCACTTTCCCTCACAGGTAGGCCGGAGTACCTAATTACTTAACTACCTGTTACCTGGGGGAATGGACATTAAACTTAACAGGCCCTACCGACCATGTTCTGGCCTTTAGTATCACATGTTTGTGGTTCCTTATTGGCCCTTATTGATAATCCTAATCCCTATAAAAAAAAAGTTAACTCTTTTGCCTTCCTTAGGGACCTTTCTATACCTACATGTCCTGCATAAGGACTTACATGAATTACACGGATGGCTTTCTCTAGCAAAGAGGAAGGAAGAACAATGGTAGATCGGATATTGTCTTGAATGAAGAACACATCCCTTCGCATGCGCAAGAAATCTGGGAACTTGCTACTCGTACCTCAACCACACACTCATTCATGGGACATACACGAGGGGCTCCCCCATGGAAAACCTATCACTAGCACTCTCATTCCGATTCTCATTCCCTCTCTCTCTTGGGAGTCGTCAAGATCTTCCAATTTTTATGTTCTTCACCCGCAGGCAAGGAGGTTGAATAAGCCCGCTGGTGTACTTAAATCTGAATCCTTTCGTTGTTGTCTCTTTTCCTTTACGTCGAGTTATTACAGTCGTTCTTCGTCGGAGCGGCACTGACCCCATAGGTGGGTGCTGGCCATGTTCAGCTCCTTCGGTGTTTTGATGGCGTCCATAACGAGCGGTTCATCAAACGTTACACACATGATCTCAACACTGTTCCAAGAACAGGAACAGCATTCCTACTTCCATGAGCGGGAGCGGTGTTGAGGGGCGTCTGCTCCAAGGCCAATAGAATTTACAGGTCAACCCACGCGCAGCTTTCGCTCGGATAGCCGTTATTAACATGACGTCACGAGGTACAACTGAGACACGTGTCCTCTCTCTCGCTTTCTTTCTCTCCTCTGTCTCTCTCAGACTGCTTATCCATAATCTCATTTAATTGTACTGTTATTATTGTTATTACTATTATTATTATACTTTTGATATTAATAATATAATCATAATGATAATAACAACAGCCACCAACAACAATAATAATAGTAACAATATCAGGAGTATTACAATAATAATAATAATAATAATAATAATAATAATAATAATAATATTGCTATGATTATTATTATTCTTTTACTCTTGATACTATTATTACTATTATCAAAATTATACTCCTTATATTATTATTATATTGTTTTTATTATTATGGTTATCATTATTATTATTATCATTATTAATTATTACCGTTATCATATATGATGGAGGCGATTTATATTTATACAATGGTGACCTCTCAATAATCATATTTGGAAATCTAAGCAAAAAATATGCTAAGGTGCAAACTTGACCAGACGACAAAAATTTGTGATCTAATTTATTTCATAATATTGCCGTGAGACAGATTGAGTCGGGGAGAGATGGATGTCTGACCTTCTGGGCCGCTCATTACAGACTGACCATAGGTTCAGCATAGGACCTATTTTGAACCTATTGACACCAGGGATGCGCATACGACAAAAATTTCAAGCGGCCGTGGGTTGACCTGTTATTCTATTGGCCTTGGTCTGCTCTACTCCTAGAACCTCTTTGGGCACTCCATGGGAAGACATACTCGCTGGCAAGGGGGTATCCCTTACTGTTCACTGGGGGACCAAATGGCTGTGGCGGTGCGCTCCGAGGAGCCCCTGGCCCTTTTTCTGCTTCCCCTTCCTCTCGTTGATGCAGGGGGACATGATTTCTAATGCTGTCATCATTTATTTAACAGCTTTCAGAAGGTGGTCTGTGGCCTGACATCCCAAACAACACCGCTGATCGTTGTAGGGGTATAGAGCCCGTAGGTGGCTCCTTCCCCCACAGTTCCAACAACTGCCCAACGCCACATTCTCACCTTTCTCACCCCTGCCTCTTCGAGGTCCCCTGCTACGGGCACCCCATCCTTGGGAGATGGTGGAAGCCGGTTGGGTGCCAGGCTCTTCAATGGTTGGGTCACTGCTATCATGTGTGATGGAAAACTGTTCACCGGGTACCGGGCATATTAGAGCTTAAAGATTCACTTCACCCCTCTCTCTGTCGTCGGCGCTCAACGTCGGTCCCCGAGCGTTGACCATGATTTCTTCTTTTTAATACTAAAATGTGAGTCAGTTAAAATCACTTAGCACAGACGTCATTCCATAACACCCCACACACCTGACACCATTTAATATGACCCGGTCTGGGTTGTATTTGTGTTCAATCAATTTGGGCAAACATGAATTGAGAAAGATTTCATGCACAAATAATACCCAAGGGGATCGTGTTACACAGACTATATTCTCTTTAAGTTACAAGGGCGCCCTTAATTATAATTACGTTACGTCACTAAGAAAATCCCCTCAGAAAAATGGTACTCAGTTCGACGCACATGTTGGACACCTGTCCCCTTCACTACACACTCTGGGGACCTAGGAAGAAGACTGCCTATCTTCTTGAGTCCTCTCACTCAAGGGTCTAACTCACCGGCTTGCCTAGGCCTGATTGTGATCGGTTGTTAGACCCATTTATTTCACACAAACGAATTGAGAGAGGGTCTAATGATGCTTATATCAACTTTGACCTGTAACAAACTTTTTGTGAGTTCCAATCCACAGCCTAACGGTTATTCTTTGTCACATACACACACACACACACACACACACACACACACACACACATATATATATATATATATATATATATATATATATATATATATATATATATATATATATATATATATATATATATATATATCATCAGAGATTGCAGGACAAAGGCCTAAGACATGTCGCTCCTCTCCCATCTGCTTACGGATTTTCTATGCCAGTCTATACCACAAATTTTCTTAGCTCATCAATCCATCGTCTTCTCTTTCTTCTCCTGCTTTGTTTGCAATCGCTAGGGACCCATTCTATTATAATTAATGTCCATCTATTATCTGTCTTTTTAATTATATGTCCTGCGCATGTCCTTTTCTTTTTCTTACTAGGTAGAATATTCTTTACTTAGTTTGCTCTTGCATCCATGTTTCTCTCTTTCTGTCTCATAGTGTTAATCCCATCATTATTCCTTCCATATCTCTATGGGTTGTAATTAGCTTACGTCCCTGCCTGGCGATCTGCCGGACTGGTGTTTGAGTCCCACTCAAGCTCGATAGTTTCTTGTAGTGTCTACAACCTCGCCATTCCTTTTAGCTAAGGGTAGGGGTGTTTGGGGAAACCTGTAGGTCTACCAGTAGCCCTTGCTTGGCCAGCCCCCCCCCCCCCTAATCCTAGCTTGGGGGTGAGAGAGGGCTTGGGCGCTGATCACATGGATGTATGGTCATTCTCTAGGGTATTGTTCTGCAAGTCAGGGCTTTGTCACTGTCCCTTGGCTCTGCCATTCATGAGCGACCTGTAAACCTACCCCTGTTCTATGTTGGATAAGAGTCAAGGGTTGACGTGAGGGGCAATAACTGATTACATATTTTCCTTTTTGATTAGAATCAGATTCTTAGTTATTTTATGTGGAGAGAGAGAGAGAGAGAGAGAGAGAGAGAGAGAGAGAGAGAGAGAGAGAGAGAGAGAGAGAGAGAGAGAGAGAGAGAGAGCCTAACCATCTAATATCGTTAATCTTATCCGTGTATCTGGTACAACACCAATTTAATATGGAACATCGGTAGAAGACTCAATTATATTTTCTACTTTGAAAAAATTCTTAATACACACACACACACACATACACACACACACACACACACACACACACACACACACATATATATATATATATATATATATATATATATATATATATATATATATATATATATATATATATATATATATATATATATATATATTTCTTTTCGGTCACGCTCAACTCTCCTAGGGTAGGGGGAGAGAGAGTAGTTATGTCCTGGTGAAAGGGTTTCTGTGGCGGTGCATATTCTATTTAGCCATAATTTTTGACGGGTGCTTACACTAGTGTGTGTATATATATATATATATATATATATATATATATATATATATATATATATATATATATATATATATATAAAAGACACGAGGAAAATTCGTCCGATCTAGATAGAGTATAAAACTATATTTACAATGATTATATTTTCGATTTGCCAAAAAACAAAAATGGTTATAACATTAATGAAAGTATTGCAAGAATCAACAATGTCATCGAAGCTTCCCATCTTAACTTGCATAAACCTACTCCTCTCAAATCTTAAATCTGAAAAAGTTTTTTATTTTTATTTTTTTAACAAGGGTATGCTTATGATATGCACGCATTAAAAAAAAGTAAAAAAAAGTAAAAAAAAAAAAAAATAATAAAAAAGATTTTCGGAATTAATTCCCAATACATTATATTAACGAATATTTACAGTTAAAATTACAGGAAAATATAATAATTATGTCCTATAGAATATCTTTTTTATTCTTATGACATCTTTATGCATGAGTTTCACTATGTAATGGGTCAACTCATTTGCCAGGAATAGGAGGTATTTTGCAAGTTAAGATGGAAAGCTTCAGTGCATTGTTGGTTTTTGGAATATTTCTATCAAGAACGAGTCACTATGCAAGAGGAATTTTGGTGGAGGCCTGGAAGGCGCCAGATTCAAGGGCTACCCCGGGTGACACACTTTTGCTATGCTACTGCTGATATATGTATATTATTTTCTGATAAATCTTACTTAATTCATAGCCGGCAACTGTATGAGTTAGAAAAGTGTGATCCTATAGTTATTAATTCAAAAAATTTGTTAATATTTCTTTATAACGTAATTAAAATCCATTTTGCGTGCCAGTTAAATATATAGTCTTTGAAATATACTATAGTATTCCAAAAATAATTTCCTTTAATAGAAGCTATATCCTGTTTTCTTTTACGAAGTCCAGTCGTTGGTGCAAATCGACCACTCAGTAGTAGATTACGTCTAACAATGTTGACCCTTTACTTTCATATCTTGCTTGCATAGTTTTGGTATGATAAAGTATTTTGTCAATTGTCATATGTCAGTGAAGCCAGTGATTATTGAGGCAGCCACCAATCAAATTACGTACGCTGTCGTAGGCTCGTAGCCCCTCTCCTGTAAATTTCGTTCATTTGTTTTCTTTTAATAATTTGTAGTGATGGAACTTTGAACTTGTGATATATGGACCATGTTAAAGTGAGAAATAATAGTTATAACTTGATCCTCTCTACATTGCCACATCTACGTGTTGAGTTATTGCAAGTAGCTGACATATGCCGTGAATAATTGGGAGTTAGGTGAGTACTAAATAGAGCTATACAAATTGCACACACCCCAAGTAGTGCATTTTTCATAAGGGTTGGTGGGTTGTAGACCTCCCTGAACTAGCCTTGTCAGGGAGATGAGTGATTCCTTCATATATCGCATAGTTCATTTTAATCAAGTGAACGTCATACTTTTATTGGGGTGAATGTAGTTCGTCGGAACAGACGTAAACCTTATTACTTGTCAAATCGATCTTTTTTGGGGGTGTTTATTTTGTGCTGAAAAGGAACAATATGATGCCTGTTTTACGATTTATGAAATGTTATGAATTAATAGTAGAAGCTAGTTACTAAGAGGTGTCACAGTGGGCTGTATCCTTCTCAACCCGGTATGTAGATAGGGAAGGATATGGCTCCTAGGTTAGGTTAGGTTGGAGACCTTAAGATAGGCTGTGTTCATGAGACATAGACTTTGCAACGGCTCTTCCAAAATTTATCCAGCTATACTGTTTTGTTTTTTCCTCCGTTTATTATACTTCCAAGAAGGTAATGTATAGAGAAGAAAAGGTTTGTTTTACTATTATATATCGTTTCTCTAGTATGTTTTCCCCACCCAAAACCCCGAGTTCCCACTGGTGGTCCCCCATTAATGTAGGATATATATATATATATATATATATATATATATATATATATATATATATATATATATATATATATATATATATATATATATATATATATATATATATATTTCTAAAACTCGATAATATCGAATGTCATTTTCGAAGAGAGCGTATTTTCTTATGTAGGAAAAAGTAGTTTTTTTTCCTAGGTTACATTGCCCTGTAATACAGTAAAATAATACCAACTCTTCTGTACTTATACTTGTCGAATTCAGGTTTTTTCTACTTAGAATTGAAATCAACCCATGTTCACCATCATAGCTAATTGGTAGTTTGATACTTGGGATTCGATTAATGAGAAATTTTGCAGATTTAGATGTGTTTTTCATATTCAAATAAGCCATATATTTTTCATAATTAATATCTAGATTCTCTTAACGACCTCGGGATTAAAGCCACAGACGAAATCACACAAAGGCAAGAGCTTGTGACCGGCCGGGAGTCGCACCCGGGTTCGGCAAGCTTGTATAGATAGTGACTTACTACTTGGCTATGAAGAAAGATAAAAGTCAATGACAATTCTTCAGTCAAAACGTTTGAAAACTTACTTAAAAGGCTCTTTTATAATTGTTAATATTTTTTAATTTGTTCTGTAATTTTACAGCACAAATTACTATCAAATTGGTCAGTTAATTATATTCAAAGCTTAACTAATATAAATATATATTGCTTTAAATATTACCATTTTAGAGGTGAGTTTATATCAAGTGAATTAATAGGTGATGGTTTATTGTAGTCGGAAAAAATTTCTACCAGATTTAGGAAGCGCATAATTCGCGATACAATTATTCAAGATTCTTTTGGGTAAAGTTTTACTGTATTACAGATTCTGATTTCGAACAGAAAACATATGTTTTCCTGTAGTAAATAACGTGATTTGACTGAATTTGACCTTCATTTCAACCGCGAACAAACAAAACAACCAATTTGACTAACTTTAAGTAGCCAAACTGGTTGCTGTTATTACGGATGAAATGTAGGTGAAAACCGGTTAAATCACGATATTTTCTACAGGAAAACATATTTTCTGTTAAAATGTTTAAATATAATGTCTATTGTTATATATATTATGTTCAAATGTTTAATATAATGACTTGTTCAAATCCCGTGTCACTTCACTCATGTATGTACTGCGAACGATAACATTAGCAATACCAACGATACACAGCGTTACCAACGTTACGGTGGCATTGCTAATGTTAGCAATGCTACGGTAATATTATATGTATTTTAAAGAATTTTTCCATATACCCTTTACACAATATATAAAAAGGTACAAAAAGGGTACAGAACCTAACAAACCCACCTAAGCTAACCTAAAAGTTCCCAGTTGTTCCGTAACCGAAATACAAACCACGCTATTTACATTGGGTTTACCTTTTAGCGCAGCTGAAATGGCGAGCCATTAGAATTTACCCCCGCGCTAGTTAGCTGGGAAAGGGGGGTTAGGGGAGTGGTAGCTAGCTATCCCTACCCCCCCTCACACACAGATGAATGCTCACTTTCACTTTTGGCTCGGACTGTGACAGACGTCTCTGTCTTGGTCCTCTCTTGGCAGCCATTGTTTGTTTTGTCTTTACTTAATCGCTTACTTTTCTTTTACTCAATATATATATAAACATGTTTTCATGTTTGTATATATATTTGAGTATAGAAATCAGTAAGTTTAGATTTCAGAATTGTGTGTGTAGTGTACGATATCTATGTGGAGTCCTCGGCAGTTAGGCCACCACGGCGTAATTTATGGGTGGCGACCGAGTTTGACTTCGGTCTTTCTCTCTCTCTCTCTCTCTCTCTTGAGGTCGTTCACCCTTTTACTACGTGTTACTACGCCCTTGTAGCTTCCTTTCCGTGTGGGGGGGGGGGTTGCTACGCCGTACGTTTGTCTCAATTAGTTTATGAATCTATTTGTAGTTGTTAATTTTTGAGCTTGTAGAACGATTCCTTTCGAGATTTTCGTTCTTTCTTTAGTGTTCATTCATTTTAGAATTACATAATTACATAGTTTCATAATTATAATTGTTATAATTCTGTTTTGGTTACAGCTCTCCTTCCGTGAGTGTAAGTGGTTGTGAGGGCACGTGCCTGTTGTGTAATTCTTGTTTCCTTTCCCTCGGGATTCCTCTTCGAAGCCTTCCTGGGGGAATTAATGTGTACTAATGATTTTGTTTTATTTTTTTACAGTTACCGATCTAGTTCGTTTCTGTAATATGGCAACGGTGTGAGCTGTCTTGTTGAGGCCTGGGGATTCGGCTGTTGCTGCCTCCCCCCCTTGTATTTTCTTCAGGGGCGTGTCTCCTTATACTGGAAGTACTCCCGTGACGACGGACAGCTCTCCAGTTCATTTTAGAACTCTCAGGAGGCTTGTCTCCTTGGGCGGGTAACTTTCCTTCCGAGCGAAGTTTTCCTGTCCAGGCTTGAGTTTTTCCCCTTTTGGGGGGTTCTTCTCTTGCCTTTTTTTCGTGCGACTATGCTCTTGGTGCTGAGCGGTCACACCTGCAGTTTCGCTCAAGGGGCTGGGCAACTGCAGGAGCTCCTCTTCGGAGGATTGCTCCTTTTAGGTCACTGGCTGACCAGTCTCTTCTACGAAGTGTTTCTCTTTCATTCGCGAGAGAGTACACTCATAGAGACTCCTCTTCAGAGGATTCTTCTGCTGCTGTTGCTGTTGGCCTCCCTCGCCGTAAGGCCCACCGTCCGCCTCGTCGTAAGGGCCTCTCATCTCCCTATAAGGGTGCTAAGAGGTGTCTTTTTGAATATCCGTTTGCAGCCTACAACTCCTTTTCTTTATCTTCCACCTTGGTGCAGATGGACAGCAGTCTGATCTCGTCTTCTTACGGGCAACGGTCTTCCCGACGGACAACGGTCTTCCGAAGGACATCAGTCTCCCGACGGACAACGATCCCTTCGGGGCAAAGGGTTGCCTCCCACGGGGGCTCTTCCCTTGTGTGTTAGGGTTCCCCTGCGCGCCCTTCTGCTGTGTTCTCTCCTGCTCCTGCTCAGTGTTAGCGCACAGACGCTCTCCTGCTCATCATCGCTCTCCTGTTCGTCAGCGATCTCATGATGATCATCCCTGCTGTTCCTGTTGGTTCCTGTTACGCGCCCACGTTTGCCCTCGCAATCTAGAACTTCGGTTCAGGTCTGGGTCAAGGACTCTTCTTCTTGCGCAGGCTTCCACATGTTGCCTTCTGCTCGTCAGTGATCATCAGCTCGCCAGCGATCACCTGTCTCTCGGCGATCTCCGGATCGCCCGCGTGTGTTACAGCCGGCAAGCCAACGTTCTCCAACACTTCTGAAGGAACATGGTTCGCCAGCTACTAGCTCACCTGCGCATGCTGCTCGCCATCGCGCGATCGCCCACCTGCGGATGCTGCTCGCCATCGCGCGATCGCCCACCTGCGGATGCTGCTCGCCATCGCGCGATCGCCCACCTGCGGATGCTGCTCGCCATCGCGCCACCGCCCACCTGTGCATGCTGCTCGCCATCGCGCGACCGCCCGCCTGCGCATGCTGCTCGCCATCGCGCGACCGCCCACCTGCGCATGCTGCTCGCCATCGCGCGACCGCCCACCTGCGCATGCTGCTCGCCATCGCGCGACCGCCCACCTGCGCATGCTGCTCGCCATCGCGCGACCGCCCACCTGCGCATGCTGCTCGCCATCGCGCGACCGCCCACCTGCGCATGCTGCTCGCCATCGCGCGACCGCCCACCTGCGCATGCTGCTCGCCATCGCGCGACCGCCCACCTGCACATGCTGATCGCCATCGCGTGACCGCCCACCTGCGCATGCTGCTCGCCATCGCGTCGACATGCCACAACGCGCCATCGCCAACCTGCGCGTTAGCGCTCACCAGCTCACCACCGATCGGCTGTTGATCCATATCGCCAGCGGTTTTCCTCCGCCATGCGGCAGCGCGTTTCCTCGCCATTGCGCTAACGCTTGCATTTGCCGCCTCGAACTCGCGCTCATTCACCTGCCCACCCTCGCGACCGCTCGCCTGCGCGCCCGAGCGCCTACGCGCCCGCGCGACCGTTCGGATGCGCGCCCACATGCCCACGCGCCTGCACGTCTACGCTCATGGGCGTCCGCGCCCATGCTCTCCAATGTTCGCCTGCGCGCGAACCAACAGTATTCCATCGCGCGGACGGACGGTGTTCCGTCGCGCGGACGGACGGTGTTCCGTCGCGCGGACGGACGGTGTTCCGTCGCGCGAACCAATGGTGTTTCTTCGCACATACGTCGGCTTAATTCTTGCAGTATCCATTGCTCGTCTATGGGTTATCGCTCGCCGACCACCAGCTCTCGCCCTTCCTACCACGCTCGCCCTCCTTCTGCGCTCCTTCGCTCACCTTCGTTTGCGTTCCTGCGTGACCGCGCATGGGCGCTTCCACGTTCGCCCACGCGCAAATCTTTGATTTACCATCGCGCGAGCTCCAAGGCGATTGCGACCACGATTCCCATTGGGGTTTTCGCAGCATGGCCGGCCTGGTGAGTTCTTCTGGAGCGTATTTCCAGAACACGGCCTCACCGCATAAACGCAGAGCATGGCACTTGCAAGAATAGGAAGAAACTTCAGGGAGGTCTGAGCAACACTCCTCTTTCCAGAACCTGGGTTAGCCCTTCCCCGTCATTCCCTGGAAGGATTTTTGGCGTGGGGGCTTTCCGTTCGAGATTTCTCCATCGGACAAGGGGTGACTGCTTACCCCTTCCTCTGGGGGCTTACCAGGTCCTTTCCCTCCTCGGTTACGGCCCGAGGTTTGGTTCAAGGAAGCTACAGGAAGATCATGGGTACTTCCCTCCTCTTGAGCTCAGGCACCTTGGCCTTTTGTCGTTAAGTATCTAACTTGCGGACAAGCTCGATGTTGTACCATCTGGATGCGCTGACTGAGGGCTTCCTTCGGGTGTCTCATCTGTGGAGGTCGACGACCTCAGACACCCTTCCATCCTTGAGAAGAGTTTGTTTGTGCCCAAGGACAGAGACTTAGACAGCGGCTGTGCGGAGGAAATCGACTTCCGTTTTCACTCCTCCAAGGCGCTTTCTTCCAGACTCTGCAGGGCTCCAGCGCCCTTTTCTTTCAACCACGTCGGCCTAAGTTATCGGCTACGACAATTGGGACAAGGTGTCCAATTGCAGTTTCCTCCTGTCAGGAACAGATGGCACGGGAGGCTCCCCGGGGGGGGGGGGCATAGTCCTAAAAGGAGCGGCAGAGTTCACGAACTCTAGGATTGCAGGTTTCTCGCTGGGAGGATGCTTAAGGTTACTCATCCGGATGACAGCTTCCCGATGCCCATTCTCGCACAATCTCTGTGATCAGCCAAGGATATCGCGCCTGCCGTCTCTGTCAGCGAATTCAGTGTCTCTGAACCTCTAGGCCATAGCGTCGGCAAGAGTTGCCCGGTTGGGCAGGATGATCCATACTTTAGGCGAAGGTCCTCCATAGGATCATCGACGGCTTCACCCCCGGCCTCTTCAGTCGATCCTTTCTTGTAGGGAAGGATCTGAGAGGGGAGTTCCGTAGTCGACCTCTCAGCCCTGATCAAGTTTGTCGAACAAACTTCGGCCAGCGTAAGACAGCAGAATCGATCAGACTGGTAACGAGGCGACAGGACTCCTTAAACCCTGGTTCGGAAGGACGGGTACTTTCAGTTTCCATTCCATCCATCTTCCAGGGAGCTCGTGGAATTCAGCCTAGCCTGCAAGTATTCCTGCTTATGATGCAGTGTGGCTATCCTGCCGTGGCATAGCAGGTTTTTTTCACCAGAGAACTCTCCCTGCTTTCCTCATGGCCGCTCAGATGCAGGCTTCCGCCTCCTCTGCTTTTTGGAGGGCTGGTCAACTCCGGTAGGCTCGGGTTCGACCTTCTTCAGCGCCGGGACAAGCTTCCGGATGCTTACCATGAGTGGGGGTTCATGGTACTTTGGATGGAGCCTTCTCTTCTTCTGCCTCAACATCTGGAGTATCTGGCCATGATATTGAGTCAACAGCCTTACCACGTTGGAAACCCCGCTTCTCGTCCATCCAGCGAAGTTAAGCAACGTCGGTTCTGGTCGGTACTTGGATGGGTGACCACCTGGGGATGCCAGATTCTGTTGCCACATCCTCCGAGCCTTCCTTTCAGTTGACTGTGGCAAGACTGAGGAGAGTCGCAGTACCTGTTCTCAGTCAAGCAGAGCTTTCAGCCCTACCTTGGAACGTTTCCTAGTTCTCCTTTCCTCATTGACCCGTCTATAGTCCGAACGGTCGCCTCAGGATAAGTTTTATGTGGGGCGGTCCAAGTTCCGGTGGTTTCAGGCAACGTTTAACCGGACTTCCTGGCCCCTATGGGACCAGCGGAACTATTAGACCTGCAATGGGTATTGACCTATGGAACCTCTTGATGGTAGTGGATATTCTCGTCCTTTCCCCACATTCTTGATGCTGTTCTCGGACTCGTCAAAGGAAAGGGGGGGGGCATGTTCCGGTTCAGGCCTATGGTCAAGACCTGAAGGATACCTCTCCATCATTCAGGCAGGCTTAGGGGCCGTAGTCTGGCCCCTCTACAGATCCTACAGCTCCTGCCGAGTCGCCCCGTGCGCGTCGACTTCATGATTCTGGCGTGTTCTAACCAGCAGCGGACGCTTTTTCACACCTTCACATCTTGCAGTAGAGATACTGGGATGATTGAGATTATCTCAATACCACCATCGGCTCTCTCATTCCAGGCAGAGGAATGTTCTCTCAGACTATCCGAGCAGAGCCTCGTAGAAAGAGTGTACCTGGGGGTCTTTGACCTTGAGTAACCAGCAAGTCCTGGTCTGGGGGACCTGATCGCGACAGCTTGGAACCTCAAGCTTCCGCTGTTCTTCCCCCCAGTCTCAGACCCCGAGACTCTGGCAAGATGCATTCCGGTGATGGTGGGATAACTTCGACGCCTGCGTCTTCCCTCTTTTTTTGTCTGTGGACAATGGGTCTCAACAAGACCAGGTTGTCTGTCAACCTTTCAATGGGAGAGCTCCACTGGGACTATGCGCAGAACGGTTTCTGGACCCTCTGCTTCCCCTGACGGAACTCCCGGGAGAGCTTCTCCCACGGCGCAGACTACTCAAACAACCACACTGCGACATCTCTCCCGAACCGGGGCGTCGCTTCGGCTTCATGCCTGGAGACACTACGCCGCCTCCTCAAGAAGAGACAACCCGCTACAGTCACGGTACGGAGGTCGCGTCATCTGCGATAATCATCCGCAGGGGTCTTCCAGGCAAAGTGAAGAGTCTTCGGTGGTTGGTGCCGTGGGAGATATACCTCTTCCCTTGAGGCCTCTTCTCCAGCAATAACGGTCTTATTGTCTTTCGGCGGGAGGAAACTCTTTTCCGCTCTCGGCAACGAAGCCTGTCGCTCAGCCTTTCCCTGACCTTCAGGTTTAAAGGAATAACTTTTTCCTTCCCGGTGGATCTTTCCTCGCTCATGCGAAGCTACGATCGTCCCTGCCCTAGTCGGAGGAAGACCTCCAACTTGGAGCATGGCTCGGACTTTTAGTCCTTTAAGAGATCTTCTCAAGACCCTTTACGACAGTCCTCGGATTGTATTCCGCCTTGGGTCTCCTGCTCACTCTGGCCACGGCCAGTGTGTAAGCAGTCTTCTTGGTATCGTTCGACTCCGCCCTTTCTAAGGAAGAGGGGAAGGCAACATTCAGGTTCGCTCCTGAGTTGTTGGCTAGACTCAGAATCTGGGGGCCCCGGCCCTTCGGTCCAATTCCTTCAAGATTTCGAGTCTCCATTCTGTATATGATGTCCCAAGACCTTCTCTTTCTTGCCAGTAAAGAAGTCGAGAGGTTAGCTTTGGGAACAGCTGCAGTTTGTCCTCAGTTGCAGCCGATTTGGGAGCACAAGGAGGACACGGGGGAGAGTCACCAGTATACCTCTTCAGCCCGGACTCAAGGACATTCATCTCGACCTGCCTCCAGACCCTCCCCCATCACGTCGCCCTACAGCACGATGTTGGATACATCGCAACGTCCCTCGCCTTCGAGTAATACTACTCTGTGACGCAGGTGCTACAAGCTGGAGTCTGGAAGCGTCTAATGACCTTCGCAGCCCGCTTCCTGCAGGGCGTGACCCACAGGAGTCTCGATACGTTTTCTATCGCTCTGTGGTGGCTACACAACAGCTGGTCTAACCTCAGGCTCCTTTTTGGACAGGTAGCAGAAGGTTGAGGGCATTGTTATCAGGTTTTAGTCTGCATGAACAAAAGAAGTATGTCTGGCCCTTATTTCTTTCTTCATCATCCCCTCTACGGGGAAGCAGCATCCTGGTCTCTGCATAGTTGACCTCGAACCTCTGCAGGTAAACCATGCTTCCTTGTGTTCCGAGTATTGAGTCAATACTGTCGCGTCCCCCATACCCTGACGAGGTGGTATTGGGAACGTCCTAACCCAGAGTTCCTTCTGGAACTCCAGGTCAACTGCCTAGGACAGGTCACACTTCTTCCTTCACACACAAGCTTATGTAGGCCACATGGTTCCTTGCGGAGCAAGGAACTTGTGAGGTGCAGGGACTCCTTTTCTCGAGTGCGACTCACTCGGATTCTGAGTCCCCGGGTAAAGCCAAAGCCAGTATGGCTGGGGACTTTCCACCCACCTAATGGGTAAGTCACCCTCTTTAAATAGCGTGGTTTGTATTTCGGTTACGGAACAAATGACAAATTCGAAGATAATTTGTATTTTTCCCAACCATACAAACCTTAGCTATTTACACATATTTGCCCGCCAGCCCTGTTCCCCAAGACAAGTCCTACCTCTAAGTGAAAGTGAGCATTCATCTGTGTGTGAGGGGGGGGGGGGGGGGCTAGCTAGCTAGTACTCCCCTACCACCCCCCCCCCCCCCCCCCGCTAACTAGCGCGGGGTAATACACCCTTGTTAAATTCTAATGGCTCGCCATTTCAGCTGCGCTAAAAGGTAAACCCAATGTAAATAGCTAAGGTTTGTATGGTTAGGAAAAATACAAATTATCTTTGAATTTGTCATGTCACAAACCCACCTAACCTAACTTAGAAGTTCCCAGGTAACAAACCCAATATAATGCCTTTTGTTATATATACCATGTTAAAATGTTTAAATATAATGACTAGCTCAAATTTCCTGTAACTTCACTCACGTTACGATAACGTTAGCAATGTTACGATAACATTAGCCATACTATATATAATGATTCTTGTTCCGCCACTGGCTCGCTAACGGTCGCAGGAAAACAAATCATCAAGATCGTATGTATTGGCAAGCGGTACTGTTGAGCTGCGCACGATAACATTAGCAATGTTACTCTAACATGCAATGATACGGTAACATTAACAACACTATATATAATTGTTCGTGAACCTAACAAGATCTAAAAACGTTAAAATTAAAGAAATGAATGTCTTAACTTTATGATTCAGACGACGAAACTTGCGGGTTACAGGGGTTTGAGACTGACGTCTTAACTCCTATGACTGAGATTACATTGTGTGCTTTAAGGAAATTATCAACATTGGATGACGTATCAAAAAAAATCACCATGAAATTTAGCAAATGCTTTTAGGTATGGAATACTGCAGCAGCTACAAGTTTCTATAACTTTCTCCATCGCAAAATACGAAAAAAAAATCTCACTTGAAATAACAAACACCAGACTAGGACAAAGGTTTCCACAGAAAAGGATATG
>NC_090745.1:37851882-37854255 GCF_036898095.1 Palaemon carinicauda
GGGGGGGGAATTATATTGATTTCGTGAACAAGTACAATGAGACAGAAACGCACTTTAACAGACACTCAAGCTGAGTGCATATAGGCAGTTGCTATTGCATATTGTGTAAAACAAGAAATTTTGACAGGGAAACAGGAGTCCGTTAAAACAGGAGCATAAAACAGCTCTGGTAAACATCAGAATTCCTTTTGAATGAAGGTGTTTGGAAGTCTACTTGTGGGCGCCGCATTTTCGGGAGCGCTGCGGACTGAAGGTTGAGATTGAATTTCTTGGCTACTTGGGGTGAGGCATGTCATATGTCACTTAATTTGGTCATTTTGCCTCTTAAGTTGGCCACCCCACATCGCACTGACCTGCAGTCCACCGTTCTCAGTCAATGTTGACGTACGTGGTGCAATAAAAACAGGCAGTATAGCCTTATCGCCCATGCATTATGGCTTTTTTGCCTTTACCGAGATTTGAACACACCACCCTTGCAAGAGTAGTGAATAATCAGAGGTGTAGAGCCCGTATCGCGGAAGCACAACGTTACCCATTTTACTGGCCTGCAGTGCACGGTTTTCTGCCAATATGGACGCATGTGGTATGTACAATCAGGACTCGGCATAGCCTAGTAGCCTTGGTATTGTGTTTTTTGGCTTTGCGTAGATTTGATCTCACGACTCTTAGAAGAGTGGTGAATAAATATGTCACAGATGGAGAGTCCAGGTCATGTGGAGCTCAACAGTACCAATTTGGACGTCCTGGCATGGAGCATTTGCCTGAAAATGGGACATATATTGTCTACACAGGGTCTGGAAATGCGAAATCTGGGAGGTCACATGACCACTTGGCCCCACGTAGCTCGCGCCATGTACAGGGTAGCGACAAGCCTCGTATACTGTTTGAAAGAGCACCTCACCTGCTATAATCACATGTGTGGAGGTCAATACTAGACCACTCGTTCTCGAACAGGACACGCTCAAAGTGGGCCATTTTTACAACAATACCAAAATGTTGCAATTTTCCACTTACCCCCACAAATCTCCAGAATGCAAGACCCCGGTGGGTTTAAGTCCCCCTTGGACAATCGCACCGCCCAGCAAGTGTGCGTACCCCACACAAGCATTGGATCCCATTATTATACGTACGGCGCTAGGGGCCCCCAAGTTTGCGTTATCCCTGTAATGCATAATCCCATATAGGGGGCCACATGGGTGCATGTGCATGTGCGCCATCTGTTGGTAAATGTGAGAAGCCTATTCTGTTCCCTCAGTGACTGCAACGGTTTGGGGTCCCCTGGTTGCACTGTTCGGCCGCCACTGGGTTGCCATTGTGCCTGTGTTGCGATTACCGTAAGTATGGGTGACGACAGACGCGCACGTGGCAGGTGCGACCCATGACATGTGGTAGACGACATTAGGTCTTATCTCCATTGGAAGTAAAAATGAGATCTTAATACCCATTTTTGAATAAATGGGATTTGACCCCAAATCTTGGAAAACCTCGTAAATCGTACCCCTTCATATGGCTGCACCTGCAAGTGCAGATGCGACACCTGGTGGTGTGTGCTGGAAGCCTGTTCTGTCTACTTGCCGGCTGTACCAGTTTAGTGCCCATGGGTTGCACTGTTCGGGTGCCAAGGATTCGCCAGTGGTCCAATGACGCAATTTCCGGCTGTGCACGTGCCCACACAGGCCCACGTGGCACACAAGTTCGAGTTTTGCCTGATATATGGCCCATGTCACGTGGTGGCCGAGGGGTCGGCCCGTAAGTTCGTGGAGTTCAAGCAAAATCTATCTATGAAATTTTCAGCAAATCAACTTTTAAGTATTTTTCGATAAAAGTCCCATTGACTTAACATGGGAAATTTCAATTTTTTGTGGCACGTGATTTCGATTTTTCCCAGGGTAGCCACCCATACCGGCATGTGCCCCCGTTCCCCGACCCCAAACCCTGAAATTGTTATAAACTTTAAGCCATAAGTTTTTGCAAGATTCAAAATGACCAAATCTCGAACGCTTTGTGTTTTTTGCCCTTTGGAGAGGTAGCTCAGGTTGATTTTCAATAGCAAATCAAAAGCTAAAGCATATGATTTTACCTATTGAATCTCAATCTTCGGTTACATAGTCACCGGCAGCCATCTAGGTTGTTCCGCCTTGAAATTCACCATATAAAAGTAGGAAGGTTTCCTCATCTGTCAGTCTTGTCCAGCCAGTATCCCTATCAGAAAGGCTCATTGGGCCTTATTGGACACCACCCAGGGTCCTACGTTCACCTACTACATTTTATCTTTAGAAATGGACAGATACCCACCAACCAACAGAGTCAGACGACTGAAATTGACACCATCTAGCCATGTTGCAGATGGAACCTTCGAGGAAGGCAGGAAAT
>NC_090745.1:37869755-37871590 GCF_036898095.1 Palaemon carinicauda
TAGCAATACTACACATATTAGCAATATTATGTTGAAATTGACTAATATTAGCAATGTTAGGTTAACATACACAACACTAAATATAATGGTTCTTGTTCTGCCACTGGCTCGCTTCGCTCGCATGAAAATAAAACATCAAGCTCGTTTGTACTGGCAAGCGGTAATGTTGAGATGCGCACGCTAAAAACATTAAAATGAAAGAAATGAATGACTTGCCAGGACGACGAAACTTGTGGGTCACCGGTAACTGTATAACCACATCGGCGTTTCTTCTTTGTTTTAGATACCTTAGTTTGAGTATTGCAGTAATATACGTGAATATCTTTCCTGTACGATAGCAAGGAACGGCACTTGGGACACTGTAAACGTTGGGGTATTACATTATGAGATTTAAGGAAATTATCAACATTGGATGATGTATAGAAAAAAAAAAATCGACAGGAAATTTGGCAAATGCTTTTAATTATGGAATACTGCAGCCGTTACAAGTTTCTATAACTTGCATCGTAAAATGCGAAAAAAAAACCTCACTTGAAATAACAAAGACCTGACTAGGACAAAAGTTTCCACAGAAAAGGATTTGTTGGAAGGGGTATGAAGAGACCACTTGAAGAGATAAGGGAAGGGGGATGGAAAATATGGCACAGTGTAAAATCCGGACGTCGGATGCCGTCCGGGAGAATAGAAAATCGCTTGTATCACCGGGAAAGACGCGAAAATACACCTCTTTTTTGTGACTGGTAATGTTCACTGATACTTTCTGTTATTTTCTGAATAAATGTTCGAAAAATTTTGGTTTATTTTCCTGTTCTTGAGAATATCACTAGTACATAGTGTAATGTTGACGTCCGATTGAGATTATTCTCAATAAAATTAAAATAAATCAATATTTTTCGAACATTTATTCAGGAAATAACAGAAAGTATCAGTGAAAATTACCAGTGTCAAAAAAGTGGTGTATTATGGCGCATTTACCGGTGATACAAGGGGTTTTCTATTCTCCCGGACGGCATCCGACGTCCGGATTTTACACTGTGCCGGAAAATATTAACCCCTACCCCCTGTGCAAACTTTCTGGTATTATTGTACTGTATACAGGGCAATGTAACCTAGGGAAAAAACTACGTTTTTCTATAGAAAAAGTTCCGCTCTTCGAAAATGACACTCTCCCGACGCAAATGAATAGTTTCAGAAATATATATCTATATCCTACGATAAGGGGGGACCCCCAATGGGAACTCGGGGTTTTGGGTGGGGAAAACATACTGGGGAAACGGTATATAATGGTAAAACAAGCCTTTTCTTCTCTATACATTACCTTCTTGGATGTATAATAAACCGATGAAAAAATACGCTAATTATCTGTCTTATACTAGCGGTACATTTTTCATTTATGTTGACATTCTACAGGTCGGTTGTAGTTGCTCTCATTCGTTCGTTTGTACATAGCAGGTTTCGAGCTTCTTCTCTACTCGCCACATTCAACTATTCGACTCCACCCAGTTTATTCAAGTATTTGACTTGATCCAGTACAACTATACCATTCCTTTTATGTAATACCCCCGTATACATATTACGTTTCACCCCAGAATTACTCGTTTTATTATCCGATATCTTATAAAATTATCTCATTTTATATTCCCATTGAATATTATTTATCATACACTCCATTTTATCTTAATATATTACTTTTATACATTTTGTTATTACCTTGTCACACCCCGATTTCACATAAATACTTGCTCTGGATAAGTTACCATTCTAGTTCATTCATGTTTACTCTCTAGACTCCGTTGTTTTTCCGTTAACCAATCATGAACCCATACGTATAGAAA
>NC_090745.1:37871613-37921935 GCF_036898095.1 Palaemon carinicauda
TACGAATCCATGCCGAGATGGTGTTCTTGGTGACCCTCCTCTTAGTCCTCCCAGTGCTAACAAACAACGCTTGCACCTGAGGACGGACTGCAACCATTCTTTTGAGATATACAGTGAACTCTCGCTACTTCGCGGTTCGACAATCGCGGATTCACCACTTCGCGGGGTTTTTCCATAACCCATATATATATACATATCGCGGATTTTCCGGAAAATTCGAAAATACCGCGAAATCTGAAGACCCCCAAATACGATATTTTGTTACCTGTAATTCCATTAATACTGTAATTAGTAATATCTGCTCTTACTGATTGTTCATTGCATTACATATGATATATAATTCAGCACAGAAAGAAATAAAACACGAAAAGAGAATGTGATCATACGATAATTCAGTACGTAGTAAAATTAAATCGAACATGAAACGCAAATCAGATGCAGTCATACCATATTAGAATGGTGTGTACTGTAATGGATGTGCTTCTTTTCCATGAATCTTTTGTATGTATACGTACGTAGTACAGTACTGCATCCAATAATATTCTTTGTTGCAAAAATCACATTTCGAATAAGCGTACGAGAGAGAGAGAGAGAGAGAGAGAGAGAGAGAGAGAGAGAGAGAGAGAGAGAGAGAGAGAGAGAGAGAGAGAGGCGTAAAATAGCGTACGTAAATTTTTATTATTATTGTTGTTGTTGTTAATAAAATTATTATTGTTATTATTATTATCATTATTATTATTATTATTACTGTACAGTACTGTATTATTATCATTATTTATTATTATTACGGTATTGTACTTAATCTACGTACGTTCAGTATGCGCGGGGCATCTTCTATGAGTAACCAACGCATCATAGTACTGTAAGACGGGTTGTGATTGGTTCAAGCGCTGATAGATGACGAATCAGAACTCAAGTTTTGTTATCTAGCCTGTGATTGGTGTTTTGCCCGCATCTTCTACCCGCAGCATCAAAGTTCTCGCGGGGCTGGATCGTTCACTTTCTCTTACCGCGTATCGCTGAGTAGACGTTCTTAAGTTTGTGAAGTTTAATCTGTGCTGTGTGCGACCTTTTTAAGTTGAACTTTTTGTTACAGTACTGTACGTAAATCCTACTGTAATGGCTCCCAAGCGTTCTGCTTCTCTTAAGGCTGGTAGTGAGCCTAAACGCCACCGAAGGATGATGACGATAGCTGAGAAGGTTACGCTTCTCGACATGTTAAAAGATGGTAGAAGTTACGCGGCCGCCGGCCGCCATTTTGGCATCAACGAATCCACCGTTCGCTATATCAAAAAGGACGAGGCGAACATTAGAAAGACGGCTGCAATCACCTTTAGCAGATCAGCGAAGCGAGTCGTTACAACGCGTAATAAAACGATCGTACGCATGGAAGGTGCTTTAGCTGTGTGGATTGCCGACTGCCGGAAGAAGAACATAGCGTTGGATACGAACACCATCCAAACAAAGGCTTTGAGTTTAAATGAGAATTTTGCTGCAAAGGAACCTAAAGAGGACGACGGCAACCATGCTGAAGATGATGATGATGCAGATGATCCTCAACCAGGGACATCCACTGATTCCCAGCCTCAGAAACGTTTTTCCGCAAGCAAAGGATGGTTCGCGAAGTTTCAGAAACGCTTCGCCCTGAAAAGCGTTTCTCTGCATGGGGAGTCTGCTTCCGCTGACACTGCCGCTGCTGAAACTTACGTGAACCAGACGTTCAAGAATATTATCGCCGAAGGTGGATACAAGCCGGAACAAGTCTTTAATATGGATGAGACTGGCTTGTTTTGGAAGAGAATGCCGTCGCGAACTTTCCTGTTCAAAGAGGAAGCCAAAGCCTCTGGCTTTAAGGCATTCAAGGATCGCGTTACCCTCGTGATGTGTGGCAATGCTGCTGGATTTTTGTTAAAGCCGGGGCTTATTTATAAGTCGAAAAATCCTCGCGCTTTGAAAAATAAAAATAAGAATCTCCTTCCCGTGTACTGGATGCATAATCCAAAAGCATGGATTACGAAGATGCTGACCTCCAACTGGTTCCACCAGTGTTTCATCCCGCAAGTCAGTCAATATCTCTTAGAGAAGGGCTTGCCATTCAAGATCCTTCTCCTTATGGATAACGCTGGTGGACACGCAACTGACCTGTCGCGTGAGGGCGTTCAGGTTGAGTTCCTGCCACCCAACACCACGTCATTAATTCAACCGATGGACCAGGGGGTTATCAGGGCGTTCAAGGCCCTCTACACGAAGAATACCTTGGCGGACCTCGTTGCGTGTGTGGATGCTGCCCAAGATGACGAGGATGAAGATTTCAACTTGAAGGCGTACTGGCGGCAGTACACCATAGCCACGTGCCTGCAGAATATTCAGAAGGCACTTCAAGAGATGAAACCTGCAACCGTGAATGCGAGCTGGAAGAAGTTGTGGCCCGATATTGTTTACGACGACAAGGGATTTACTCCGTCGGAAATCCAACACTCTGCAATACGGAAATCTGTGCAGTTGGCTGCCATAATTGGAGGTGACGGGTTTGGCGACATGACGACTGAAGACGTCGACGAGTTGTTGGACTGCCATTCCCAGCCCCTAACTGACGCAGACCTCGAAGACCTGACGAAATCGGCAAGTGAGGAAGAGAGTGATACCCAGGAAGAGACCCAAGAAAATGTCGAAGAAACGGGCTTAACATTAGAACGGCTTGCCAAGTTCTGCAACCATATCAAGGAGGCGAAAGAAATGTTACAAGAGTGGGACGAGGATATGGTTCGCTCGATGCAATTCTCCAACAAGGTCGATGACATCATGACTCCCTACAGGATGCTCTTGGATCGAAAAAAGAAGCAGCGGCAACAACTTCCGATCACAATGTTCTTCCAGCCTCGCAAAAAAGAGCCAGTTCCTCCTGCTAGTACGCCTTCGGAAGAAATTGAAGAAGTTTCCCAGGAAGAAGTTGAAGAGGTGTCCCAGGAAAAGACACCTCCGTCTGGAGAGACGTAAAATACTATCATTGACTGCACAGTAGAACACATCATCAGCTTCATCATCATCATTTCTACTGTGCAGCAAATTCATCGCCATCACCATTCAAGTTTTTCTTCAACTTCTTTCGTGGTGAGTACAGTAACAATCTTTATTTTTTACTTTAATATTCTTACTGCCTGTTTTATAGTTTAGTAATGTACGTACTGTATGCATTAAGTTAAAGGGAAGGTTTTAAAAGTCTACATGTTGTAACCTCGCAAAAAAGAGCCAGTTCCTCCTGCTAGTACGCCTTCGGAAGAAATTGAAGAAGTTTCCCAGGAAGAAGTTGAAGAGGTGTCCCAGGAAAAGACACCTCCGTCTGAAGAGACGTAAAATACTATCATTGACTGCACAGTAGAACACATCATCAGCTTCATCATCATCATTTCTACTGTGCAGCAAATTCATCGCCATCACCATTCAAGTTTTTCTTCAACTTCTTTCGTGGTGAGTACAGTAACAATCTTTATTTTTTACTTTAATATTCTTACTGCCTGTTTTATAGTTTAGTAATGTACGTACTGTATGCATTAAGTTAAAGGGAAGGTTTTAAAAGTCTACATGTTGTAACCTATCATATTTTTTTTGTTTAAAATTTACATTTACGTACGTAAAACAATCTCTCTCTCTCTCTCTCTCTCTCTCTCTCTCTCTCTCTCTCTCTCTCTCTCTCTCTCTCTCTCTCTCTCTCTCTCTCTCTCTCTCTCTCTCTCTCGTAAATTGTTTTCCTGCTTTGCTACGTACAATACTGTATAATTTATATTTGTAAGGTAACATATTTTGTAAATGCTTTTACTGTAAATACTGTATGTACTGTATCATTATTTATCACTATCATCATGCGCGTTAAATGCCTTGTTTGTTCTGAGCGTGGTTGTTTACTGAGCGTACACGCCGTCGTTTCAGGCGGCGTCATAAAGAAAAAGATTTCATTTGGAAGTCCTAAGAAAAATACGTAAACTAAAACATTGGTAATAAAAAAATCAACATACAGTACTGTATAATCAATATAATCGATGCAAAAACTAACCTATACATATATGTGTACACTAAATGAGTTTGTTTCTTCATTATGATCAGAGATGAACGTAAACAAAACATTGGTTGCCATTTTTTATCGTGCTTTTTAGGTGTTTAGGAAACGCATGATATAAAATCGCCTTTAATATTTGTGCCTGTTTTAGTTTAGGGTGCTGTAGTACATGCATTAAGTGTTCTGTACATTAAAGGGTGGTTTGTTAACAGTACTACGTACAAGGGAAGGTTTTAAAAGTCCGAATATACATGTTAAATAAATAGGTAAATATGATGTCACTACTTCGCGGATTTTCACCTATCGCGCCCGCGTCTGGAACCTATCTACCGCGATAAACGAGGGTTCACTGTAGCCTCAAACTCCTTATTGGGCATAGTAGGAGATGGTCTGGGTCATCTGTTACAGAACGGAGACTCGAAATCTGGAAGGAGTCGAAGCGAACGTCCACCACCCCCGGATTCTGAGTCTTAGCAATAAACTCAGGGACGAATTTAAACGTTACCTCCCCCCCCCCCTTGAATGGGCGATGTCATACGAGAGACCATGAAGTTCACTGACTCGCTTTGCCGAAGCCAAAGCTAGTAGGAACACCGTCTTCCAAGTTAGGTGGCGATCTGAAGACTGGCATAATGGTTCATAGGGAGGTCTCTTAAGAGACCTGAGAACTCGAACCACGTTCCATGGAGGAGGTCTCACTTCCGACTGAGGGTAGGTAAGTTCATAACTTCGTATGAGTAGGGAAAGTTCCAGCGAAGAAGAAATGTCCATTCCTTTGAGCCTGAAGGCTAGACTTAAGGCTGAGCGATAGCCTTTCACCGCCAAGACTGAAAGGCGCATTTCTTCCCGCAAATACACGAGGAACTCCACTATTGTTGGAATAGTGGCATAGAGTGGAGTGATACCCCTTCCACGACACCAACCACAGAGGACTTTCCACTTTGCCAGGTAGACAGATGTGGATGATTTTCGCAGATGTCCAGATATGCTGATCGCAACTTCTTGCGAAAATCCTCTCTCAGCGAGGAGACTCCAGGTGTGAAGTCGTAGCGAAGCTACGGCTTTGTGGAAGATGTTGGCGTGTGGTTGTCTGAGGAGATCGTGTCGCGGAGGGAGTTCTCTTGGAAGATCCGTTAGGAATTGCAGAAGGTCCGGAAACCATTCTGCGTGATGCCATAGCGGAGCTATGAGGGTCATTGAAAGATTGACCTGTATTTTGGTCTTGTTGAGCACCCTCCTCATCAGACAAAACGGGGGAAAGGCGTATACGTCGATGTTGTCCCACCGTTGTTGGAAGGCATCTAGCCAGAGCGCCTTGGGATCCGGGACTGGGGAGCAGTACAGCGAAAGCTTGAAGTTCAGAGCTGTTGCGAACAGATCCACAGTAGGGGAACCCCACAAAGTCAGGACTTTGTTGGCTACTAGATGATCCAAAGACCACTCGGTACTCACTATCTGAGACGCTCTACTCAGATTGTCGGCGAGCACATTCCTCTTGCCTGGAATGAAACGTGCCGATAGTGGAATCAAGTGGACTTCGGTCCATCTCAGTATCTCTACTGCAAGATGGGATAGCTGCTTTGAAAAGGTACCTCCTTGCTTGTTCATGTAAGCCACTACTGTGGTGTTGTCGCTCATCACCACCACAGAGTGACCCGCCAGGTATTGTTGGAGCTGTTGAAGGGCCAAGAAAATGGCCTTCATCTCTAGAAGATTTATATGGAGGCACTTTTCTGATTCTGACCACAGGCCTGAGGTCGTGTGGTGCAAAACGTGGGCCCCCCACCCTTTCTTTGAGGCGTCCGAAAACAGCATCATATCCGGGGGGAGGATGAGAAGATCCACTCCTCTTCGTAGGTTCTCGTCTTTCACCCACCACTGGAGGTCCGTCCGTTCCGCAGGCCCTATAGGGATCATGACGTCCGGGGAATGGTAACCTTGATTCCACCAGGACTTGAGTCACCACTGGAGGGATCTCATCCTGAGGCGACTGTTGGGAACTAGAGGAGCCAAAGATGAAAGGTGACCGAGGAGACGTAACCATGATTGGGCTGGAAGTTCTTTTCGTCTGAGAAAAGGGCTTGCGACTTTCTTCAGCCTTGCTATCCTGTCGTCTGATGGGAAGGCTTTGTGGAGATTGGTGTCTATAATCATGCCTAGGTATACCAGTCTTTGAGTGGGAAGCAGAAAGGACTTCTCGAGATTTACCACGATCCCCAGATCCTGGTAAAGTCCCAGAAGATTGTCTCGGTGTTGAAGAAGGGATGACGCCGAGTCTGCTAGGATCAGCCAGTCGTCCAGATAACAGAAGAGACGGATGTCGATCCTGTGTGCCCACGACAATATTAGGGTGAACACTCTGGTGAAAACCTGTGGTGCTGTGGAGAGACCGAAACACAGCACCTTGAACTGGTACTCCTTGTTGTCTAGGCTGAATCTTAAGTACTTTCTTGAAGACGGATGGTCTGGGATCTGGAAGTATGAGTCCTTCAGATCCAGTGTACACATGAAGTCTTGTGGTCTCACTGCACGTCTGACCGTGTCTGCGGTCTCTATGCTGAACAGAGTTTGTTTGACAAACTTGTTCAGAGCCGAGAGGTTAATGACTGGTCTCCAGCCTCCAGACGCCTTCTTTACAAGAAAGTCGACTGAAGAAGCCTGGGGACCCGTCGAGGACCTCTTGGAGAGCACCCTTCTTCAACATGGTCTGGACTTCTGCCCGAAGGGCTTGCCCCCTTGCTGATCCCATGGCAAGGGAGCTCAATAACACTGGATTCGTCGTCAGGGGAGGTAGAGATGTTGTGAACGGGACACGATATCCCTGACTGATTACGGAAATCGTCCAGGAATCGGCCCCGAGTTGCTGCCACCTGTCTGCGCAACTTTGTAGGCATCCCCCCATGGTGGACATGCAAAGGGACTGCCAATCCTAGCGTTTGTGGCCTCGGCTGCTCGCTCTAGGATTTTTCCCTCCCCTGGAGGACTTCTTGCCTTTTCTGTCCTTGACAGGAAAGGGCTTAGACACCACTGTCTTCGCTGCCGTTGTCAGTTTCGTGGTCTTGGTAGGACGGGGCTGCTGGGGCGCTGGAGGCTTATAGGGGTTAGATGTCAAAGCCCTGTGTAGGAGGGAGTCTTGGTGGGACTTCCTCCACCTCTCAGCAGCATGCTCCACGTCTTTAGGCTTAAAACAGATTCGTTCCCTCCACGGAAGAATGTCTGAGCCTGCTTATCTCGGTGCTAGGGACCTTCTGATGGAACCTCTCAGCCACCGCATCCCGACGTTTCAGGATGGTGTTCGCCCACAAGTTCGAGACTTGGTGGGCCAGAAACTCGATCGTGCGAGTGCCTGAGAGGAGGAAGGTTTCCATAGCTTTCCTGGTACATTCTTTGGAGATATCCTCCGAACGTATCAGGATACCTAAGGTCCCTAACCAGATATCCAGCCACAAAGTGGCCTGCATAGCACACTTCGCAACCTTCTCCTGATTAAGGATCTCAGTCGCCGAGAATGAGACCTGCCGGTTGGAGAGTCTCTCAAGAGGGACTCCCCTGGTAAGCTCTTCCAAAGAATGGTGAAAGGGAAGAGCTAAACAAGGCTCCACTAAGATCTCGAAGTACCTCCTCTGCTGTACGCGAGGAGGTGGGAGAAGCTTGTTGCCGGCACTTTATCGGCTGGAGGAGGTTAACTCAGAGAGCTGGACCGCGATCTTGTCCCTGGTACTCTTAACCCCCTGAGACCAGGGCAGAGCCGCACTGGCCTTGGAAGGTTTTTGAGTCCCAAAAACTCGGTCCAAGACCGTGTCTTTGCCCTGCTGAGGAGGAATCTCTGGGTCAGTAAACCCATTGAGAGTCCTCATAAGAGTCAGAACCTGCCAAAATGCATGTTCTGACTCCTGTAGCTCTCCTTCGGATGTTGGACTCGCAGCGAAGTCTCCTGTCCCCAAAGGCTCTTCTTGGGGAGAATCGCGGATGTTCTCCGAGTGACTGGCTGGCTCTGTCCTAAGTCTTGTCAACGATTTTGGCACTGTTTTAGAGTCCTTCGACTCCCTCCTGGGAGGGATGCTGGACTCCAACAACGATGTAGGTAGGCTCTTCTCCGCCCCTACCCGGGAAGACTTTTCAGCGCGAGGTGGGGTTTCCCTCATTGTTGCGATGGGGGAACGTCTCACCTCACGTGACTCCCCTGAGGACGGGAAATCAGAGGTTGCTGGTATTTTGCTCTCCAGTACCAGATCAAGAAGCAGTCGCACTGGACGCTTTTCTTCTGAACTCAGAAGGTCTAAACGTGTACACTTTTCCTCCATTCAAGATCCTGGACAGAGTCGTGAAAAGATTCAGGGATTCGGCCATCGTCCGCATTACCATGATAGCTCCTTTTTTTGGTCTATGAGACATTGGGTTGCGGAGATGATGGAGTGGCAGGTAGATACCCCCAGATCATGACCACTATTAGGGTTGATTAATCTGAGTGGTACATATTTAGAGTGCGGTGCAGGAATAATAGATTTTTCTCTACCAATACCTCTATAGCCAATATAGCATAGTTTTTCTGTTGTATCTACGTACAAAAGAGAAGCTAGCTATGCCTTGCATCAAGGGTTACCTCAGCATGTTAACCTCTGTCTCTCGTAACCGACACATTGGCGCGTCAGGTAACAAGGATCTCTCAGACTTCATTAGATCTTTTGAGACGAACAAGAGCAAGGACAATCCAACCTCCTCGTGGACCCTAGATGTAGTCCTGGCCTTTTTAACCTCAAGTAGGTTTGTACAGTTGGACAAGACATCTTGGAAGTATCTTACCAAGAAGACTTTTTCCTAATTTCCTTGGCTTCAGTCAAAAAATTAGGAGAGTTAAAAGCCATCAGCAAGAAGATGGGCTTTAATGGAGACAATGCAATTTGCTCCCTTCAGCTAGGCTTTCTTTTCAAAGACGAGACAGACAGCCTCTGATGCTCGGTTAAAAAGCCCTCTTTGCCTTTATCAAAGAATACCCTGGCTTTTTTCATTAAGGATTTAATAAGGGAAACTCTCCAAGATTGTGAGTAAGAAGTTTTCCCTATCCTTAAGGTAAAACCACACGAGGTTAGAGCTGTAGCAATTTCTATGACTTACAAACACAATAGGTCAATGTAGTCAATTTTGGAGCCTACTTTCTGATGAAGTAAATCAACCTTCACAGACTGCTATCTCAAAGATGTCCAGACCCAGTATGAGGATTACTATTCCCTGGGTCCGTACGTTACCTTCGGCTTCGTAGTTGGAGAAGGGTCTACTGCCTCTCTCCTGTAACTTAGTATATACCCTTGCCTTTTTTTCTTGTACTTGTTCACAGCTTGTTTGTGAGGGTTGTCGCAGCCTTCCGTCAGTCTCTGATGCAAGTCAAGTTAGTTTTAATGCATTCACAGTTTGTCTGTGAGGCTTGTCGCAGCCTTCTGTCAATCTGGGATACAAATCAAATTAGTTTTAATATGGAGTAGGTGATCAAAATCAGTATCATTGGCTATGCCAGGTTTGCAAGGGTGGTGGTCTAGCCACTCTAAGGGTCGTGGACCTTGTGGCAGCCCCAAGAGACTTTTCAGCCCCCTGAGTGGATCGCAGAGTCTCTTAAGGAACGCAGGCGAAATGAGGCAGTATCATTGTGAAGCCAGCTTCCTTATCAAGTTGTAATGCCAGAATTAGTATCCTTGGCTATGCCAGGTTTGCAAAGATGGTGGTCTAGCCAGTCTAAGGGTCGTGGACCTTGTGGCAGCCCCAAGAGACTTTTCAGCCACCTGAGTGGATCACTGAGTCTCTTAAGGAATGCAGGCGAAATGAGGCAGTATCATTTTTAAAGCCAGCTTCCTTATCAAGTTAGAATGCCAGAATCAGTATCCTTGGCTTTGCCAGGTTTGCAAGGGTGGTGGTCTAGCCACGCTAAGGTCGACGACCTTGTGGCAACCCCAAGAGGCTTTTAGAGCCCACTGAGTGGATCGCTGAGTCTCTTAAGGAATGCAGGCGAAATAAGGCAGTATCATTGTGAAGCCAGCTTTCTTATCAGGTTAGAACCAGATTGTTAGTACAGTACTACTATTGTAGATATTAATAATTATGATATTTTCATTATAAAATAAATTTTTGAATATACTTACCCGGTGAATATATAAATAGCTGACGTCTCCGACGGCCCGACAGATTCCAAAAACTCACGAGCGATCGCCATGAAGGTTGCGGGTGTGCCCACCAGCGCCGACTATCGGCCAGATACCGCATATACTTCTCAACCACTCCAGCTCTTCTCTGTCGGTGTCACCGACAACATTGGTTCCGCTCGCTTTAGACCTCGAGTTTTCTACCGAATTGGTGAAGGAAATCGTAGGTAATGAAGTTGAAAGAGTGCTGTGCCCCGTTAGAGCTACCCCACCCCCTCACACACACCGGTGAAACGCTCACTTTACTTAGAGGTAGGACTTATCTTGGGGGACAGGGCTGGCGGGCAAATATGTGTAAATAGCTAAGGTTTGTATAGTTAGGAAAAATACAAATTATCTACGAATTTGTCATTTGTTCCGTAACTGAAATACAAACCACGCTATTTACATGGGGTGTCTTAACCCTTAGGAAGGGTGGTAAGTCCCGGCCATACTGGCTTTGGCTTGCCCGGGGATTCCATATTCGAGCGATTAAGTACTCGGACAATAGGGAATCCCTGCTCCACACTAGCGGTTGTGAAACTGCCGCGGCCTACGTAAGGTGTGTGCGAAGGTGAAAAGTGACTTGTCGTAGGCAGTTGACCTGGAGTTCCTCAGAAGGAAATCTAGGATAGGACTCAATACCACCTCGTCAGGGTATGGGGACATGACAGTATTACACCTAATACTAGGAACACAAGGAAGCATGGTCTACCTGCAGTGGTTTGAGGTCAGCTGTGCAGAGAACCCAGGATGCTGCATTCTCCAAGGGAGGAGAGGATGAAGAAAAGAATAAGGGCCAGACAGATCTTTTCATTCATGCAGACTAACACCAGGTAACAATGCCCTCAACCTTCTGCTACTTGTCCATTAAGGAGCCTGAGGTTTAGACCAGCTGTTGTGCAGCCACCACAATAGAAACGTATCGAGCCTCCTGTGGGTCATGTCTTGCAGGTAAGGGGCTGAGAAGGTGGTCTGACGCTTCAACACCCCCGCTTGCAGGACCTGCGTCACTGAATGATGCTCCATGAAGGGCAGGGACGTTGCTAGCCCTTGACATCATGGGCTCTAGGGCGATGCGACGGAGAAGGGTCAGGATTCAAGGCCAGGTGTAACACCCTGCGAATCCAGGCTAAGATGGTATTCCCGGTGACCCTTCTCTTCGTTTTCCCAGGGTCCACGAACGAGGCATGAGCCTGGGGACGAACTGCAGCTGTTCTTCTTAAGACACCACCTCAGACTCCCTACCGGCAAGGTAGGAGATGGTCTGGGTCATCTGCTACAGGACAGAGACTCGAAACCTGGAAAGAGTCGAACCGCGGGTCCGGCACTTCCGGGTTCTGAGTCTTGGCAACAAAACTCAGGGACGAACCTGAACGTTACCTCCCCATATCCCCCTGAATGGGCGAAATCGTATGAGAGACCATGTGACTCGCTTGGCCGAGGATAAGGCTAGCAGGAACACTGTCTACCCGGTAAGGTGGTGATCTGGGGCCTTGCGTAGTGGTTCGTCGGGAGGTCTCTATAGAGACGAGGATTCGAGCCACGTTCCAAGGAGGAGGTCTCGAAATGTCTACCCCTTGAGCCTGGAGGCAAGACCTAAGGTTGAGAGATAGCCTTTCACAGCCGAAACTGAAAGGCACATTTCATCCCGCAAATCCACAAGGAGCTCCACTATTGCTGGAAGCGGCATCGTGTGGAGGGATACCCTCTCCACGACACCGACCACAGTAACTCGTCCCTTCGCCTGGGAGACTACTGCGGAAGACTTGCGCAGGTGTCCAGACCTCCTTTCCGCAACTTGTTGCGAAAATCCTCTCTTTGAGGAGATGCTGGATAGTCTCCCGGCGGGAAGTCGAAGCGAAGCTACGGCTTTGTGGAAGATGTTGGCATGTGGGTGTGTGAGTAACCCGTGACGTGGGGGGGGGGTTCCCTTGGAGGCTTCGTAAAGAGATACAGAGGGACTGGTGAGCCATCTGTGAGAGGCCCTAGCGGAGCTATGGAGGTCATTGAGAGACTGACTGATACTCTGGTCTTGTAGAGTACTCTCCTCATCAGACAGAACGGGGGAAGGCGAACACATCGATGTTGTCCCACCGTTGCTGGAAGGCATCTTACCAGAGGGCCTTGGGTTCCGGGACCGGGGAGCAGTACAGCGGGAGCTTGCAGTTCAGCGCTGTAGCGAACCGGTCCACAGAGGGGTCCCACCGAGTCAGGACTTTGTAGGCTACTTGAGGATCCAAAGACCACTCGGAATATGGTGTCTGTGTCGCACTGCTCAGACTGTCGGCGAGCCCATTCCTTTGCCTGAAATCAAGCGAGCTAAGGTGATCGAGGGGAACTCGGGCCATCTCGGTATCTCTACCGCAGGATGGGATGGCTGTACTGAAAAGTACCTCCCTGTCTGAGCATGTAAGCCATCACTGTGGTGTTGTTGATCCTCACAACCACAGAGTAGTCCGCCAGGCTTGGTGGAGCTACTGAAGTGCCAGAAACACGGTTTCCATCTCTAGTAGGTCTAGAGAAGGTACTTCCTGGTTCTGACCACCGGCCTGAGGTCCCGTGGTTCAGAACGTGGGGCCCCCCCTTTCTTTGACGCGTCTGAAAACAGCATCAAGTTTGGGGGGAGGACGAGACGGTCCACTCCCTATAGTAGATTCTCATCTGCTTCCCCCCACTGGGGGTCCGTCTGTTCCGGTTGTCACCTAGGGATCCAGGCGTCCGGGGAGTCGTGTCCCTGACTCCACCGCGCCCTGAGTCGCCACTGGAGAGAACTCATCCTGAGGCAACTGTTGGAAACCAGACGGGCCAGGGAGGAGAGACTTAACCCCGTTTGGGTTCTTCTCGTGTGGGGAAAGGTCTCGCGACCTTCCTCCGCCTTGCTATCCTGTCGTCTGAAGGGAAGGCTTCGGGAGATTGGTGTCTAAGACCATGCCTAGGTACACCAGACTCTGAGAAGGATGCGGGGAGGACTCCTCGAGGACCACCATGATCCTTAAAACTTGGCAAAGTCCGAGGAACTTGTCCCGATGGCGAGGAAGGGTTGCCTTCAAGTCGGCTAGGATCAGCCAGTCACCCAGGAAACGGAGGGGACGGATGCCGATCCTGTGAGCCCATGAAGAGATCAGAGAGGAAGCTTCGGCGAACACTTGAGGTGCTGTGGAGAGACCGAAGCACAGCACCTTGAACTGGTATATCTGCCTTCCAGGCAAAAACCAAAGTACCTCCTTGAAGATGGGTGGACCGGGACTGGAAGTACGCGTCCTACCAGTCCAGTGTACACATGAAGCCTTGTGGTCTCACCGCAAGACTGACCGCGTCTGCCTTCGCCATGCTGAACGGAGACTGTTTGACAACCCCGTTCAGTGTTGTGTCGAGAAGTCGATGACCGGTCTCCAGCCTCCAGACGCCTTCTCCCAGGGAGGAAACGATTAAGGAAGCCTCAAGACCCTTTGGCCACCTCTTGGAGGGAGCGCATCTTCAACATGGACTGGACTTCTGCCCGGAGGGACCGTCCCCTTACCGATCCCTACCCAGGGAGGAGGGAGGGGCTCGAAACCGACCGGAACTATTGAAGGAGGCAAGCTCAGAGAGCTGGCCCTCGGCCTTGTCTCTGGCGCTCTTCATTCCCTGAGACCAGGGCAAAGCTGCACCGGCCCTAGGGAGTTCTTGGGTGGCGTAGATTCGGTCCCGGACAGTATCCTTCCCTTTACGAAGAGGAATCTCTGGGTCTGGGGTCCCCTTGAGGTTCCTCCTGAGGGTCAGGACCTGCCAGAATGCAAGTTCCGACCTGGAGCTCTCCTCCTGATGGACTGGCAGCGAGGTCTCCCGTCTCTGGAGGCTCTTCCTGGGGAGACTCGTAGACATGCTCCAAGGGTCCATCTGGTTCCTGTCGGGTCCTTGCGGAAGACTGGGCCTTCGGTTCCCTCCTAGAATGGAAACAGGACTCCAGCAATGAAGGATGTAAGGCTTTCGCCCCCTCCGCACGAGAAGATTCTCAGGAAGAGGCGGGGATTCCCCCTATGGTGTGATGGGGGAGAGGACCGGATCTTCCGACCCTCCTGGGGATGGGTAATGCTCATCCGCAGAGGAGGGGGGAAGAAGTCTGAGGAGGGCTCATCGCCTGCGTAAGGACTCGCGAAGGGACAGGATAATCCTTGGAGGAGATACCATGTCAGGGATTCCTCTCTCCCTCTTCAGGGGGAGAGGAAGTTGCTACTGATTAGTGACCCCAGTCAGAAGGCACAGGCTCATCGCCTGCGTAAGCGCTCTGACAACGGCGTCCCACCAGGGTTGCCGACCGACCGTCGCGCTGTCAGATAGTCCCTCTGGAGGGAAGCAGATCGTTCGATCCCTTGGGGGAGTTGACACATGAGGGTTCGCCCGTAGGGAATCTGCAATGAAGGGAGAAGAGACTTTTGACCTGTCCGGAAACCTCCCCTCCTCCGGAGAGGGCGCTGCTCTGCGCTGCGGGGAGGGAAACGCGAAGGTGGCCTGACCGCCAGAATCTCTAATGTAATTAGGGCGCGATCGTGGTAGAGAACGGTGCGCCGATCACGCTGGTGATCACGCGAAAAGCACAGATCTGGGTAGTGCGTGAATGAAACATGTGTAGCAGGATAACCGCGCTCGCTCGCACGCACGCACGCGTACCCGCGTGAGCGTGGGACTATCGGCGATCACGCGGGGGAATCATCGGTGCCCGCGTGGACGATCCCCGCGCTTCCGAGCGTATGAAGATCGTCGGCGCTTGCGCGAAAGAAGATCGTGGGCGATTGCGTGGGAAACCATCCCACGCGCGGACGATCTCGGCGACAGAAGATTGCCGGTGCTTGCGCGCCGTCGGCGATTGCGCGTGGGAAACCATCTCACACGCGGAAGAAATAACGCGGACGATCTTCAGCGCCTACGCGTGTACGAAGATCGTCGGCGCTGGCGCGAAAGAAGATCATCGGTGATAGTGAGCAGGAAACCATTGGTGCCCGCTGTATGATTCCCGGCTATGTAAGACGATCGTCGGCGATCGCGCGAGCACGGACGATCTTCGGCGCTCACGCGTCTGCGAAGATCGTCGGCACTCGCGCGCGAGAGAAGATAGTCGGCGATCGTGCGCGGGAAACCCTCGGTGCCCACGCGCGGACGATCTACGACGATCGCGAGTGAGAAACCACGCACGGACGATCCGTGATGATCGCGCAACCATCCCAAGTGTGGACGAGCGGAAAACCGCCCGAGGACGAGCGGGAAACCGCGCGCGGATGATCCGCGATGATCACGCGCGGGAAACCATCCCGCGCACGGAACGATCTTCGGCGCTTACGCGCGTTATGAAGATTGTCGGCGCTTGCACGCCTAGCGCCGGATCCGAAGACCGTCGGCTAAAGGTCATTGACGATCGCGCGCGGACGGATCTCGAAGATCGCGCGCGGGATGGTTTCCCGCGCGTGGGACAATCTTCGGCGCTTACGCGCGTTGTGAAAATCGTCGGCGCTTGAGCGCCTAGCGCGTACCAGAAGATCGTCGGCTAACGATCTTTGATGATCGCGAGCGGAAAACCGCACGTGGAAGCGCCTCGCGCGAGTGAAGATCGTCGGCCCTTGTGCGTCTAGAACGCAAGAGAAGATCGTTGGAGAGAGCGCGCGCTAGGTTGAAGGATCAGCTAACTCGTAGATCAGGAACTGGGATGTGTCCCTAAAAGGGAGGGCATCCCCTGAAGAGGACCAAGGCAGGTCTGCTTCAGAGCCGACGATCAACTGGAAGTACTGCTAAACACTCTGAGGAGTGGTCTCTGTGAGGGACCTTTCCCGCGAACGGGAGAGGTGTCCTTCGTAGAAGAGACTTAGAGACACAGCAGGCTGAACCGCTGGTGAGCGCCAGTGCGCTATCTCAGGAACTCCAACGATGTGCGCTAATACGCAGGGAACGTTGGTAGCAGCCTCTGGAACAGGGTGTCTCTGGAAGGCAGTCTCAGAAACAGCAGGAACAGCAGCCGAGCGCTAGCGCGCAAGGGAACATTGGCGCGCAGGGGATACCTGGCGCTTAAGGGACTTACTCACGGTGTGAGAAAGCCTCTCCTGCCCCGGAGGGAGGAGCCCGTTGGATAACAGGGAGCATGGGCGCCCAAAGCGCGTCAGCAGTCAGGAACGGATACAGAAGGTCAGCAGGTCCACTCAGGGCATGAGAGACCAAAGGTCTAACGCAGCCTGAGGAGCGAGGCCCCGAGGGGATGAGTTGCGAGACCCCGAAGGGTTAGCACAACGAGAAACCGAAGTTTCTCAGTCACTAATCACCGAAGTGTAGAAGTGACTAAAGTTACGAGAGCCCGAGGGATCTGCGTAACTGAAGCTCCGAGACCCCGAAGGGTCAGGGAAAAAGAGAAACCGAAGTTTCCCTGTCACTAAACACCGAAGTGTTAGTGACTGAACAGCAAGCTGTTTCAACAGGAACAATCCTCCGAAGAGGAGTCTCTATGAGCGGCCTTTCTCGCGAATGAGAGAGGTGAGCACTTCGTAGAAGAGACTGGTGATGGAGCCCCCAAGGGCCGTAAGATCAGCTGACGTAAACAGAAACAATCCTCCGGAGAGGAGTCTCTGTGAGTGTCCTCTCACACAAACGGGAGGAGACACTTAGTAGAAGAGACAAATGAGCAATCCTCCGAAGAGGAGCCCTTATTGCGGCCTCCCTCACGAACGCGAGAGGGCAAAACTGATCTTGCAGCTGCTCAGCCCCTTCAGCGTAGCTGCAGAAGCGACCGCTCAGCCCCGAGAGCATAGTCGCTAGTATCATGGTCCGGCCTTGCAACTGCTCAGCCCCTTGAGAAAGTTACAAGGCCAGTCACTCAGCCCCATGAGCATAACTGCCTAAGGACCAGGAAAAGGTAAGAAGGGAAGTTAACTAACTACCCTGAAGGCGAACCTCCTTATCGTTCTAGGATGCACTGAAGAGCTGACAGTAGTCACAGAGGAACTTCTAAGGGAAGGGAACGCCCCTGACGGTGTCCTAGAGAGACGGCGGCGACAACAGACTCCCCAGGCATAAACAGGACAGCTCTGCTTCGAAGGCACACTACAGGCACGAAGAAACAGCATCGTAAACTGGATAATAAATATGAATAATTATTTAACAGAAATACCCCCAGGTGAAACTCCAAAGAGAAACCCTGAGGGAAAGTAAAACATAAGAACGAAAGTAGGTATGCGCCCTCCTCCCCCACTGACATGCACGGGTGAGGGGGGGACGAAAAACTTAACAAACAGAAATTATAACAACTATTTCTGGGTCGACCTGTGGTGGCCGGTGAAAAGAGTCCTTCTTATATACCTTTTCTGATAAAACCTTCCAATTATACCAGAGAAAGATAAAAGCATGGAATGCTGAGGTTACAACCCTCGCGCGAGCACCTTTGGGTCTCGTGTATAAAGCAAAGGCGCGTGAAATCCACTATTCACAGGTTGTCTTCCATTTAGTTAATTCCTTCGTCAAAGGGATGGGCCGATACAAAGGCCCTAGCCAACCCACCAGCGCCACACCACCCACGCCCCGACGCGAGCGCCATCTGAACAACATCCTTCTTTTTGGACTTCGTCAGTGTGGAATTCTTAATGGTCCTCTCGGCTTTTTTTTTAACATTCGTGGATTTATTTCGTCATGTCCGAAGCTCCATCTTCACACATTCCAATGTTAAGTACCATAGTTTGTTTTGACAGTTTTTTATAGTACCGGGCTTTTGTTTTATATCCAGTATAGTCTGTTTTATTATTCCCGTCTGGCCCTTCACGGCGGCCATTGTTTGTTCACTTGTCTTGGGAATTCATCTTTGTCTGCCCGTTTAGTACTCTGTCACTTAGGTTCTTGGTTAAGTCCCTGGCCTTATGCCTTTGGAACCGTTATCATTTTTGCGTTATTATGCTTATGGTACTTTTTGCTAGCAAGTCCAGCCTACGAACAAGATAGCGTTCTAGCTTTGTTATTGTTTAGTACCCGCCCCTCCGGGGCGTTCGTCACTCGACTTTGCTATTTATTTTAGGTTTTAGCAGATGCTATTCTTCGTTCGTAGTCTTATCTTGATGTACATTTTTATTTTATACGTTTATAATAGTGTTGTGTGATTATTAGTCCTGATATTGTGTCCAAGAGAGCTAGAGCTTGGGGTTCCCGTTTTCTGTTCGCAGTCACGAGTTACCCCTTTCTCTCGTTTTCTTTCTTAGCTCCGGTGGGTGAGCGGATTTCCCGTTTTCCGTTTTGTGCGTTCAACGGGTTCTCCCTCCCACACCTCTCCCCCTACGGGTGTATGATAACTTACGAGTTATTTATTTTTGGTTACTTTTCAATAGTTAGCGTTATTTTAGGTCCTTGTTTCGTCCTCTCCCCGTTACGGCTCGGGAGTAGTTATGAATGTTTTTCCACTCCACCTTGAGTTCTACTCCGCCATGAGGGATTCTCAATGACTTTCGTTCTATTGTTATATTTATATATTGTTTACTACATGGGATGGGCTTCATATTGTTTAGATACGACCCTCCGGTGGCCCTTACTGCGGTCTCAGGCCACGGCCATATCCACAATAGCCATTGTTATTACAATTGTGTTATTATTCACAATAATTATTCAGGACCTTTCTTCTCCCTCAGGCTTCACCGGAGATCGTAAATACGCTTTACTATGATCTAAGCCTTAGCCTTTAGCTGCGGCTTGGCTTTTATATCTTTCACAATTGAATTATTAGCCACAATTGAATTATTCAGGACATCTCTTTACCCTCCGGCTTCACCGGAGGTCGCCCATACACTTCACACTTATATTTGCCTTGCCTTTAGCTAAGGCTGAAGTATTCAGGACATCTCATTACCCTCCGGCTTCACCGGAGGTCGCCCATACACTTCACACTTATATTTGCCTTGCCTTTAGCTAAGGCTGGTGTTTATATTTATTTTAAGGGCATGTCACTGCTTCCCCGACCCTCGGAGGTCGGCAGATTGCTTTAAGTTATTTATCCTTCTGTCATTAACAGACATTAGGTAAATTACAATTATACAAACAATTGAATATTAAAGTGCCAACAATGGTATGGGGCGGTATCATCTTAAAAGTCATGTTCAGATATTAGTTAAATGCAATATTGGAGCTTAGGGAATTCAGTGAGTGCCGGAGCTCTATAATAATAGGGTTTTTTAACCCCTTATCAGAGTTTCAAGAAACACCAGACTCATGTCTCCTTTCTTTTACAGAAGGTCCGTTGTACTGCCGAAGGATGCCCTGCCTCGTTCAACGACCCCGTTGGGCATGACCTCTGTCGGTCTCATACGCACTGCTCCATCCCCTTTATCCAGGAACCGGGCCAGGCCCAATACATGGTCTGGTTCCCGGATTTGTGCTCGCTCTGTTACGAGCTGTCGTCAATTCTACTGAACGATGATGTAAGTGGGTTTTCCTTTTGTTCCTTATTTCTCGTTGGCAGACACTAATTTAGCCATGAATATGATATACACAGTATATTTTGGAGAGCAAACCCCCTCCTGCATCACTAATCACTGCAAATCTTACAGGCCGATGATGTCTCTCTTCGTTCAGCAAGGACTACTCTTCGTCCGTGGGTGTCGGGCTTCGGCAGGAATGCCCCGTCTGGCGCACCCATCTCCTCGATGGAGACATGGCCTCCCGCCTCTTCCCAGGCTCGACTACTGCTGCAGTCTCCCCTGACCTTGCTGCCCCCTTAATTGAAGAAGTCAGGGCCACCATTTCCGCGGAGGACAAACCCCTCGTACCACTGGACGTGGCAGATCTGGATATAGACGTAGAACCCAGGGACGAGCAGGTAAGTGGTGCCGAGTTGGTGGAAACCCTTTTCTCTCCTACTCCCTCTTCTACCTCTTCCTTTCTAGGTTTTGATAACTCTAAGGCTTCTCCTCAGGATCCCTCTGCCTCCGTACGACCCAAGGTGAAGCCACTTCGAACTTATAAGACTTCAGCTTTGCCAGTATCAACGTCACCGTTCCCCGGACCCTCGACAGCTCCTGATATTCATATTGCTCCTCGCAAAACCACGACTCCTAAGAAGTCTAAGTCTACCAAATCCAAGACAAAATCAACGGGTGGCTTTCAGGTGCCCTGGGGCGATCTCGTCCCCATCGATCTGGTCAGAGATTTGGTCAGAGAACAAATTCAACATCACTCTGGGGCGATGAAAGAGATTAAGGATATGATGGCTACTCTGATCCGCGCCGGAACTCAGTTTCCTCCCCCTTCTGCCCCAGACGCATCGAAGCTACCACCCTTCGATAAAAACAATCCTTGGCGGTTTGCCTTGCATGCCCCATTCTTAGATGGTTCCCTAACTCTGGAGGGCATAGGCACCCGCCCTCTAGAGGACCTGGAATTATACCCCCCGGGCCTAGAATTCCCGTTCAATGGTTTCGTACGTTTAAAGGAACATGCATTGGTCCGTATGGACAAGGTACCGAAGGAAACGGTGATATTTCCAAAAGAGCAGGCCCAGGCTGTCAGGGCCAGAACACTATCAGAGTGGGGGTGTATTAACTCCAAGCTCACCCCACACAAAGGTGCCTACACTATTTTTACGACAGCGGCCTCCATCTCTTTGCCGCTCATAGACAAAGTCACAGAGCTGACTATACAGGCCATCAAGGAAGGCTCTTCCATGCCGGCTCTCAAAGAGACGGACCCCACCTCTTTGCTTATTCCGGGTACCTCTGCAACCTGGGATGCCGCGGCTTCTACCTTCACAGTGGGAAGCTAGATCCGGACTGTGCCTCTACTCTTTTCTCTGAGAAGCTTCCCAGATTAATAGAGAGTCTTCTCAAAACTGAGTTCGAGACCCGTACTAGACTAGCTAGGTCCCTCCAATCCATCACCTCCATGGAGTCCCTAGCATCTCTTTACCCAGAGGAAACGCTGTTCAGAGTCGCCACAAAGAACCAGCTGCCGTCCTACCAAATAGACCTCCATGACTTCTGGTCAGCTCGAGTTAGTTGCAGGAAGTTCGTTCTGTCTGAGGCCTCCATCAGACATGAACCGAACAGGCTGATAGCCTCCTCCTGCTGGGGTAAGACCCTCTTCCCTCAGACCGAGGTGGATAAGGTTCTTCAGGACGCGGCGAGGGCAAACCAAAATTTGCAGGTAAGGTGGGGTCTCTCAGCCAAAAAGAGGTTCGAACCCCAGAGACACACGTTCTTCAAGAAGAAGCAGAGGTTTAGTCCTTACAAGACTGCCCGGGGTACCTCGTCCCCACAGTCTTCCGCTGCCTCGACTTCTCGACAACAGGCGCCTCCTCAGCAGGTAGTCTACCTCGCTGCTCCCCCTGGTACACAGCCCAACCCCTCTTGGATGTCCTCTCCTGCATACAACCCTGCCTACGAATCCTCCGGTTCCTTTCGTGGATACCAAAGAGGGAGTTTCAGAGGTAGAGGACAGTTCCGCCAACGCGGCGAGCCTAGAGCAAGGGGTGCCCGTGGAGGGAGGGGCCCCAAGTTCACTCCCTCCCAATGATGTGATGCCGGTAGGAGGGAGACTTTATTACTTCAGAGACCATTGGACCTTCAGTCCATGGGCTCACAGCATAATATCCAGGGGCTTGGGTTGGAAATGGTCACAGGGATCCCCTCCTCCACCAGTGACCTTCTTCCAGAGACCCACTCCCATCCTGGAAGAGTACACCGCGGAGTTACTCAAGAAGAAAGCAATCAAACGGGTTCGATCCCTGAAATTCCAAGGCCGCCTGTTTACAGTCCCGAAGAAAGACTCATCGGCGTTGAGGGTAGTTCTGGACTTGTCGAAGCTCAACTCTTACATCCTTTGCGACAAGTTCCGTATGCTGACTATCTCTCAGGTACGGACCTTACATCCCCGTGGGGCCGTCACCACCTCTATCGATCTTACCGACGCCTATTATCATGTCCCAGTAGCTCGAAACTTCTCTCCTTACCTAGGCTTCCGTCTCGGCAAGAGAGCCTTTGCATTCAAAGTCATGCCCTTCGGTCTCAGCATTGCCCCCAGGATATTCACGAAATTGGGGGAGACGGTGCTCAAGCAACTCAGACACCAAGGGATACAGATCATCGCCTATCTGGACGATTGGCTCATTTGGGCCCAGTCGAACCAGGAATGCAACAGAGCTACGTCGAAGGTACTCCATTTTCTCGCCAAACTGGGCTTCCAAGTCAACCTCCGGAAGTCCCGCCTACAACCATCATGCCACTTCGAATGGTTAGGCATCCGTTGGGACCTTTCAAAGCACAGGCTCTCCCTTCCTCCCAAGAAGGTAAGGGAGATAGCTTCCAAGGTCAGGAACTTTCTCAAACACAAACAGGTGTCCAGAAGAGCTTTAGAACGAATCCTCGGCCTTCTCCAATTTGCCTCACTGACCGATCTCCTTTTAAAAGCCAAACTCAAAGACATCAATCGAGTTTGGAGAAAGAGAGCGACAATACCTTTAAGAGACAAGACCTCGAAGATCCCCTCTGTCTTGAAAATGAGACTACAACCATGGTCCAAACGGAGGAACCTCTCCAAATCGGTTCCTCTACAGTTCCCCTCTCCACAAGTGACAATTCATACCGACGCGTCTCTGAGTGGATGGGGGATTACTCCCAACATCAGATGTTTCAGGGCTCTTGGTCACCCGCCATGAGGCAGTTCCATATCAATGTTCTCGAAGCCATGGCGGTGTTCTTGACCCTGAAGAGAATCTCTCCTCCGAGGTCGACCCACATCAGAGTAGTCTCAGACAGCACGGCTGTAGTCCACTGCCTCAACAGAGGGGGGTCCAAATCACCCAACCTGAATCAGATCCTGGTCACTATCTTCACCTTGGCAGCCGACAAAGACTGGTTCCTGTCAGCAACTCACCTAGCAGGAGTCCAGAATGTGATAGCAGATTCATTATCCAGGACGAGCCCACTGGAATCAGAGTGGTCCCTGGACATGCACTCCTTCCGGTGGATACTCAGGCTGGTTCCAGGTCTCCAGGTAGATCTGTTCGCGACCCGACTCAATCACAAACTCCCATGTTATGTGACACCAAACCTGGACCCTCAGGCTTATGCCATGGATGCATTACCCCTGGATTGGAACCATTGGCAGAAGATCTACTTATTCCCTCCAGTGAATCTTCTACTGAAAGTCTTGCACAAACTCCGCTCCTTTAACGGGGCAGTGGCTTTAGTGGCACCTCACTGGCCAAAGAGCAGTTGGTTTCCTCTCCTCCTCGAGTTGAAACTCCGTCCCTTCCGGATCCCATTCCCCAAACTGACCCAAGTGGTCCAAACTCGGACTGTGTCAGATTCCTCAAGGATAGCCAAAACCCTAACTTTGTGGATTTCATGAAGTTTGCGGCTCGTAGGGATGCAAACATCGACCCAGATAATGTCCTCTTTATAGAATCAGACAAAAGGGACTCTACAATTCGCCAATATGATTCGGCAGTTAAGAAACTAGCAGATTTCTTAAAGAATTCAGACCATTCGGTTATGACTCCTAATTTAGCCATCTCCTTCTTTAGGTCCATATTTGACAAAGGCCTAGCAGCTAGCACTATAACCACTATTAAGTCAGCTCTGAGGAAAGTCTTCCTGGTTGGGTTTAACATTAACCTGGCGGAGTCTTATTTCTCGTCTATTCCAAAAGCATGTGCTAGGCTTCGACCTTCGGTTCGTCGACAAAAGGTCTCTTGGTCTCTAAATGATGTCCTCAAACTGGCCTCCGACACGGACAACGAATCCTGCTCCTATATCACTCTTCTTAGGAAGACTTTATTTCTAACAGCTTTGGCCTCGGGTTCTAGAATCTCAGAACTAGCAGCTCTCTCAAGAAACTCAGAAAACATGGATTTCCTCCCTTCAGGTGAAGTACTTCTTTCTCCTAGCTAAAAACGAAGACCCCCAAAATAGGTGGTCCCCTTGGAAGATTATTCCTCTTCTCCAAGATACTTCTCTATGTCCGGTCACCACTCTCAGGGCCTTTTTAGCCAGGACTGCTACCCGATCGTCTGGCCCCTTGTTTATCAGAGAACAAGGAGGCACCATTTCCATACGTGGTATTAGGCAACAGATCCTATACTTCATTAAACAAGCCAATCCGGGATCATTTCCCCCATGCTCATGATATCCGGTCGGTAGCTACCTCCATCAATTATTTCCAGAATATGGACTTTGATGACCTTAAAAAGTACACGGGTTGGAAATCTCCTATGGTCTTCAAACGCCACTATCTAAAGAACTTACAGGCTCTTAAATACCCAACGGTTGCAGCTGGAAGCCTTATCTCTCCCCAGTGATCTTTTGTTCTTCCTTTCATCCATCTCTTTTCTTCTCCCTCCTACCCGCCACTCGCACCACGACGCCGCTTCCTTGGTGGTTCGTTAGCCCTAAGTTTATTACATATTAGGTTAATATGATTGTAACTATTATTGTTTACCGTAGTTATAGGGTTGGGATATTCTTAGCCATGTCAGTTTTGTTGCATGTTTGCTCTGATACTCGGAGGCTTCCCTGTTATCATGTTTGTTTAACCTTACTCTCACTATGCCCTGTGGCTAGTTTATGTTTTATGCTTACTTACCTTAATTATATATGATTTTCTTTACATGGTGTTGTTTCTCTCCCCTCATTAAATTAGTAGTTCTTGTTGGGCTTGGAAGGCATTTTCTGGTACATTTTCACCGGCCGCCACAGGTCGACCCAGAAAAGGGATTTTGACGAAGGAAAAATCTATTTCTGGGGAGAGACCTGTGGCGCCCGGTGAAACCCTTCCCCTTTATTTTACACGATCCCACCCTTTCCTTTCCAAGCCATCATGGCCTATACAGAAGGATGTTGTTCAGATGGCGCTCGCGTCGGGGCGTGGGTGGTGTGGCGCTGGTGGGTTGGCTAGGGCCTTTGTATCGGCCCATACCTTTGACGAAGGAATTAACTAAATGGAAGACAACCTGTGAATAGTGGATTTCAAGTGCCTTTGCTTTATACACGACACCCAAAGGTGCTCGCGCGAGGATTGTAACCTCAGCATTCCATGCTTTTATCTTTCTCTGGTATAATTGGAAGGTTTTATCAGAAAAGGTATATAAGAAGGACTCTTTTCACCGGGCGCCACAGGTCTCTCCCCAGAAATAGATTTTTCCTTCGTCAAAATCCCTTAATTATGCAACTGACTTTGAATGTTCCAAGGATCACAGACCCCGAAGGGACGTGTTCCCCGAGCTGAAAAGTTAAAAATACAATTATATTCATAAAAATAATTGAGACAAATAAGACGAAATAGCGACTCGGCCGGAGAAGCTATCGTAGCCGTAGTACGGAGTAAGAGGTGAACGACCTCGAGAGAGGGGCCGTACTCCACGAAGGCAACCATGGTGGCCTAGGAGTGAACGGCCGTGAACAAGAAGAGAATCGTGGTGGCCTAGGCTAAGCCGGCGATCACTCTCGTAGACGTACACAACACACACCGCACAACACTGATATCAAGGGAAACTTACTATTTGCTATACATAAGAATATATATAAACATCAATAATGTTTAAATATATTAAGTATAAGAAAAGGTACGTTAAAAAGACAAAACAATAATGGCCGTCAAGTGAGGATGGGAGCGGAGACATCCGATCGCCATCCGAGCCAAAAGTAAAGTGAGCCTCTCCCCGGTGTGTGTGAGGGAGAGGGGTAGCAGGCTGCCCCTCCCTACCCCCCGCTAACTAGCGGAGGGGTAGTAAACCCTCGTTAAAATTCTTATAGCTCGTCATTCAGCTACGCCGAAGTAATTACCCCATGTAAATAGCGTGGTTTGTATTTCAGTTACGGAACAAACGTATAGTAATAAAAGGGTGAACAACCTCAAGAGAGAGAGAGAGACCGTAGTCAAACTAAACTCCCATGTTCCCTACGCTGATAGACCAAGTTCCCCGTAGGGAAGGAGTAACAGCGGAGAAACAGATAAATAAATAAAGTCCAGCGAGAGATCGCGACCCATGAAATGTCACCGTGGGGGCCTGGGACCACACAGAGATGTTGTCGTACAATTGAGTGGACTTCCTACACACACACACAGCACAAACACTGAAAAGAAAACTTACTGTATTTCTATACTCAAATATATACATAAACATAAGAATGTTTACATATATATTAAGTATAAGAAAAGTAAGTAATTAAGTTAAAGACAAAACATTAATGGCTGCCATGCGAGGACGGGACAGAGACGTCTGCTCATCGTCCGAGCCAAAAGTGAAGTGAGGCAGCTCACCAGTGTGTGAGGGGGGAAGGGTAGCTAGCTACCCCTCCCCTACCCCCGTGCTAACTAGCCCGGGGGTAGTTTAACCCTCGTTAAAATCTAATGGCTCGTCATTTCAGCTACGCCGAAAGTAATACCCTAAGTAAATAGCGTGGTTTGTATTTCGGTTACGGAACAAATCCAGGTTAAACACGAGCAAATTCCATTTCTATGTACTGTAGCCAGTATGGCGGCAGAAGGAAATCTGATACTAGGAGGGATAGTTCGACCTAGCTCCGTGGTGGCGCTAATGTATACCTGGCATATCTATGCGATTGCTGCGAGTTTTGAATTTCTGCCGGACAGAAGCATAAATCTATCATTATAAAACCAGTGGGTAAGTTTAAATGTTTAAAATAATATTTTAAACATTTCTTGAAAGAAAAAGAAAATAATTCACATATTGCAAGTCATACTAAGAAGATTACGTCATAGGATTGTGACGTCATCGCTATGGCATCTTCTTCAAGGCATTCAGATCTCGCTCTGCTAAGAGTTTACGTTACATAAATGTGACGCCATAATGAGTTAATGTTTAAATGTTTTTCCCTTCCATTATATCTTTAAGAGTATTGTTCGTTAGTTAATAAAGTTGGGGGAAAACAAATCCTTGATCCCATCCATTTCAATCTTACGAACATAGAAAAAAAAAACAAATACATACATGCCCTCTGTTACATACTGTGAGGGAATCAAGAGCAGCTTAGCCGGTCTAACCCTACACAAAAAGTTTAACAACAGAGGAGCCATCTTGAAAATCAAGTTAAATTAAACTGTCCAAGTTGGACCAACAAAAAACTATCTCGTTATGACCACCTACTGTCATGGCGGCGATTGCCGCGAAATTTTAAATTCTGCCATGCGCGCAAACAAATGCGGGATTTAAGCTATATATATGTAACTACCAGGGAAGTTACATATTTAAAATTGCACTTTTTATACTCTTTCACATAAGACCATAATTAGACCTGCCCGCTGCGAGAGATATTACTCTTCCGCCAAGGGCTTGAATGAGAATGCGATAGGTTACCTGATTAATATTAGAATTCCCAATATCGAAAAAATAAATAACGATACAAAGTAATTTGTGAGACTGTCTGTATCGATTGTCATGAGAACTATGTAGCGTAAATTCAACTGTACGCTAGTTTTATTTAATCTCTGAAAATAGATCGATGATTATCTAAAGAAAGTATACTAATAGGACAAATATTTTCTTAAAAATAATATATCCCTTTTATCCAATAAAAACTTAAATACTTTTGGTTTGTAAGTTAGTATTTACTTTTCATTCTTTGCATAGAAAAAGAAATGAATTTGCAAGTCATACTACGTAGTTTACGTCATATGATTGTGACGTCATAGTGTTGGCGGAGTGTTTTCCTTCCGCCATCATGTTTTTAAGAGTAGGTTCGTTAGTTTTACAATAGGTGGAAAAAACTCCTAATCCTACCCCTTTCAAGCTATGAACATAGAAATCATAATCCAACCACTAACTCTCAGTCAAAATAAAACCAAACGGGCGAAAGCCAACAGTATAATTGTACATCACCAAGATAACTGCAATTATACAGGATACAGCGAGTGAAAAATCCAACCATGTTGCCGGCGTGAGCGGCAGGGAAGATCTGAGGAATCACTGGAATGGTTCCAGGTACTGTACCTTACTAGAGAGCGCACCGATGGTACACCTGGCTACCTAATCGGCGATTGCCGCAAGTTTTGAAATTTCTGCCGGGACGTCAGGGACTAATGCTATATATATAACTACCGGGTAAGTCAGATGTTTCAAAAGACAAATATAATACTCAACTTGGGAGCAGGGATCTCCAAAATGTCTGACATCTTCAAAAACACAGAGCTATGAAAAACGCGTCCGTACCTTCACAGGTGCTGAGGAGGAATGACGGGAGAAGCATGGGCAGTGGTCGTGGTGGGGGGGGGGGGGGGGGCAGTAGCGGTAGAGAACGGCACCTCGTAGTAACGGGGGATGTTGAGGAAGGAGAAGACTAATTGGTAAGGGACCTCTGGTAGTGGTTTCACACGCCCCAGTTATTATACCGACACCCTATAAGGGTGAGCGAGCTGGGTATATTCCTGGCATTCCATGCAACTTTTTTCTCTGGTATATTTAACAGTATTTATACCTTAGAAATGGTGCTATAAGGAGCATTTCACGGAGCAACACAGGTTGAGCCCAAAAATAGATTTTTTGCTTCACATCAAAATCCGTTTTTGGGGCTCAAGCCATGTCGTCTTCATGGAAGTTTACCAGAGAATTACTAGAAAGTACTGTATCTGTGGATTTTCATAAGTGCCTTAACCTTGGGACAATTTTTTCTATGGTCATCCGAACCACTGAGACATATGGCGTTACCGTTATACGTCATTACCACTAATCATGGACAATGTTAGGGCTTCCTGCCCCCTGCAGGGAAGAGTCATACTAGACAGTAGAAAAGGGGTCTCAAGGTTTGCATATATTGTAGAAAACAAACATAAGTATCAACTAGATATACAAATATCTCACAGTTTGTATATGTTGTCGGAACAATAAGTATCAACTATGTTCAACGTTTGTAAGTATACAATAATATGATGTTTACTTAAGTAAATCAGCAAGAAAATTCTGGCTACTTTTAATTTAAGTAAATCAGCAAGAAAATTCTGGCTACTTTTAATGTGATAAATTCGAAGATAATTTGTATTTTTCCTAACCATACAAACCTTAGCTATTTACATTGGGTTTACCTTTTAGCGCAGCTGAAATGGCGAGCCATTAGAATTTAACGAGGGTGTATTACCCCCGCGCTAGTTAGCGGGGGGGTAGGGGAGTAGTAGCTAGCTACCCCTCCCCCCCTCTCACACAGGTGAATGCTCACTTTCACTTAGAGGTAGGACTTGTCTTGGGGGACAGGGCTGGCGGGCAAATATGTGTAAATAGCTAAGGTTTGTATGGTTAGGAAAAATACAAATTATCTTCGAATTTGTCATTTGTTCCGTAACCGAAATACAAACAACGCTATTTACATTGGGTTACTTACCCCTTAGGTAGGGTGGAAAGTCCCCCGCCATACTGGCTTTGGCTTTACCCGGGGACTCAGAATCCGAGTGAGTCACACTCGAGAAAAGGAGTCCCTGCACCTCACAAGTTCCTTGCTCCGCAAAGAACCATGTGGCCTACATAAGCTTGTGTGTGAAGGAAGAAGTGTGACCCGTCCTAGGCAGTTGACCTGGAGTTCCAGAAGGAACTCTGGGTTAGGACGTTCCCAATACCACCTCGTCAGGGTATGGGGGACGCGACAGTATTGACTCAATACTCGGAACACAAGGACGCATGGTTTACCTGCAGAGGTTCAAGGTCAGCTATGCAGAGACCAGGATGCTGCTTCCCCGTAGAGGGGATGATGAAGAAAGAAATAAGGGCCAGACGTACTTCTTTCGTTCATGCAGACTAAAACCTGATAACAATGCCCTCAACCTTCTGCTACCTGTCCAAAAAGGAGCCTGAGGTTAGACCAGCTGTTGTGTAGCCACCACAGAGCGATAGAAAACGTATCGAAACTCCTGTGGGTCACGCCCTGCAGGAAGCGGGCTGCGAAGGTCATTAGACGCTTCCAGACTCCAGCTTGTAGCACCTGCGTCACAGAGTAGTATTACTCGAAGGCGAGGGACGTTGCGATGTATCCAACCTCGTGCTGTAGGGCGACGTGACGGGGAGGGTCTGGAGACAGGTCGAGATGAATGTCCTTGAGTCCGAGCAAAAGAGGTATACTGGTGACTCTCCCCCGTGTTCTCCTTGTGCTCCCAAATCGGCTGCAATTGAGGACAAACTGCAGCTGTTCCCAAAGCTAACCTCTCGATTCCTTTACTGGCAAGAAAGAGAAGGTTTTGGGATATCAGATACAGAATGGAGACTCGAAATCTTGAAGGAATTGGACCGAAGGGCCGGGACCCCAAGGTTCTGAGTCTAGCCAACAACTCAGGAGCGAACCTGAATGTTGCCTACCCTCTTCTTTAGAAAGGGCGGAGTCGTACGAGACCAAGATGATTGCTTACACACTGGCCGCGGCCAGAGTGAGCAGGAGACCCAAGACGGAATACAATCCGAGGCCTGTCGTAAAGGGTCTTGAGAAGATCTCCTAAGGGACTAAAAAGTCCGAGCCATGCTCCAAGTTGGAGGTCTCACTCCGACTAGGGCAGGGACGATCGTAGCTTCGCATGAGCGAGGAAAGATCCAGCGGGCAGGAAAAAGTTATTCCTTTAAGCCTGAAGGTTAGGGAAAGGCTGAGCGACAGGCTTCATTGCCGAGAGCGGAAAGGAGTTTCCTCCCGCCGAAAGGCAATAAGACCGTTATTGCTGGAGAAGAGGCCTCAAGGGAAGAGGTATATCTCTCACGGCACCAACCACCGAAGACTCTTCACTTCGCCTGGAAGACCCCTGTGGATGACTATCGCAGATGACGCGACTGTAGCGGGTTGTCTCTTCTTGAGGAGGAGGCGTAGTGTCTCCAGGCATGAAGCCGAAGCGACGCCCCGGATCGTGAAAGATGTTGCAGTGTGGTTGTTTGAGTAGTCTGTGCCGTGGGAGAAGCTCTCCTGGGAGTTCCGTCAGGGGAAGCAGAGGGTCCAGAAACCGTTCTGCGCATAGTCCCAGTGGAGCTCTCCCATTGAAAGGTTGACAGACAACCTGGTCTTGTTGAGACCCATTCTCCACAGACAAAAAGGAGAAAAGACGCAGGCGTCGAAGTTGTCCCACCATCACCGGAATGCATCTTGCCAGAGTCTCGGGGTCTGAGACTGGGGGGAAGAACAGCGGAAGCTTGAGGTTCCAAGCTGTCGCGATCAGGTCCCCCAGACCAGGACTTGCTGGTTACTCAAGGCCAAAGACCCCCAGGTACACTCTCTCTACGAGGCTCTGCTCGGATAGTCGGAGAGAACATTCCTCTGCCTGGAATGAGAGAGACGATGGTGGTATTGATAGTATCTCAATCATCTCGGTATCTCTACTGCAAGATGTGGAGGTGTGAAAATGCGTCCCCTGCTGGTTGGAACACGCCAGAATCATGAAGTCGACGCGCACGGAGCGACTCGGCAGGAGCTGTGGGATCTGTAGGGGGGCCAAACTACGGCCCCTAAGCCTGCCTGAATGATGGAGAGGTATCCTTCAGGTCCTGACCATAGGCCTGGACCGGAACATGCCCCACCCCCTTTTTTTTTTTTTTGACGAGTCCGAGAACAGCATCAAGAAGGTGGGGAAAGGACGAGAATATCCACTCCCATCAAGAGGTTCCATAGGTCAACACCCATTGCAGGTCTAATAGTTCCGCTGGTCCCATAGGGGCCAGGAAGTCCGGTTAATCGTTGCCTGAAACCACCGGAACTTGGACCGGCCCACATGGAACTTATCCTGAGGCGACCGTTCGGAACTATAGACGGGTCAATGAGGAAAGGAGAACTAGGAAACGTTCCAAGGTAGGGCTGGAAGCTCTGCTTGACCGAGAACAGGTACTGCGACTCTCCTCAGCCTTGGCACAGTCAACTGAAGGGAAGGCTCGGAGGAGGTGGCAACAGAATCTGGCGTCCCCAGGTGGTCACCCATCCAAGTACCGACCAGAACCGACGCTGCTTAACCTCGCTGGACGGACGAGAAGCGGGGTTTCCAACGTGGTAAGGCCGTTGACTCAATATCATGGCCAGATACTCCAGATGTTGAGGCAGAAGAGAGAAGGCTCCTAGCAAAATACCATGAACCCACACTCGTGGTAAGCATCCGGAAGCTTGTCCCGGCGCTGAAGAAGGTCGAACCCGAGCCTACCGGAGTTGACCAGCCCTCCAAAAAGCGAAGGAGGCGGAATCCTGCACCTGAGCGGCAATGAGGAAAGCAGGGAGAGTTCTCTGGGGAAAAAAACCTGCGATGCCACAGCAGGATCGCCACACTGTATCATAAGCAGGAGTACCTGCAGTCTAGGCTGAATTCCACGAGCTCCCTGGAAGATGGATGGAATGGGAACTGAAAGTACCCGTCCTTCCGATCCAGGGTTTAAGGAGTCCTGTCGCCTCGTTACCAGTCTGATCGATTCTGCTGTTCTACGCTGGACGAAGTTTGTTCGACAAACTTGATCAGGGCTGAGAGGTCGACTACGGAACTCCTGACTCAGATACTTCCTTACAAGAAAGGATCGACTGAAGAAGCCGGGGGTGAAGCCGTCGATGATCCCATGGAGGACCTCCTCCTAAGGTATGGATCATTCTGCCCAAACGGGCAACTCTTGCCGACTGAATTCGCTGACAGAGACGGCAGGCGCGATATCCTTGGCTGATCACAGAGATCGTGCGGGAATGGGCATCGGGAAGCTGTCATTCGGATGAGAAACCTTAAGCATCCTCCCAGCGAGAAACCTGCAAGGGGGGGGGGGGGGGGTAGGTGCCAATCCTAGAGTTCGTGAACTCTGCCGCTCCCTTTAGGACTATCCCCCCCCCCCCCCCCGGGGGGAGCCTCCTGTGCCATTTGTTCCTGACAGGAGGAAACTGCAATTGGACACCTTGTCTCAGTTGTCGTAGCCGATAACTTAGACCAACGTGGTTGAAATAAAAAGGCGCTGGAGCCCTGCAGAGTCTGGAAGAAAGCGCCTTGGAGGAGTGAAAACGGAAGTCGATTTCCTCCGCACAGCCGCTGTCTAAGTCTCTGTCCTTGGGCACAAACAAACTCTTCTCAAGGATGGAAGGGTGTTTGAGGTTGTCGACATCCACGGATGAGACACCCGAAAGGAAGCCCTTGGTCAGCGCGTCCAGATGGTCCAACATCGAGCTTGCCCGCAAGTTAGATACCTAACGACGAAACGCCAAGGTGCCTGAGCCCGAGAGGAGGAAAGTACCCATGATCTTCCTGTAGCTTCCTTGAACCAAACCTCGGGCCGTAACCGAGGAGGGAAAGGACCTGGTAAGCCCCCTACACGAGGTGGAGAAGAGGAAGGGGTAAGCAGTCACCCCTTGGCCGATGGAGAAATCTCAAACGGAAAGCCCCCCGCCAAAAATTCTTCCAGGGAATGACGGGGAAGGGCTAACCCAGGTTCTGGAAAGAGGAGTGTTGCTCAGACCTCCCTGAAGATTCTTCCTATTCTTGCAAGTGCCATGCTCTGCGTTTACGGGGTGAGGCCGTGTTCTGGAAATACGCTCCAGAAGAACTCGCCAGGGCTGGCCATGCTGCGAAAATCCCAATGGGAATCGTGGTCGCAATCGCCCTGGAGCTCGCGCGATGGTAAATCAATGATTTGCGCGTGGGCGAACGTGGAAGCGCCCATGCGCGGTCATGCAGGAACGCAAACGAAGGTGAGCGAAGGAGCGCAGAAGGAGGGCGAGCGTGGTAGGAAGGGCGAGAGCTGGTGGTCGGTGAGCGATAACCCATAGACGAGCAATGGACACTGCAAGAATTAAGCCGACGTTAGTGCGAAGAAACACTGTAGGTTCGTGCGACGGAACACCGTCGGTTCGCGCGACGGAACGCCGTAGGTTCGCGCGACGGAACGCCGTCAGTTCGCGCGACGGAACACCGTCGGTTCGCGCGACGGAAACCATCCGTTCGCGCGATGGAAAACCATTGGTTCGCGCGCGGGCGAACATTGGAGAGCATGTGCGCGGACGCGCAGGCGAATGATCACGCGGGCGCGCAGGCGAGCGGTCGCGCGGGCGAATGGGCGCGAGGGTGGGCAGGTGAATGAGCGCGTGTCTGAGGCGGCGAACGCAAGCGCTGGCGTGATGGCGAGGAAACGCGCTGCCGCGTGGGTGAGGAAGACCGCTGGCGATGTGAATCAACAGGCCATCGGTGGTGAGCTGGTGAGCGCTGACGGGCAGGTGGGCGATGGCGCGTCGGCGAGCGGTGGTGCGTTAACAAAACGCTAGCGAGCAGATGAAGAATCGCACGGTTGCGTAGGCGGTTGCCAACGCGAGAGAGAGTAGTGATGGTTAGCGCGCAGGTGCATCAGGAAGGTGAGCGCTGAAGCCAGCTGTTAATCAGGCGATCCTAGACGGTCGGAAAACCGTTGGCGCCCATTGGTGCGTGGCAAAGAAGGGCGCGCAGATGTGCGCTGGCAAATGAAGAAAGCTGGCGCACAGAAGGACAGAAGAAAAGGTGAGCGCTGGCGAGCAGGAGGAAGATCTACGGCAAGACTCAGCTACCGGGGATCGTGGTCCACAGCAGGCGAGCGCTAGATCGCTACTGATGGTGGTCAGGGGAACTGACACGCGTGGCGATCGTTGACGCGTAGGAGATCGCTGGCGAGCAAGTGAACGTTGACGCGTCTAAGATCACTGGCGAGCTGATGATCGCTGACGAGCAGAAGGCAACGCGTGGAGGCCTGCGCATAGAAGAAGAGTCCTTGCCCAGACCTGAACCGAAGTTCTAGATCGCGAGGGCGAACGTGGGCACACAGGGCGCGTAACAGGAACCAACAGGAACAGCAGAGATGATCATCATGAGAGCGCTGACGAACAGGAGAACGCTGACGAACAGGAGAGCGCTGGCGAACAGGAGAGCGCTGGCGAACAGGAGAGCGCTAGCGATCAGGAAGCGCTGATGAGCAGGAGAGCAGGAGCAGGAGCGAACACAGCAGAAGGGCGCGCAGGGGAACCCTGACACGCAAGGGAAGAACCCCCGTGGGAGGCAACCCTTTGCCCCGAAGGGATCGTTGTCCGTCGGGAGACAGACGTCCATCGGAAGGCCGTTGCCTGTCCGCCGGGAGACTGATGTCCGTTGGAAGACCGTTGTCCGTCGGGAAGACCGTTGCCCGTCGGAAGACGAGATTAGACTGCTGTCCATCTGCACCAGGGCGGAAGATCAAGAAGAAGCGGTTGTAGGCTGCAAACGGAGATTCAAAAAGGCGCCTCTTAGCACCCTTATAGGGAGATGAGAGGCCCTTACGACGAGGCGGACGGTGAGCCTTACGGCGAAGGAGGCCAACTGCAACAGCAGCAGAAGAAACCTCCGAAGAGGAGTCTCTATGAGTGTACTCTCTCGCGAACGAAAGAGAAACACTTCGTAGAAGAGACTGGTCAGCCAGTGACCTAAAAGGAGCAATCCTCCGAAGAGGGGCTCCTGCAGTTGCCCAGCCCCTTGAGCAAAACTGCAGGTGTGACCGCTCAGCACCAAGAGCATAGTCGCACGAAAAAAAGGCAAGAGAAGAACCCCCCAAAAGGGGAAAAACTCAAGCCTGGACAGGAAAAACTTCCCTCGGAAGGAAAGTTACCCACCCAAGGAGGCAAGCCTCCTGAGAGTTCTAAAATGAACTGGAGAGCTGTCAATCGTCACGGGAGTACTTCCAGTAGAAGGAGACACGCCCCTGACGAAAATCCAAAGGGGAGGCAGCAACAGCCGAATCCCCAGGCCTCCACAAGACAGCTCACACCGTTGCCATATTACAGAAATGAACTAGATCGGTAACTGTAAAAAAATAAAACAAAAATCATTAGTACACATTCATTCCCCCGGGAAGGCTCCGAAGAGGAATCCCGAGGGAAAGGAAACAAGAATTACACAACAGGCACGTGCCCTCACAACCACTTACACTCACAGAAGGAGAGCTGTAACCAAAACAGAATTATAACAATTATAATTATGAAACTATGTAATTATGTAATTAAAAATGAATGAACACTAAAGAAGGAACGAAAACCCCGAAAGGAATCGTTCTACAAGCTGAAAAATTAACAACTACAATTAGATTCATAAACTAATTGAGACAAAACGTGCGGCGTAGCAACCCCACCACACGGAAAGGAAGCTACGAGGGGCGTAGTAAAACGTAGTAAAAAGGGTGAACGACCTCAAGAGAGAGAGAGAGAAAGACCGAAGTCAAACTCGATCGCAACCCATAAAATTACGCCGTGGTGGCCTAACTGCCGAGGACTCCACGGAGATATCGTACACTACACACACAACTCTGAAAAGGAAACTTACTGATTTCTATACTCAAATATATACACAAACATGAAACATGTTTACATATATATCAAGTAAAAGAAAAGTAAGCGATTAAGTAAAGACAAAACAAACAATGGCTGCCAAGAGAGGACCAAGACAGAGACGTCTGTCCGAGTCCGAGCCAAAAGTGAAAGTGAGCATTCACCTGTGTGTGAGGGGGGGAGGGGTAGCTAGCTACCACTCCCCTATCCCCCCGCTAACTAGCGCGGGGGTAATACACCCTCGTTAAATTCTAATGGCTCGCCATTTCACCTGCGCTAAAAGGTAAACCCAATGTAAATAGCGTGGTTTGTATTTCCGTTACGGAACAAGTATTAATTGTGGGGCGAAATAAGACGCAATTACACTTTAATAGACATTTATCTATGATAAATGAATAAAATTAGAATAACAAGTGTAATATATATTACAGGAATTATACATACAGTTTTAAATGGAAAAATTTTCCACCCGAAAGGGAAGAAATGATTAGTGCCACTATGAAATTTGAAAATTTGATAAAATTTTCCAATATAATTTTCTGTAAACGTTGTATATTATCAACACTGTGTACAAGTACACACGGCACAAGTGTTATCTGTATAATTCCACAACTGAGATTTTGAACAGTCTTTAGTGTCACCATGGTGACACTCACTTAAAAGGTATTGCACTGGAAGGTGCCAACACCTTTCCACCCTACTTGAAAGTCCCAATCAAGTCACTGTTCATCGCAGTACTAGACGACAGGTTTTAATACACTACCTGCCGCCACCACATAATGCTTCAGTTCATGCACTTGCTTCGCATAATGTTTGTAGAACACTGGATGACTTCCATTCAATATGTGAGCAAAGATGCTCAAAGTCCATATACTGAAAAAAGTTCAGTGATGAAGCAATTTTCCTTGGATCATGACTTGTGGGTGTACTGTCAGGATCTGCTCTGCGAATGATGTAGGTGAGCTTCGCCCTCAGTTGCTTTAGAGATAAATTTGATCCTGAAGTTCCTCCTTTAACCCTGGAACGGTACGGTGGGTCGTCCGCGACCCCGAGCGTCAAAACAAAAGAGGTTTTTCTCACGTGACTCACCCCCGTGACCGAATTTGTGGGTGATCGACCTGCAGTAGGTGTCTCGCCTACACGCTCTAGTAGTGTCCAGATGTGCATCGCTGTAGCTGTACTCCTTCCCAGATTTCTGAGACGCGTCGGGGTCGAGCGCGACCGAGTTTACCCTTCTAAGGTAATTTGCATAATTATCAAAGTTATTACGTATTATGAAATTGTCGTAGAATGGTGCAACTTGTATAGGTTATCAGTTGTGGAAAGTCTTGGTGGATTGTTTGGCTACCATGTGCATGATTTTTTTTTAAGTTAAAATGTCGTTCATCACCACGAGGACCATTTTACCGCGAGTGCCCCTTTTTCATTTTTTTTCATTTTTTTGCCAAGTCATTTTTCCGTAAGATATTGCCAAATAGTGTCGCAAAACTTTTGCTTTTTTAGTGTTGGAAAGTGTGTCTAGATGATCTGGCTACCCATGCGTGACTTTGTTTTTGTCAGATACGACGTAGTTATTGGTATATGGGGTATTTAACTGCGGTTGCCAATTTCTGTTTCTTTTCAATATTTGTAAAAATTTACTACGTAGTAAGGAATTGCCGTATATTATTGATTTTTTTTTCATGTTTATTTGTTAGAAAGTGTGCCTTGATGGTTGGGCTAACACGTGCATGTCTTTTTTTTTATCTGAGATGCCGTATATTAGAATGTTGGCCATTTTTCCGCGAGTGCCCCTTTTTATTTGTTTTGCATTTTTTTGCTTAGTCATGTTACCGTAAGGAATTGGCAAGTAGTGTCGCAAAACTTATATTTTTATAGTGTTGGAAAGTTTTTCTAAATGATCTGGCTACCCATGCCTATCTTTTTCTTTTAGCCAGATATGGTGTATATATAGGTATGTGTTTGATTTTCCTGTGATTGCCATTTTCTCGTTTTTTCTCATTTCTTTCAAAATTACTACGTACTAAGGAACTATCACAGAGTAATGATTAATTTAGATGTTTATTTGTCGGAAAATGTTCCTTGATGGTTTGCCTAGCACGTGGCTGAAATTTTTTTTTTCTGAAATGCCGTATATTAGAATGTTGGCCATTTTTCCGCGAGTGCCCCTTTTTTTTGTTTTGCATTTTTTTGCTTAGTCATGTTACCGTAAGGAATTGGCAAGTAGTGTCGCAAAACTTATATTTTTATAGTGTTGGAAAGTGTTTCTAGATGATCTGGCTACCCATGCCTATCTTTTATTTAGCCAGATATGGCGTATATATAGGTATGTGTTCGATTTTCCTGTGATTGCCATTTTTTTGTTTTTTCCCATTTCTTTCAAAATTACTACGTACTAAGGAACTATCACAGAGTAATGATTCATTTAGATGTTTATTTGTCGGAAAATGTGCCTTGATGGTTTGCCTAGCACGTGGCTGAATTTTCTTTTTTTTTCTGAAATTCCGTATACAGTGATACCTCGGTACTCGACCATAATCCGTTCGAGATCCGTGTTCGACCTCCGATTTGTTCGAGTACCGAATTTTTTTTCCCCATAAGAAATAATGGTATATATTCTATTCCGTTCCCAAGCACTCGAACAGGCCCAAAATATTAATAAAACGTGTACCTAAACAACAATAATTATCTAAATGTGTATGAAATTGGTCAGAAAATCCTATAAAACAATTTTAAACCATTTACTGTACTAAAATAAAACAATTTTAAACCATTTTCTGTACTGTAGTGAACATACCTTTGAGCAGCGGTTCGATGGCATACAGGGATGGATGTGGAGAGGATGGAAGGGGGAGGTTACTGCTTGGAAGGAGAGTCCCCTTCCATGATGTGGCGGGGTAGTTCTCCTTCAGGAGTTGTTTCTCTCTCCAATGAAAGGGTGGGCAGATCTATTTCAGGGGTTTCTTCTCTTCTTTGTCTCTTCTTTGGAGGAGAAACAGGCTTTGATGTAGCAGCTTTCTTTTCTTTTGTGAAAAACTGGTCTATTGTTAATTGTTTCTTCCTCCTCTGCAGTATTCTTCGAAAATGATACATGACACTATCATTAAACATATGCACTGCCCGGTTTGCTACTGCAATTTCTGGGTGGTATTTTTCAGCAAAAGCCTGCACATCTGCCCACTTGGAACAAATTTCATTGATGAGAGAACTTGGAACATCCTCCCTTACCTCATCCTCTTCTGAAGATTCCTGCTCCACAATCAGATCCTGCTGCTGTTGTTGTTGCAGGTGCAACAATTCCTCCACAGTCAACTCGGTAGAATGGCTTTCTACAAGCTCATCAATATCATCCTTGTCGACCTCAAGCCCCAAACTCCTGCCCATGACAACAATTTCCTCAACGACATCAGTGTCATCAGAAATTACAGGGGTAGCAGTGCTTGGACCCGCCTCTGGTTGGAAACCTTCAAACTCCCTCTCTGTGACACATGATGGCCACAGCTTACGCCAGGCAGAGTTCAATGTCCTATAGGTCACACCTCGCCAAGCTTGGTCAATCATGTTAACAGAGTTGAGGATGCTGAAGTGTTCCTTCCAGAATTCCTTTAGGGTCAACTTCGTGTCACTGGTCACTTCAAAACACTTTCTGAAAAGGGCCTTGGTATAGAGTTTTTTGAAGTTTGAAATGACCTGTTGGTCCATGGGCTGGAGTATGGGAGTAGTATTGGGGGGCAAGAATTTGATTTTGATAAAGCTGTATTCTTCTTTCAAGTCATCCTCGAGACCTGGAGGATGTGCAGGAGCATTGTCCATAACCAGAAGACATTTCATTGGCAAGCTCTTTTCAATGAGGTAAGCCTTAACCTGGGGGGCAAACACTTCGTTTATCCACTCAGTAAAGAATTGTCTTGTGACCCAAGATTTAGTGTTCGAGCGCCACATAACTGGTAGTGCACTTTTACAAATATTATTTCGTTTGAACACCCGGGGGTTGTCCGAGTGGTACACTAACAAGGGTTTGATCTTGCAATCGCCACTTGCATTTGCACACAGCAACAATGTTAGCCTATCTTTCATTGGCTTGTGACCTGGCATCTTCGTCTCGTCCTTGGTAATGTACGTATTGGCTGGCATTTTCTTCCAAAATAACCCAGTCTCATCACAATTAAAGACTTGTTGTGCGATCAAATTTTGTTCATTTATGTACCGATCGAATTCCCCCACGTATTTATCGGCTGCAATTTGATCCGAACTAGCTGCCTCCCCATGCCTAGTAACACGATGAATACCTGTTCTATTACGAAACTTTTCAAACCAACCCCTGCTCGCTTTAAATGTAAATGAATCACTTTCACTGGTACTCGGACTTTTCTTCACTAATTCTTCATAGATATGCAACGCTTTTTCACAAATGAACGCTTCACTAACACTTTCCCCGGCCAACTGTTTTTCTTTAATAAATATTAAAAGCAACTTTTCCATCTCCTCAATCACTTGTGGCCTTTGCTTAGTTACCGCCGTAACTCCCGTTGCAACATTCGCCTTCTTAATCATTTCTTTATGCTTTAAAAACGTAGAAATGGTCGACTTCGCCATTCCGTATTCTACCGCTAAATCGGACACTCGTACACCATTCTCATATTTCGCTATAATTTCCTTCTTCAACTCGATCGTTGTTCGCACTGTTTTCCTCTTCTCCTTCCCCTTAACACTCATTACTTTCTTGGGACTCATTATGAAAGCTAAAAAAGCAATTAAAAGCACTGAAAATCACTAAATCACAACGAATGCTGATCGCGCGTTGTCTGAGTGACGCTCTCGAGAGAACTGATGCTTCCCGAACAAGCGAGAGTGGCCGAGATGGCGCGATCATCACAAAGCCCATGCGGTCGTCACGTGTTCGGCTGGTCGAGTACCGAATTTTTGGTCGAGCACCGCAGCAAAAATTTCTCGAAAATTTTGGTCGAACTCCGAATTGTTCGAGTATAGAGTCGTTCGACTACCGAGGTATCACTGTATTAGAATGTTGGCCATTTTTCCGCGAGTGCCCCTTTTATTTGTTTTGCATTTTTTTGCTTAGTCATGTTACCGTAAGGAATTGGCAAGTAGTGTCGCAAAACTTATATTTTTATAGTGTTGTAAAGTGTTTCTAGATGATCTGGTTACCCATGCCTATCTTTTTTTTTTAGCCAGATATGGCGTATATATAGGTATGTGTTCGATTTTCCTGTGATTGCCACTTTTTCGTTTTTTCTCATTTCTTTCAAAATGTTATTTTCATTAGTAAAATAAATTTTTGAATATACTTACCCGATGATCATGTAGCTGTCAACTCCGTTGCCCGACAGAAATCTACGGTCGGGATACGCCAGCGATCGCTATCCAGGTGGGGGTGTACTTCAACAGCGCCATCTGTGGTCAGGTACTCAAGTACTTCTTGTCAACAAGAACTCAATTTTCTCCTCGGTCCACTGGTTCTCTATGGGGAGGAAGGGCGGGTTCTTTAATTCATGATCATCGGGTAAGTATATTCAAAAATTTATTTTACTAATGAAAATAACATTTTTCAATATTAATCTTACCCGATGATCATGTAGCTGATTCACACCCAGGGTGGTGGGTGGAGACCAGCATACATGTTAACAAAGAAGCTAAGTATCCCGTATTTCATTTTATTAGTTATTCAAAATAACATAAAATAAATAAGTACCTGGTAAGGAAGTCGACTTGAACCATTACTGTACTCTGCCTTTATTAAGTACGTCTTCCTTACTGAGCGTAGCGGTCCTCTTAGGATGCTGAACGACTCTTAGGTGCTGAAGTATAAAGGGCTGCAACCCATACTAAAGGACCTCATCACAACCTCTAACCTAGGCGCTTCTCAAGAAAGAATTGACCACCCGCCAAATCAACAAGGATGCGGAAGGCTTCTTAGCCGACCGTACAACCCAAAAACAACAATAAAAAGTATTCAAGAGAAAGGTTAAAAAGGTTATGGGATTATGGGAATGTAGTGGCTGAGCCCTCACCTACTACTGCACTCGCTGCTACGAATGGTCCCAGGGTGTAGCAGTTCTCGTAAAGAGACTGGACATCTTTGAGATAGAATGATGCGAACACTGACTTGCTTCTCCAATAGGTTGCATCCATAACACTCTGCAGAGAACGATTCTGTTTGAAGGCCACTGAAGTAGCCACAGCTCTCACTTCATGTGTCCTTACCTTCAGCAAAGCAAGGTCTTCTTCCTTCAGATGAGAATGAGCTTCTCTAATCAGAAGCCTGATGTAGTAAGAAACTGCGTTCTTAGACATTGGTAGAGAAGGCTTCTTGATAGCACACCATAAGGCTTCTGATTGTCCTCGTAAAGGTTTTGACCTTCTTAGATAGTACCTAAGAGCTCTAACTGGGCAAAGTACTCTCTCCAGTTCGTTCCCCACCAAGTTGGACAGGCTTGGGATCTCGAACGACTTAGGCCAAGGACGTGAAGGAAGCTCGTTTTTAGCCAAAAAACCGAGCTGCAAGGAACATGTAGCCGTTTCAGATGTGAAACCTATGTTCCTGCTGAAGGCGTGGATCTCACTTACTCTTTTAGCTGTTGCCAAGCACACGAGGAAAAGAGTTTTTAATGTGAGGTCCTTAAAAGAGGCTGATTGGAGAGGTTCAAATCTTGATGACATAAGGAACCTTAGGACCACGTCTAGATTCCAGCCTGGAGTGGACAACCGACGTACCTTTGAGGTCTCAAAAGACCTAAGGAGGTCCTGTAGATCTTTGTTGGTGGAAAGATCCAAGCCTTTGTGGCGGAAAACCGCTGCCAACATACTTCTGTAACCCTTGATCGTAGGAGCTGAAAGGGATCTTACGTTCCTTAGATGTAACAGGAAGTCAGCAATCTGGGTTACAGTGGTACTGGTTGAGGAAACTGCATTGGCCTTGCACCAGCTTCGGAAGACTTCCCACTTAGACTGATAGACTCTGAGAGTGGATGTCCTCCTTGCTCTGGCAATCGCTCTGGCTGCCTCCTTCGAAAAGCCTCTAGCTTTTGAGAGTCTTTCGATAGTCTGAAGGCAGTCAGACGAAGAGCGTGGAGGTTTGGGTGTACCTTCTTTACGTGAGGTTGACGTAGAAGGTCCACTCTTAGAGGAAGAGTCCTGGGAACGTCGACCAGCCATTGCAGTACCTCTGTGAACCATTCTCTCGCGGGCCAGAGGGGAGCAACCAACGTCAGCCGTGTCCCTTTGTGAGAGGCGAACTTCTGAAGTACCCTGTTGACAATCTTGAACGGCGGGAATGCATACAGGTCGAGATGGGACCAATCCAGCAGAAAAGCATCCACGTGAACTGCTGCTGGGTCTGGAATCGGAGAACAATACAACGGGAGCCTCTTGGTCATCGAGGTAGCGAACAGATCTATGGTTGGCTGACCCCACAGGGCCCAAAGTCTGCTGCAAACATTCTTGTGAAGGGTCCACTCTGTGGGGATGACCTGACCCTTCCGGCTGAGGCGATCTGCCATGACATTCATATCGCCCTGAATGAACCTCGTTACCAGCGTGAGCTTTCGATCTTTTGACCAGATGAGGAGGTCCCTTGCGATCTCGAACAACTTCCTCGAATGAGTCCCTCCCTGCTTGGAGATGTAAGCCAAGGCTGTGGTGTTGTCGGAGTTCACCTCCACCACCTTGTTTAGCTGGAGGGACTTGAAGTGTATCAAGGCCAGATGAACCGCCAACAACTCCTTGCAATTGATGTGAAGTGTCCTTTGCTCCTGATTCCATGTTCCCGAGCATTCCTGTCCGTCCAAAGTCGCACCCCAGCCCGTGTCTGATGCGTCCGAGAAGAGACGGTGGTCGGGGGTCTGAACAGCCAAAGGTAGACCTTCCTTGAGAAGAATGCTGTTCTTCCACCACGTTAGAGTAGACCTCATCTCTTCGGAAACAGGAACTGAGACCGTCTCTAGCGTCATGTCCTTTATCCAGTGAGCAGCTAGATGATACTGAAGGGGGCGGAGGTGGAGTCTCCCTAACTCGATGAACAGGGCTAGCGATGATAGTGTCCCTGTTAGACTCATCCACTGCCTGACTGAGCATCGGTTCCTTCTCAGCATGCTCTGGATGCATTCTAGGGCTTGTTTGATCCTTGGGGCCGACGGAAAAGCCCGAAAAGCTCGACTCTGAATCTCCATACCCAGGTAGACAATGGTCTGGGATGGGACGAGCTGGGACTTCTCTAAATTGACCAGGAGGCCCAGTTCCATGGTCAGATCCATAGTCCATCTGAGATTCTCCAGACAGCGACGACTTGTGGGAGCTCTTAAAAGCCAGTCGTCTAAATAGAGGGAGGCTCTGATGTCTGCCAAGTGAAGGAATTTCGCAATATTCCTCATCAGTCTGGTAAACACAAGAGGTGCCGTGCTTAGGCCAAAGCACAGGGCTTGGAACTGGTACACAACCTTTCCAAAGACGAATCTCAGGAAAGGTTGGGAGTCTGGATGGATGGGGACGTGAAAGTATGCGTCTTTCAGGTCTAACGAGACCATCCAGTCCTCCTGCCTGACCGCTGCTAGGACCGACTTCGTCGTCTCCATCGTGAACGTCTGCTTGGTGACAAAAGCATTGAGAGCACTGACGTCCAGCACCGGTCTCCAACCTCCTGTCTTCTTGGCTACCAGGAAGAGACGGTTGTAAAAGCCCGGGGATTGATGATCCCGGACTATGACCACTGCTTCCTTTTGTAGCAAGAGCGACACCTCTTGTTGCAACGCTAGCCTCTTGTCCTTTTCCTTGTAGTTGGGAGAGAGGTTGATGGGAGATGTAGCTAGAGGGGGATTGCGGCAGAACGGAATTCTGTATCCCTCCCTTAGCCACTTCACAGACTGAGCGTCTGCACCTCTGCTCTCCCAAGCTTGCCAGAAGGTCTTGAGTCTGGCTCCTACAGCTGTCTGGAGAGGAAGGCAGTCAAAACTTGCCTTTTGCGGACTTGGAACCCTTCTTGGACTTGCCACGGTGACTGTCTGCACGGGTACCTCCTCTGCTGGAGGTTCTGCCACGAAAGGGCGGGATGAACCTAGAAGCAGGTGTATCAACTGCTGCAGGGCGGAAGGGTCTAGGCACGGAAGGTAAGGTTTTAGCCTTACGTGCAGAAGAAGCCATCAGATCATGAGTGTCCTTCTGGATAAGTGAGGCAGCCATCCCCTTAATCAACTCCTCCGGAAACAGACACTTGGAGAGAGGAGCAAACAACAACTCAGACTTCTGGCAAGGAGTGATACCAGCAGATAAGAAGGAGCAAAGATGTTCTCTCTTCTTGAGGACTCCTGATACATATGAAGCCGCAAGTTCACCAGACCCATCCCGAATTGCCTTGTCCATGCTAGACATGATCAGCATGGCCGAGTCCTTATCTGAAGGGGAAGTCTTCCTGCTTAAGGCTCCCAAACACCAATCGAGGAAGTTGAATATCTCGAAGGCACGAAAGACTCCCTTCAACAGATGATCAAGATCTGAAAAGGACCAGCAGATCTTCGAACGTCTCATAGCCAACCTGCGGGGAGAGTCAACCAGACTTGAGAAGTCGGCCTGGGCAGAGGCAGGAACCCCCAAGCCAGGTTCCTCTCCCCGTGGCATACCAGACGCTCAACTTAGAAGCAAGCTTGGGAGGAGGAAACACAAAAGAGGTCCTTCCCAGTTGCTTCTTGGAATGCAACCAGTCCCCCATAACCCTCAAAGCTCTCCTAGATGATCTGGTGAGAACAAGCTTGGTGAAGGCAGGCGCAGCAGACTGCATGCCCAGAGCAAACTCGGAGGGAGGAGAACGAGGGGTTGCAGACACAAAATGTTCAGGATACAAGTCCCTGAACAAAGCAAGGACCTTGCGAAAGTCTAAGGAAGGTGGCGAAGACTTGTGTCCTTCAACATCAGAGTGAGGTTCATACAGATGAGCAGCTTCATCATCCGATACATCATCATCCGAAAGTTGAGTTGTGAGTGGCAAAGGCAGAGCAGCAAGCTGACCCGCTGAATCCTGCAGAACGGGTGCATGCGTACCTGCGGATCCAACATCATGCCTCTGCTGGACAGTCTGCGAGCTGGCAACAACAAAAGCAGAGGGCTGGTGTGAGGGAGGGTCTGCGGTGGGCTGAGGAGCATGCGGTATGGTATGCAGAGCATGCTCTAAGGTATGCGGCTCATGCTGCATGGTATGCGGAGCATGCTGTAAGGTCTGCAGAGCATGCTGCATGGGCTGAGGAGAATGCCGCATAGTGCTGGAACCCGGCAACTCCTGATGCGGCAGCTCACGCATGTTAGCAGATGGTGCAGCAAGAACATGCGTCTGGCAGGGAGGACTGCGCATCGGTGGAGGAGCTCTCACAGGTGGTGTGTGGGAGCGGGCAGCCGCAGTATCTGCTGAGCGCACAACCTCTGCGGGTTGTAGGCTAACAGGAGAGGTGTTAACCTTCTCGGCATGATACTCCTGCATGAAAGCCGCAAGCTGAGACTGCATAGTCTGCAGCATGGACCACTTAGGGTCTACTGTGGTTGGAGCAACAACAGACGGAGCAGTAGCCTGTTGAGGGACCACTCTACCTCTCTTGGGAGGTGTGCAGTCATCAGATGACTGTGGCGAGTCCGAACTGACCCAGTGGCTACACCTGGGCCGTTGGACAAGCTCGGAAGGGACCTTACGTTTGAGCGGTCGTGAGACCTTGGTCCACCGTTTCCTCCTGGAAACCTCTTCCACAGACGAGGAATGTAAGGGCTCATTCGTCTGTATGTGGATGGGACGATCCTTAACAGATACGTCCGCAACCACTGAGGATACATCCGTGCGCCGATCAAGGCCTGCCGAACCCTTTGGTCCTTCGACATTGCTTCTCCCCTGGGCTTGGGAGCTTGCAAGAGGTCCCGGACTGGGAGGACGACTGGCACGCACAGATGTACCCTCATGCGCAACACTGACACTGACACTATGCACATCACTAGCACTAACACTTCCCACTGCACTCTTCGCTTTCAGCTCTCTGACATCTGCCAAGAGCTGATTGCGGTCACTAACCAACGACTCCACCTTATCACCGAGAGCCTGAATGGCACGCAACATATCAGCCATTGCAGGCTGAGCACTCGTAGCAGGTTCGGGAGTCACCACCACAGGGGAAGGAAAAGGTTGAGGGGCATGGGGAGAGGAAAAATCCACAGAGCGAGAAGAACTCCTCCTATCTCTCTCCTTCTCTAACCTACGTGCATATCTGAGGAATTCATTAAAATCGAATTCCGAAAGCCCAGCACATTCCCCACATCGATCTTCCAATTGACAGGATTTACCCCTACAATTGGAACATACGGTGTGAGGATCTATAGAGGCCTTCGGAAGACGCCTAGTACAAGTCCTAACACTACACTGCCTGTATTTAGGAACTTGGGAATGGTCAGACATCTTGAATTTAGAAGTAGTCAAGGGGGAATTCCAAAATTAAGCAAAGTTCGTTAACCAATAAGTCAAATTAATTCCAAAAGCTTGCTAAGCTAAGGATAAAGCTTCCTGAACAGCGAAGGCTAAACTTTAGAGCAAATACATCACCAAATCGTGAACAAAAGACTCCAAAATCAACAGCGTATCCAAGTAGGTCTTGCCGGCGGCACGACAGAGGAAAAATTGAGTTCTTGTTGACAAGAAGTACTTGAGTACCTGACCACAGATGGCGCTGTTGAAGTACACCCCCACCTGGATAGCGATCGCTGGCGTATCCCGACCGTAGATTTCTGTCGGGCAACGGAGTTGACAGCTACATGATCATCGGGTAAGATTAATATTGAAAAATTACTACGTACTAAGGAACTATCACAGAGTAATGATTCATTTAGATGTTTATTTGTCGGAAAATTTTGTTTACTTCTTTTTTGATTGAATATCATCAAATTTTTTTAGCTAAAATATTATGTTGTTTTACCTTTTTTTTTTTTTCGATTTTATTTCCCTTCAAAAAATTTTTTTTGGGTCAGAATTCTAATTTTATAGTCGTAAAATAATCGACAATCATCCAGCAATCCACCATACAATTTTTATGCATATCCAAGAATAATTAGATTAGTAAATAACACCTTGAAATTGACATACCCTTCCTGCATTTCAGGTGGCAGATTAGGGAGTCTGAGTCAGTGTGGTTGGCGGCCATTTTGTGGACATATCCGAAGCGTAAGTTGCCCTATCTATATATATTCTTGTTCCCTATAGAATTTGTGATATTTTGGTATATTTTTACCTGCATAAATATCATATTATATATTAAATATATGTATTTTTTTACGAAATTTCTAAGTACTCAAAAAATTACCTTTAGATATGGCCCCTGATATAAATGTAATTTACAAAATAATGAAGATTTTTTTACATATTTCTATTTTAGGATAACATATGTTTATTCCATAAAAAAATTAGCCACTTCCCATTTCATTTGGGTACCCAAAAAAATTCATGAAATTTGGACAAATTTTTTTGGCCAAAAAAAGTTACCCTTTTTTTCTCATTTCAGATCTTCACCTCCATGGGTCCGACTTCATCCAAAATACATCAAGATGTGTCCTAAACATTCAAGAATCAATTCCTAAAAGGATTTGTGTATATATGTATAAATTTTTTTTTTTTATGAATTTTTATGTAAGGTCTTTTTATTTTTCTACTTAATTTTTTAAAATATTTATAATAAGTAGTTTTTCAGCAGATGAGTAGTATTTATCTTTACAGTAGTTTTAAGCATTCATTGAACTTTTTTTTGGCAAAAAAAAAGGAGGTTACTGCAAAAACAGATTTTTCAAGAATTTTTTTTATGCGTCGGGGTCGCACGCGACCGAGTATACCCTTAAAGGAGTGTCCGAGGAGCGTACCTATCCAGGGTTAAAGAGCTGTCCTCCCCTGAAGTCTGAAGTTCTTCGAAGATAGACCTTTAGACATTCTACTAAACACAGAGAGACATCTTCCTTCAGAGGGCGGATTCTCCAGGGACCCCATCTCTTAGTGGGTAGCTCGTTTTTAACAAGAAAGGTTGGATCAGGAAAAAGATTCAGTTCTCCCACTTCTGTGAACTGAATATGGCCCTCGTCTCTGGATAGGGCCACTATTTCACTAACTCTAGCCGCTGAGGCTATAGCGAACAGGAAAATAACTTTTTGAGTTAGATCCTTAAGAGAACAATCTTCATTGTTCACGATATAAGCATAGTGTAGGACCTTGTCCAAGGACCATGAAATGGGCTTCGGAGGAGCTGCAGGCCTAAGTCTAGCACATGCCTTTGGGATCTTGTTAAAGATTTCGTTCGTCAGGTCCGCTTGGAAGGCGTATAGAAGAGGTCTAGTCAGGACCGACTTACACGTAGTTATTGTGTTGGCTGCCAGACCTTGTTCATGAAAGTGGATAAAGAAGGACAGACAAAAGTCTCTTGAGATTTCTTTCGGTCCTTTTGCTTTAACGAAAGCAACCCACTTTTTCCAAGACGATTCATATTGTCTTCTGGTTGACTTGGACTTGTATTCTTCTTAGAAGTCTATACTGCCTTTTGAGATCCCAAATCTTTTCTTAACCGCTAGGGCGAGAAAATCATGAGATGAAGGTTTTGGATTCTCTGTGATGAAGCGAAGACAGTCAACTTCTGAACCCATTGAGATAGTGCTGGGTTTGGTAGAGGGACCAGCCTCAGCTTCAGTTCCATTATCAGGGGAACCAGTTGCTCTTGGGCCACTTGAGAGCCACTAGAGTTGCCGTTCCTCGGAAGGATCCTAGCCTGTTGAGGACCTTCATCAGGAGATTGGCCGGAGGGAACAGGTAAATCCGGGTCCATTTGTTCCAATCGAGGGAAATGGCGTC
>NC_090745.1:37922435-37952435 GCF_036898095.1 Palaemon carinicauda
ATTATATATATATATATATATATATTATATATATATATATATATATATATATATATATATAATAATTATATATATATATATAATATATATATATTATATTATAATATTATATATATATATATATATATATATTATATATATATATATACATTAATATATATAGTATATATAATATATATATATATATATATATATATATATATATATATATATATATATATATATATATATATATTATATATATATATATATATATATATATACTATATATATATATATATATATATATTGTTATTTCTGGCGGTCATTGCGCCACCTTTTTTCAAACATAGTTCCCCACAAGCAAGGACTGGGTCGACATGCCACGAGTTTTGGGACCATTCCCAGAGTCTTACTCCCCCCCCTCCCCCAACTATCTTATACCAGTCTACTCCCCCGAGGTCCCAATTTCAGACATCTTTACGAAGCACGTTGGTGGCGTTGAGATCCCAGGAGAAGGAGGGGGGGTGAGATATGAAGTATGTCTGGAGTCGAGACCAAGGCCAATGACCGATAGGACATCGGTCACGCCAATTCCCCCTATCCCCCCCCCCTCCCAATGGGGGTGCCAAGTGGGGTTAAGTCGATCCAGGAGCAACTGGGTTTTCTTTTTAGGTAACCATCATCCGTGAGAGGAACATCATCCTCTCTTCGCTCCCAAGCCTAAAGGGAGGCAGCACCTGGGACACATCATAAACAAGGGAGGAAACAGAGTCCTTTTTATCAAGATAAGGTGTTTGTATTTTGAGATCATCCTCTTCCTTATTCTAATCTTCCTTCTCATTCCCTTATCACACTCCAATAATTCCTTTATCCTTAAAGAAAGATCCTACCCACTGAACCTTTTAATTCTATTCCTTATGTCCCAACCACCTGTGCCATTGCTCCTAACCTTAATTAATTCACCCTGTGTTAGTGTGTTTTTCCACATGCAGTGTTTAAATTCCTAAGTTTGCACTTTTGTTTAATTTACGTAAAGGGTTTAACCACACCACTTCATCGTGTTCCACCCTGTAGAAGTAAGTAAGCGGTTAATAATTTACTTTATTTCCCTTTCCAGGGAATAAGATAGCAGTGCTGAGAACCTTCCACGGGCTTCCTAACTCCACTTGAGCCCAACACCCCGTGACGTACCTCGTGGCTGACTTGAAATATGAAGCAGTTATCTGTTGTGCTTCCCTATTATTGATTTTCATTTAAAAATTATTGTAAATATATCTATTTTGTCGGTATTCTTTGTCTTATTGCCGACTAGCGACCTTACCATTATTCTCTTTTGTGTACGCCCTGAGTTCCTTAAGCAAGGCTGTACTCAAAAGTATATAGGCGCATAACTTAAATTGGCGATCTTGCCAGGACTCACAAAGAAAAAATTCCAAATTATTTTTATTAATGTAAAATTCCCACTTTTCTGTCTTTAGTGACTTGACAAACTTAACTTCATTTTTAAAGTGAATTCTATTATCACTGGAGTTGGAACCGTGGAAGAAAACAGCCAAAGCAATTTATTTTTAATTGTTAAAATTTTATATTTATATGTGCGTGTGTATGCACCGCAAAACCTTTTGTTTTTAAAATCCACGTGGTAGGCTTTAATCCCGTTGTTCAGTAGGGTAGCCAACCTTCTGTAACGAGTTTGCCTATTAATTATTTTAAGCGGCAGTTATCACAGTGGTGAAGATTTATTAAATATATTGTGGAGTGAGTGAATGTTTAATTTTGTGTTAAACATAAGTGTAGTGAAATTTACGAAATTTTAGAAAAAAAAATAAAAATACGTATCAGGCTAAACACGTTAATTTCCAGTGAGGAATAATTCCTTTTTGGTGTAACGGTAAGAACACGTTGCATTCTTTGTTATTCAGATTTTCTTTTAACAATTAGCGGTATTTAATTTAATTTTGTAATATTTCATGGGATATTATATTATTATTTTCCTCATTTAAAGGGGATAATTTTCGTACGATTGTGTTAAAATTGTTAACATAAAGACAAAGGATTTACGATATCACATTCAATTTCCTTTTTTCAGTCAGGGTAGAGGATCATTTAGATAAAATATTTGGGGGGTGTAATTCCTAAACTCGTTTTTTTTTTCTTTGTTGAATGGGAGATATGTTAAGGGGTTGATTTTCTTAGCGAAGCCTTAAGCAAACTTAGTGACATTGTGTGTTTCATTTAATTTATTATACTTAAAGTATGAATACAAACTTTGCTTTAAGTCACTGAGTTACATGTGGTGGTGTTGCAAGAACACACCCACGCATTTTTTCAAAATCATTTTTTATGTCTAGCATAAAGAGATCCCTCATAGGTGTGATTCCATTTTCTTTTAAGCCTAGCATAGAGGATCCCTCACAGGTGTGATTCCTTTTTTTTTTTTTTTTGTCTAGCACAGAGGATCCCTCAGTGGAGTTTCCATTTTTTATGACTAACATAGCGGGTCACACATCAGTGGAGATTTCATTTTTTATGACTAGCATATAGAGTCATAAATCATGGAGATTCCATTTTATTTATGTCTAGCAGAGAGGGTCACACATCGTAGAGATTCTATTTTTTTATGTCTAGCGTAGAGGGTCACACATCGAAGAGATTCCATTTTCTTTATGTCTAGCAGAGAGGGTCACACATCGTGGAGATTCTGTTTTTTTTATGTCTAGCGTAGAGGGTCACACATCGTGGAGATTCCATTTTTTTTATGACTAGCATAGAGAGTCATACATCGTGGAGATTCCATATTTTATGACTAGCATAGAGGGTCACACATTATGGAGCTTTCATTTATTTATGACTAGCATAGAGGGTCACCCATCATTGTGATTCCATTTTTATGTATGACTAGCATAGAGATTCACCCATAGTTGTGATTTCATTTTTTTATGACTAGCATAGAGGGTCAGCCATAGTTGTAATTCCACTTTTTTATGAGTAACATAGAGGGTCCCCAATAGTTGTGATTCTTTTTCTTTATGACTAGCATAAAGGTTCACCCATAGGTGTGATTCCATTTTTTTATGATTAGAATAGAGGGTCACCCACAGTTGTGATTCCATTATCTTTTTGACTAGCATAGAGGTTCATCCGTAGTTGTGATTCCATTTTTTTTTAATGACTAGCATAGAGGTTCACCTATAGTTGTTATTCCATTTTATTATGACTAGCATAGAGGGTCCCCCAAAGTTGTGATTCCATTTTTTATGACTAGCATAGAGGTTCACTCATAGTTGTGATTCAATTTTCTTATGACTAGCATAAAGGTTCATCCATAGTTGTGATTCAATTTTTCTTATGACTAGCATATAGGTTCACCCATAGTTGTGATTCCATTTTTTTATGACTAGCATAGAGGCTCAACCATAGTTGTGATTCCATTTTTCTTCTTATGACTAGCATAGAGGTTCACCCATAGTTTTGATTCCAGTTTTTTATGACTAGCATAGAGGTTCACCCATAGTTGTGATTATATTTCTTTATGACTAGAATAGAGGTTACCCTATAGTTTTCATTGCATTTTTTAATGACTAGCATAAATGTTCGCCCTTAGTTTTGATTCCATCTTTTTTATGACTAGCATAGAGGGTACCCATAGTTGTGATTCCATTATTTCTATGACTAGCATAGAGGGTCACCCATAGTTGTGATTCCATTTTCTTTATGACAAGCATAGAGGTTCACCCATAGTTGTGATTCCAATTTTTTATAACTAACATAGAGGTTCACCCATAGTTGTGATACCCTTTTATTTTGTCTAGCATAGAGTGTCACCCACACTTGCGATTCCATTATTTTTTATGTCTAGCATAGAGGGTCACCCAGAGTTGTGATTCCATTTTTTTTTATTGTCTAGCATAGAGGGTAGCTTATCGCTGTGATTCCAATTTCTTTTAAGTTTAGCTCACCCATTTTTGTGCCCCCGGGTTTTCATGTTAGGCTTCTGTTCAATTACTTGAGAGGCATACTATTTTGTGATAGGTCTTCCCTGATAGGTATTTTTTACAGCCATTGTGCATTTTGCCCAGCTCCGTCTTCATCCTTCCATCCGTGAGACTCTTGCGTAAGGCTAGAGCGCTTTCCCCCTCCATATAATTACTTGCACGGTCAACATCGTACCTTGTGCTGTTAAGTTTCTTCTGGTCGCTGTCTACATAGGAATTATCAAAAAAAAGGACTGCTGCTGAGATCAGTGCATTTGTGGATTTGGCAGAACAAGAAGGCTATGAAGGAGAGTAATTGTGAAGGTATGTGCGGGAACTCAAGGAGGAACCCAATGCCCGGAGAAGAACGGAGCAAGAAAGGATGCGGTATGCATGAGAAAGAGCGAGAGTGTATGAATTAAAGAAGCAGAAAATAGACACTTTTTTGGGCTCAGGCCATGTCGTCGTGATGGATGTTCCTTCTTAGTACCTTCCTAGGTTATATTTGACTACAGTGATATATCCCAGAGAATTTACCAAAGATATCCAGAATTCTAACTCCTGGAGCGGATATCCCTTAATAATTTTAAAAGGGATATCACATAATACCAGAAGACGTATTCTTGACACGTCACATAGCTATCTACACCCCTAATAGCGTTTTCGCTTCGAGGGGAAAGTGGCAAGAATTATAGAAGAGCCGTTATTAAGGCAACGCTCCTACTGTACTGCAATCGGGCGCCAATCCACCACTGTGTGGTGCCATCTAGTCATTCTTTCGCTTTTAGCTTTGCTGACCAGTATTTATCTCGTGTTATATCTCACTATTTTGGACTATTTTCGTTGCAATGATATCTTCACCAGCCTCATCAGCCTCTGGAAAGTTAAGTAATATCTTTGAATTGTATAAATGTAAGCTCTTGCCAGTTTTGCTCTTCGATTAGATTGTATTAACATACTAAGAGCTTTTGCCAGCCGGATGGCGTCATGGACGCAGTCGTTCTTTGAATGTACATTTAGTTAGCCAGAACGACTTTCCCGGCATCTTTCGCTTTAATAACTTTAGCTATTTAGCAATTTAGCTAGGAACTCTTATATTATGCCCGTGATGTAGTAGGTTGGCGGAATATACCTAGCCCAGGGAGTGCTAGTCTTCCTAGCCTAGGGACCTACATCCTTACTGCATGATATAACATTCCTGGAAAAGTTTTATTGAAGCTTAGGCATTATTTTATACAAATAAGATATTACTGCAAAAAATTTTCCTCTTCCAAGATAGTATACGAGAGAGTTTCGGTGACCGATTCTCACTGCGCCTAGGCTTCTAGCCTAGGGGCTTTGGTATACTTTCATACATGTCCCCAATTGCTCTTGTATTGTCTATTAAGTGGAGATTGACACCTCTTATACCTTTTAAGTCTATACTAATCTCCTGGTGAGATTTTAGAGCAATTCCTCTCCCCTCTGACTAGCCTAGGCTATCCTCAGTTGGCTTTGCCTTGAACTACATTCTGGCAAATCTTCCTGGGGTGTTCCGTTTCTTTCTCTCAACCACTGAGTCGGTTTTTGAGTTTAGAACGGGACATCAAAGTAGAATATCTGTGTTTGACAACCGCCCGTCTTGGTGAAATGATTTCCCAAGTCAGGTTAGGTTGCCCTTACAGGAGGCTAGACCTCCCTAGGCCATTCCCTAGAGGATTTATATGATAATTTCTCCTCCCATGGCCTAGCAGATAGTCCTATGCTGTTAGATCTTGGGCCAAAGAATTGAATTCTTCCTCTGCCTAAGGTCTCTGGCACTAGATTCTGTTCCCCTGTTGAGATTGCGGCCTGTGTGCCATCTTCTCACTCTCAGACTAACCCAACCTAGGGAACTGATTTCCCCGGCCATGAGGTTGTCTACTCTAGGGATCAGAATCTCTTAGGTTAGGTGGTACCTTTCAGGTATTACCTCACCTATAGGACCCTTGCCCCTCCACAGCTGTCCTTTAGTGTTGGCTTAGCCATCACACATCCTGGCAATCATGCTACATTCAACCCTATGGGTAGTTGAAGAATTGGCTTGAGGTTCCCTGTCTTCCGCCGGCTGTGCCGGCTGCCAGCAGGAACCCTCCTCTATTTTAGAGTGTTCTTCAGTCATCCCTTGGACTGCCTTCCATATCCCTACTACCAATATGGATGGGATATGGTTGGATGGAAGCCCGAATATAATTCCCCCTTCCATATGAACCCTCCTTCCGGATGAAGGCCAGCAAGGCTGAGCCTTTGCCTTCCTCCATCCTCACTTTTCCTTTGTCTTACATTAACTCTGGGCCGACTGCCGCCATGTTGGACGCCTGTCTGCTTGCAGCTAGCTCTGCCGCCACTTGCCATGGGCGCCGCTGATCGACGACCCAACGGCAATAGGCACACTCTAACCGGCCGCCGGCAACTATGTTATCTGCCAGCAGCCGGCAATCCAAAGTCTGCAGACATTCTCCGCCGGCCGCCGGCGGGTCCTCCGTGATAAAGGGATCCTTCGGCTGCCGACGGTACGAGCGTCTGCCGGCGGTGGAGCGTCTGCCGGCGACCTGCCGCCCATTTTCCTGAAGGCAGTACTTACCTTCAATAGCCCAGGACATGCCGGCATATGCCGGCAGGCACTGCAGTACTGGCGGCAAGCCGCCGGCAGTCAGTGCTGAAGCCCACACAAAATTTTCCAACCTACAAGGTGCGTCATGGGCAGCCTATTGTGAGATCATCCCACCTAAGAGAGTGATTCTCTCTGCTCATTAATGGTTGACAGCCATTACCTAAATTCCCCAATATTGAATCTGGAAGACAGTGCTAAGAAGACACTTTATATCTAAGGATATTATCTTCCCATAAAATTCGTTAAGAATTTAGTATTCAATATTGTAGAAAGTCATAGCAATGGGCTGGACAGGAGGCACATGTGGGTGTCTTTCCTTTCATCTAGCTTACTCTATCCTAAGCTAAATAATATTATAAAATATGCATGATGAAATATGAGAATTTCACCGAATACTTATATGCTTTTCTTTCTGTACAGGAGAAGCATCCCGAGTGCAGGAACAACTTCTGCAGGGTCCGCAGTAAGAACTTCTGCGGCCATGACATGTGTAGGACCCATGCGTGCTGTGCCATTATGAATGGATCTCTTAAGTATTGGGACCCACGGGTATGTACCGTTTGTGACAAACTGGTAAAAGAGGCTTTTGATGATCAAAAGTCTACAGAGTCAAGGGATGCAGCAAGAGAGATGCTGCAAAAATGGGTCAGGGGTTTTCAGAAGAACTCCTCTGGCCCATATCTTCCTACCGAGAAGATGAGGGCTTGTTTGTTTCCTAGGGCATCTCCGGATGCAATCATTCCCCAGGCTCAACCTGAGATTCCCCTCGTCCAGATTCCGATAGAATCTGTTGTATCAGAGGCCTTGAAGGGCATCCAGTTAGATGACAACATGTCGGTTGTCTCCGAGGGAACGGAATGTAATCTCACGGTAGAAGAATTGGAGCAAGAGGCTGTCTTACCTCCTGAAAGCGAAGCAGAGAAAGCCGAAACGATTTCGGTTTCATCGGCTACGGTGGCCGAGCCGGTGCCGTCGACTTCTTCTTCTGCCCCTCAGCTAGACTCGATCACTAATACGCTGCACTCACTTTTGTCCATGTTCCAGGACATGCAAAAGAAATCGTCCGAGAAGGAGGCTTCTCTACGGACAGAGATGCACCAGCTCGTGTCAACGCGTTTAGCCCCAAAGATGCTAAACATCAAGGAACTTCCTGCCTTTTCTGACATCAATCCATGGAGATATGCTGAGCACATGCCCATGTCAGGGGGGAAGATCTTCCTCTCCAAGAAACTGGCCACTGTCCCAGTAGATGATGTGGAGTTCTGGCCCAGTAAAGGGGCCTTCGTCCAAAGAGGAGACAGAGCCAAAAGAGGTCATCGTTCTTGACCTCCCCAAGGTCCAGGCCTTGCTTACCAACACCTTGAAGGAGAGGGCCTTCACTAGCTCCAAGGTGCCGGCTCTCAGCAAGAAGCACCCTTCCTTCATTGCTGATCCCTCCCGTACCTTCCCCTTTATGGACAAAGGGTTTAAGGCAGCCTTAAAGGCGGTTGAGGCAGGAAAACCTTGTCCTACACTCGAGGAGTGTAGACCCTTTTCCCTCGCCTTCCCATCTGATGATGCGGACTGGAAGGATGTTCACAACACCATCTCAGTCGGGAAGCTGGAGGCAGACATTGCCGGACGACAGTTCGGTGAAGACCTCTCAAAGTTTTTGGACTTTCACCTGCGCAGGGAGCAGGAGACAAAAGAACGACTTGCCACCTCTATGTCTCTGCAAACTGGGCTAGAGACAATGGCAAGTATTGCGGAAACCCCAGACATGTACATGGTCTTCGCCAAGGCTCATTTGGCGACGGTCACTAAAGACCTGCACAATTTTATTAAAGCCCAAAGGGCTTGCAGGGAGTTCGTGTTCGCCTCGGCTGCGGTGAGGCAAGATCCAAGGAAGTTGATAGCCTCCAACATCTTGGGAAAAAACCTCTTCCCAAGCGAAGTGGTTGAAGAGGTCGTGGACAAAGCCACAACGGAGAATAGAAATCTCCTCTCCAAGTGGGGCTTGTCCTCCAAGAGAAAGTCTTCCGTTGAAGAGGGTCTCCAGCCAAAAAAGAAGACGAAATGACCAAGAGTGCCCTCTCGTCCTAGGCAACAATAACAGCTTCCCATGGCCATGGTGCCTCAGACAGTGGCACAACCAACCACCACCTTCCTGTTGGTGCCTCAAACGGTGGCTACCCAGTCGCCCGTTTTCACCCCAGCTTTTGAAAGGCAATCAACGACCTTTAGGCCGAAGTCTTGAGGTTCCTTTCGAGGATCCTCTAGACGCCCCTTCAGAGGTAGGGGCAACAAAGGTGGACGTGGCCAAAGAGGTAAATCCACCAACCAGCACTCAAAGTGAGATGCTACCGGTAGGAGGGAGACTTCTCCTCTTTCGGGATCGTTGGACCTTCGATCCCTGGGCCCACAGCCTAATCAAGATGGACTAGGGTGGAGTTCGAATACAACTCCACCAAACTTCCCTCAATTCTTCCAACACTCAACCCCCATATTGGAAGAATATGTTCAGGAACTCTTGAACAAAAGAGTTATAAGGAGGGTGAAGTCCATCAAATTCCAAGGAAGGCTATTTTGTTTTCTGAAGAAAGACTCAGAAAAGCTCAGAGTCATTTTGGACCTATCACCACTCAGCAAGTTCATAGTGAACTACAAGTTCAGAATGCTGACGCTTCAACACATAAGGACCCTTTTGCCCAAACAGGCATACACAGTCTCCATGGACATGACGGATGCGTACTGGCACGTTCCAATCAACCGTCAAGTTTCCCCCTACCTAGGGTTCAAGCTACAGAAAAGACAGTACATTTTCAGAGCCATGCCCTTTGGTCTAAACATAGTCCCAAGGGTATTCACCAAGCTTGAGAACGTAGTCATTCATCAGCTACGCCTAAAAGGAATTCAGGTGGTGGCCTACCTGGACGACTGGCTGGTGTGGGCAGCATCCAAGGAAGAGTGCACACAAGCCTCCAAGGAAGTGATCCAGCTCCTGTAACACCTAGGATTCAAGATCAACTTGGAAAAGTCTCGACTGTCTCCATTCCATCAAAGAAGAGGAGAGAGATAGCGGGATCTGTCAAGAGACTCCTTCAATCCGCCAAGATATCAAGAAGGCAACAGGAAAGAGTGTTGGGGTCCCTCCAGTTTGCCTCAGTGACAGACCCAGTATTGAGAGCTCAATTTAAAGATGCATCAGGAATCTGGAGAAAATATGCATCAAACGCTCGAAGAGATCTAAAGAGACAGATACTAAATCGTCTGCGATCCCTACTCAAGCCATGGTCGGAGACCAAGTACCTAAAGAAGAAGGTACCCTTACAACCGCCTCCACCGTCAGTCACCGTTCACACAGATGCCTCAAAGGAAGGGTTGGGAGGCCACTCTCACCATCGGAAAGTCCAAGGAACCTGGTCTCCCCTCTTCAAAACCTTCCACATCAACTTTCTGGAAGCCATGGCAGTTTTTCTCTCACTGAAGAAACTGAAACTTCACTGCTCAATCCACATCCGACTGGTTATAGACAGCGAGGTTGTAATGAGATGCCTAAATCGACAGGGCTCGAGATCGCCTCAAATAAATCAAGTAATATTGGCCATCCTCCGACTAGCGGAGAAGAAGAGATGGCACTTGTCAGCAGTCCACCTTCAAGGGTTCCGCAATGTGACGGCTGAAGCTCTATCCAGGGTCAACCCGATAGAGTCAGAATGGTCCCTAGATGCAAGATCATTCTCCTTTATCTTACGCAAAGTCCCAGGACTGCAGATAGACCTCTTCGCAACGAGCAACAAGAAGCTACCCCGGTATGTAGCCCCATACGAGGATCCTCTAGCGGAAGCAACGGATGCAATGTCCATAGATTGGAACAGAGGGTCCAAGATGTACCTGTTCCCTCCAACCAGCCTTCTGCTGAATATCCTCAACAAATTGAGATCCTTTCATGGAACAGCAGCGATAGTGGCACCAACAGCATTTGGTTCCCCCTGGTAACGGAACTACGCCTGAAGCTGATCCCGTTGCCGGATCCAGTTCTGACTCAGCAAGTGCAGAAATTGACTGTCTCAGTTTCATCACAGAAAACCCGAAACCTCCATCTCATGATTTTCTCGCCTTAGCAGTCAAGAAAAGGTTCGGAATTTCGAGGGAGAGTATTAACTTCTTAGAAGAATACAAGTCAAAGTCAACAAGAAGACAATAGGAGTCTTCCTGGAAAAAATGGGTCGCCTTTGTCAAGGCAAAGGAACAAAAGGAGATTTCTACGGATTTCTCTTTGTCCTTCTTCATCCATCTCCATGAACAAGGTTTAGCAGCAATACGATTACTATGTGCAAACCTGCCCTAACCAGACCAGTGCTTTACATCTTCCAGGTAGACTTCTCTAACGAAATCTTCAACAAGATTCCCAAAGCCTGCGCTAAACTTCGGCCCGCAGCCCCTCCAAAGCCCATTTCATGGTCCTTGGATAAGGTTCTTCACTCTGCATCAACTCTGAACAAATGAAGATTGCTCTCTGAAAGACTTGACTCAAAAGGTGATATTCTTATTTGCACTAGCCTCAGGAGCCGGAGTTAGCGAAACAGTGGCCCTCTCGACGGATGATGGCCACATTCAGTTCACAGACTGCGGAGAACTGAACCTTTTTCTGGACACAACGTTTCTAGCCAAGAATGAGCTGCCCACTAAGAGGTGGGGTCCCTGGAGAATCTGCCCTCTGAAGGAGGAAGCATCCCTCTGCCCAGTGGAATGCCTAAAGGTCTATCTTCATAGAACTTCAGACTTTAACCCTGGATAGGTACGATGGGTCGTTCGCGACCCCGAGCGTCAAAAAAAAACAGGTTTTTCTCACGTGACTCACCCCCGTGACTGAATTTGTGGGTGATCGACCTGCAGGAGGTGTCTCCCCTACACGCTCTAGTAGTGTCAAGTTGTGCATTGCTGTAGCTGTACTCCTTCCCCGATTTCTGAGACGCGTCGGGGTCGAGCGCGACCGAGTTTACCCTTCTAAGGTAATTTGCATAATTATCAAAGTTATTACGTATTATGAAATTGTCGTAGAATGGTTCAACTTGTATAGGTTATCAGTTGTGGAAAGTCTTGGTGGATTGTTTGGCTAACATGTGCATGATTTTTTTTTTAGTTAAAATGTCGTTCATCACCACGAGGACCATTTTACCACGAGTGCCCCTTTTTCATTTTTTTTCATTTTTTTGCCAAGTCATTTTTCCGTAAGATATTGCCAAATAATGTCGTAAAACTTTTGCTTGTTTAGTGTTGGAAAGTGTGTCTAGATGATCTGGCTACCCATGCGTGACTTTGTTTTTGTCAGATACGACGTAGTTATTGGTATATTGGGTATTTAACTGCAGTTACCAATTTCTGTTTTTTTTTCAATATTTGTAAAAATTACTACGTAGTAAGGAATTGCCGTATATTATTCATTTTTTTTTCATGTTTATGTGTTAGAAAGTGTGCCTTGATGGTTGGGCTAACACGTGCATGTCTTTTTTTTTTATCTGAGATGCCGTATATTAGAATGTCGGGCATTTTACCGCGAGTGCCCCTTTTTCATTTTTTTTCATTTTTTTGCCAAGTCATTTTTCCGTAAGATATTGCCAAATAGTGTCGTAAAACTTTTGCTTTTTTAGTGTTGGAAAGTGTGTCTAGATGATCTGGCTACCCATGCGTGATTTTGTTTTTGTCAGACACGACGTAGTTATTGGTATATTGGGTATTTAACTGCGGTTGCCAATTTCTGTTTTTTTTCAATATTTGTAAAAATTTACTACGTAGTAAGGAATTGCCGTATATTATTGATTTTTTTTTCATGTTTATGTGTTAGAAAGTGTGCCTTGATGGTTGGGCTAACACGTGCATGTCTTTTTTTTTATCTGAGATGCCGTATATTAGAATGTTGGGCATTTTTCCGCGAGTGCCCCTTTTAATTTGTTTTGCATTTTTTTGCTTAGTCATGTTACCGTAAGGAATTGGAAAGTAGTGTCGCAAAACTTATATTTTTATAGCGTTGGAAAGTGTTTCTAGATGATCTGGCTACCCATACCTATTTTTTTTTTTTAGCCAGATATGGCGTATATATAAGTATGTGTTCGATTTTCCTGTGATTGCCATTTTTTCGTTTTTTCCCATTTCTTTCAAAATTACTACGTAATAACTATCACAGAGTAATAATTCATTTATATGTTTATTTGTCGGAAAATGTGCCTTGATGGTTTGCCTAGCACGTGGCTGAAATTTTTTTTTTCTGAAATGGCGTGTATATTAGAATGGCCATTTTTCCACGAGTGCCCCTTTTTATTTGTTTTGCATTTTTTTGCTTAGTCATGTTACCGTAAGGAATTGGCAAGTAGTGTCGCAAAACTTATAATTTTATAATGTTGGAAAGTGTTTCTAGATGATCTGGCTACCCATGCCTATCTTTTTTTTTTTAGCCAGATATGGCGTATATATAGGTATGTGTTCGATTTTCCTGTGATTGCCATTTTTTCGTTTTTTCCCATTTCTTTCAAAATTACTACGTACTAAGGAACTATCACAGAGTAATGATTCATTTAGATGTTTATTTGTCGGAAAATGTGCCTTGATGGTTTGCCTAGTACGTGGCTGAATTTTTTTTTTCTGAAATGCCGTATATTAGAATGTTAGCCATTTTTCCGCGAATGCCCCTTTTTATTTGTTTTGCATTTTTTTTGCTTAGTCATGTTACCGTAAGGAATTGGCAAGTAGTGTCGCAAAACTTATATTTTTATAGTGTTGGAAAGTGTTTCTAGATGATCTGGCTACCCATGCCTATCTTTTTTTAGCCAGATATGGCGTATATATAGGTATGTGTTCGATTTTCCCGTGATTGCCATTTTTTCGTTTTTTCCCAATTCTTTCAAAATTACTACGTACTAAGGAACTATCACAGAGTAATGATTCCTCTAGATGTTTATTTGTCGGAAAATTTTGTTTACTTCTTTTTTGATTGAATATCATCAAATTATTTAGCTAAAATATTATATTTTACATTTTTTTTTCGATTTTATGTCCCTTCAAAAAAATTTTTTTGGGTCAGAATTTTAATTTTATAGTCGTAAAATAATCGACAATTATCCAGCAACCCACCATACAATTTTTATGCATATCCAATAATAATTAGATTAGTAAATAACACCTTGAAATTGACATACCCTTCCTACATTTCAAGTGGCAGATTAGGGAGTCTGAGTCAGTGTGGTTGGCGGCCATTTTGTGGACATATCCGAAGCGTAAGTTGCCCTATCTATATATATTCTTGTTCCCTATAGAATTTGTGATATTTTGGTATATTTTTACCTGCATAAATATCATATTATATATTAAATATATGTATTTTTTTACGAAATTTCTAAGTACTCAAAAAATTACCTTTAGATATGGCCCCTGATATAAATGTAATTTACAAAATAATGAAGATTTTTTTACATATTTCTATTTTAGGATAACATATGTTTATTCCCTAAAAATATTAGCCACTTCCTATTTCATTTGGGTACCCAAAAAAATTCATGAAATTTGGACAAATTTTTTTGGCAAAAAAAAGTTACCCTTTTTTTCTCATTTCAGATCTTCACCTCCATTGGTCTGACTTCATCCAAAATACATCAAGATGTGTCCTAAACATTCAAGAATCAATTCCTAAAAGGATTTGTGTATATATGTATAAACTTTTTTTTTATGAATTTTCATGTCAGGTCTTTTTTTTCTACTTAATTTTTTAAAATATTTATAATAAATAGTTTTTCTGCAGATGAGTAGTATTTATCTTTACAGTTGTTTTAAGCATTCATTGAAGTTTTTTTTTGGCAAAAGAAAAAAGGAGGTTACTGCAAAAACTGATTTTTCAAGAATTTTTTTTGGCGTCGGGGTCGTTTGCGTCCGAGTATACCCTTAAAGGGGTGTCCGAGGAGCGTACCTATCCAGGGTTAAGGGAGGTCAGCTTTTCAGGGGAGAGACGTCTGGTTCAACATTATCCTTGAAACAGATAAGAGCAAAAATCACCTCTTTCATTCGCAGAGCGGATCCAGACAGTACACCTGCATGTTATGATTCGAGAAAAGTTGCCTCGTCTCTAAATTTCTTTCAAACCATGTTGTTTGAAAGCCTTCGCGCTTATACTGGATAGAAGTCATCCAGGGTCTTTTTCAAACACTACGCGAAGCAGTTACAAGAGATCAAGCATTTTGTGGTAGCAGCAGGTAGTGTACTAAAACCTGCCGCTTGATCTCTGCAAAGAACAGTGCACTAATTGGGACGTTTAGTGAAGGGTGTACATGATAGACTCTTAAGGTATATCATGTTGAGTGACGTGTCTAGTACATGACACTATAGACTGTTCTAACTACACAGGTGACATTAAGCATACTAGATTAACACATGTGCCATGCATACTTATATGCATAGTGTTCCTTGTAACAACAGAATACATAGTGAAATATTCCATATTTCCCATAGAGTGGCTTGTGTTTCCTTTTCAGGTGAAACTTTATTATTTCTGTTATTACTAATTATGCTTTTAAGCAGATATGTTCAGCGTAAAATGTAATTGATTGTTACAACCGTGATTTCTATATTCTATTGTAATAAAACAATAGTAGGAATCTTTGCGTCTCATTTTGCCGCAAATATTCTAAACTGTTAATAAAAGTCAGAGCGTCTTTTTATCCTATTAAATCTAGGAAAATATTGGGAACTAAGGTTATTATTGTTCCAAGTAAGCATTCCTCAGATAACTGGTTATGTTGTCATGCTCAGTCACGGGTAATGACTGATTGTACTAAACTGTTTATCTTACTGAATTAAGGTTTCCTACACGTATATAAACCTTTCTGTCTCTGTTAACAACCAGACCCGGGAGGTATCAGTAACCTAAACAGATCAATGCCATTTAGAGTACAAACTATGCTTTATGAATATGACGACATTTATATACAAACTTGTTTGCTAAATTGTTCCTTGAACTCACAATCCTCGGGTTTTTTTCTAGAGTCTACCCAGACTCTTCCCTGTAGGGGGCAGGAAGCACTGACATAGTCAATGATCAGTTGAATGTATAACGGTAACATCAAGTGTCTCTAGGTCCAGATGACCTAGAAAAATTTATCTCGAGATGACCGGTACTATTGAAAATCCACAGATACATTAATGCTCTGGTAAACTTCCATCACGACAACATGGCCTGAGCCCAGAAAACGGATTTTGAGCGAAGCGAAAAATCTATTTTTGGGTGAGGTAGCCATGTCGTCCTGATGGACCCGCCATCTTTTTGACAAAAGGATAATGAATCCCTCCCTAATATACTGTATCTGTAACACCTACAAAAGCTACAAAGAATGACTAGATGGCGCCACGCAGTGGCGGGTTGGCGCCCGATTACAGTACAGTAGGAGCATTGCCTTAATAACGGCTCTTCTATAATTCTTGCCATTTTCCCCTCAAAGTGAAAATGCTATTAGGGGTGTAGATAGCTATGTGACGTGTCAAGAATACGTTCTCTGATATTATGCGATATCCCTTTTAAAATTATTAAGGGATATTCGCTCCAGGAGTTAGAATTCTGGATACCTTTGGTAAAATCTCTGGGATATATCACTGTAGTCAAAAATAACCTAGGAAGCTACTAAGAACGAACTTCCATCAGGACGACATGGCAACCTTACCCGAAAATAGATTTTTCGTTTCGCTCAAAATCCGTTTATTAACCCAGCACAATAACTTGCTACCTCAACCTAATGGCGCCAAAGACCAGCAGGACAACTGCAGGGAGGTCAAGTGCCTTGAAAGTGTCAACAAAGAACTCCCTATAGTGGAGTTCCAGATAACCACGCCCCAGCTCTATAAGAGGTGCGGACTAGGGGCAGTGAGCGATCTTGGACATGAGGGCTGTGACATGCCCTTGGGTCAACAGCCCCTGAAGGTGGATGGCAAGTGCCCCTCTGGTGCATGAAGGTTGCAAAGTCGGAGTACAAAACAGTGAGGATGCTTCCTGCATGAGAAGACAAATGGCTAGGTGACATTAACCTTGGGGAAATACCTTGGTTAAGTGAGGAGGCCCAAGAAACTTCCTCCTCCAGCAATAAGTCTAAGCCTTGTAGCCGTGAGTGCTCCCCAGCTAAGGCAATGATGCTCACCACCAGGCCAGAGGTCTCAGAGGAGGACAAAGGGGAAGCACCCATCATTCCAGAGACCCTAAGGAGCCGGACACAGCTCAGGAGATTCCAGCTCTTGGTAAACCACAGGGCACCCGCCTACTCGAACGAGGTGGAAATAAATAACCCCTCTAAAGATGAGATCCAGCTAAAGGATGAGGTGCCCCTCAAGATCACCCAAGGTTCTCACGATCCTGGTAAGGTCTCATGCCGGCAAGTAGTTGCTTCCCGTAATCTCTGCTTGTCGGTGCTACGCATGGCCCATGAGGGACTGGGAGGACAAGTTGGGGTAATATTTACTACACAGCAGATCCAGCGTCGGTTCTGGTTGGGCTTGTACGAGATTGACAAGGCTTACTTAGCATCCTGCCATCCTTGCCAAGTCTCCGGTAACTCTAAGCGAATAGTGCCGAGGGCATCGCTTCAACTCATCCCATCCATAAGTGTCACAGAACTGAAACAATTCTTCATTTGGTTTGGTTTCCTAGCCACATTTCAGAGGGATGAGGGTTTTCACTTCATGGCAGAGAAGTCACGACCTCTGACTATACTCGTAATTCATTTTTGGCTTCACCAGGTGCAAGTAGGAATTCCCAACTGTGTGATTTACTTAAATGTCAGCGTAAATTTCTTCCAGATATAGAATAAACTCCAAACTCAAAAGAATGAGCTCTCAGGCATGGGCTTATCTCCTGAGCATCTTGGATCCTATCGTGCTGACCATGTGTTCCCACAAACAGTCCTAACAGCCCATAACCCTCTAACTTACTTGACTAAGCTACGTAAAACGAATAAAGGGCTCATGAGGTGGTGCATAGACCTCCGGAACTACAACTGGAAGGTCAAGCGCCTAAAGATCTCAAATGAGAGAGAAGGTGTGTTCTCCTGGCATTAGTGCCCAATGCACAGTGCCATGTCCATAACGTAGCCACAGTCAGTAGGTTAATAATGGTTGTATAGGAAAAATATTAATAAGGCCTTGGTGGCTCCCAGGTAGATAAACTTGAGGAGCCATTCTGGCCTCATTATTTACATTTGATTTATCTTTATTGATTTATTGTATCAATTGCATGTTGTAATCTGTTAATTTGCTTTAACTTTATGCCTATCACTGCACTGGGTCACTTAACTTTGACCATTATTGCATTTATTATTTTTTAATTGTTGCCTCACAACCGCATGCTTACTTCTATGTGGCAGTTAAAGTTATTATACCATCAAAAGAACGTAAAATTATGACCCTAGTGGCAGCTTGGGAATTAATTCATTACTGTGGTGAAACTCACTGAGGGAGGAATCATTAAGGCTAGTAGCTTCAGACCTTGCTTGCAGAGTTTTTTTCCTGTTTTAGGACAAAATCTCTGCTTCAATGGGGGCCTGTTATTCTTGTCGGTCATTACGCCACCATTTTCGAACAAAAGACCCCGCCAGTAAGGACAACTCGATGCCACAAGCGTTGTGACCCTACCCAGAGTCTCACCCCACCCTCCACCCATCTTATACAAGTCTACTTCCCGGAGGTCTCATTTTCAGACATCTATACGAACCATGTGGTGGCGTTGAGATCCCAGGAGAAGGAGGGAGGCGAGATGTGAAGGATGTCGGGAGACAAGACCAAGGCCAATGACCGATGGGACAGTGGTCAGTGCAAGAATGCACTCACACATTTTTACAAATCCATTTTTTTATGTCTAGCATAGAGGATCCCTCATAGGTGTGATTCCATTTTTTGTCTAGCATAGAGGATCCCTTAGTTGTGATTTAGTAGGTAGTAGGTTGCCCAGGGCACCAGCCACCCGTTGAGATACTACCGCTAGAGAGTTATAGGGGGTCCTTTGACTGGCCAGACAGTACCATATTGGATCCTTCTCTCTGGTTACGGTTCTTTCCCTTTGCCTACACAGACACCGAATAGTCTGGCCTATTCTTTACAGATTCTCCTCTGTCCTCATACACCTGACAACACTGAGATTACTAAACAATTCTTCTTCACCCAAGGGGTTAACTACGGCAATGTAATTGTTCAGTGGCTACTTTCCTCTTGGTAAGGGTAGAAGAGACTCTTTAGCTATGGTAAGCAGCTCTTCTAGGAGAAGGACACTCCAAAATCAAACCATTGTTCTCTAGTCTTGGGTAGTGCTATAGCCTCTGTACCATGGCCTTCCACTGTCTTGGGTTAGAGTTCTCTTGCTTGAGGGTACACTCAGGCACACTATTGTATCTAGTTTCTCTTTCTCTTGTTTTGTTGAAGTCTTTATTGTTTATATAGGAGGTATTTATTTAAATGTTGTTACTATTCTTAAAATATTTTATTTTTCCTTGTTTCCTTTCCTCACTGAGCTATTTTCCCTGTTGGGGCCCCTGGGCTTATAGCATCCTGCTTTTCCAACTAGGGTTGTAGCTTAGCATTTAATAATAATAATAATAATAATACAGCCCCAATAGGGGGCCAGGTGGGGTTAAGTCAACTTACAAACAACTGGCGATCCTTCTTCGCCGATCAAACCCCAGGAGAGCACGATCACCTATCTTCGCTCTCAAGACAAAAGGGAGTCAATTTTATCAAGGTAAGGTGTCTGTATTTTAAGATCATCATCATCCTTATTCAACCTACCTTATCACATCCTTTCCTTTATCCTTAAAGAAAGATCCTGCCCTCTGAACCTTCGTTATCCTATTCCGTATATCCTAACCACGTATGCTGTTTGCTCCTAGCCTTAATTAATTCAGCCTATGATAGTGTTGATTCCCACGTGTAGAGTTTGAATTCCTAAGTTTTCAGTTTTATTTAATTTGCTTAAAGGTTTTAGTTACACGACTTCATCGCGTTCCCAGCCTGTAAAAGTAAGTGATCGGTAAATAATTTAACTTATTCCCCTTTCCAGGGAATATGATCATGGTGCTGAAAACCTTCCATGGCCTTTCTAACTCCACGTGAGCCCAACTCCCCGTGAAGTACCCCGTGGCTTATTTGAAATGTGAAGAAGTTATCTGTTGTGCTCCAATTTTATTAATTTTTATTTAAATACTATTGTAAATATATTTATTTTGTCGGTATTCCTTGTCTTATTGCCGACCTTTCCATTAGTCTTTCTTTTTATTAATGCCCAGAGTTCCTTGAGCAAGGCTGGACTCACAAGCACGGGCGCATAAAAAAATTGGCGACCTAGCCAGGATTGGCGAAGACAAAATTTTAAATCCGTTTTATTAACGTAATATCCCCCCTTTTCTGTCTTTAGCGATTTGACGAATCTGAATTTCAGGTAAAGTAAATTCTCTCATCACTGGAGTTGGAATCATGGAAGAAAACGGCAAGAGCATTTCATTTTTATTGTTAAACTCTTGTTTATTTGTGCGTGTGTTTGCACCGCAAACCCTTTTGTTTTTAATAACCACGTGGTAGGTTTCAGTTTCGTGTAGCAGGATAGCCAACCATTTGTGATGTATTGGCCTTTTGTTCGTTTTGAGCAACGGTTATCGCAGTGATTAGCATTTATCAAATATATTGTGTAGTAAGTGAAATTTTAATTTTGTGTTAAAAAAATAAGTGACGTGAAATTTAAGAAATTTTCCAAAAACGTAAGAGGCTAAACATGTGTTAATTTTCTGTAAGGCCTAATTTCTGTGTAGGGTAACGGCAAGAACACATGCCTCCCCTATTATTCAGAATTTTTCTTAATTGTTAGTAGCATTTTTCTTTGTTTCTGTAACTTTTCATGGGATATTATTTTCATGTACATTTCCAGAAAGGGATAACTTTCGTACAATTGTGTTGAAATTGTTAACCTAAAGATAAAGGATTTATGATATCACATTCAATTTCCTTTTTTTTTAATTTTTCAGTCAGGGTATATGACCTTTTAGATAAACTATTTGGGAGGTGTAATTCCTTAAATTCATTTTTACGAAAGGGAAAGTATGTAAAGGGGTTGATTTTCTTAGCGAAGCAATAAGCATACTCAGTGACATTGTTAGTTTTATTTAATTTATTATACTTTAAGTATAAATACAGACCTTGCTTTAAATCACAGAGTTGCAAGTGGTGGTGTTGCAAGAATGCACTCACACATTTTTACAAATCCATTTTTTTATGTCTAGCATAGAGGATCCCTCATAGGTGTGATTCCATTTTTTGTCTAGCATAGAGGATCCCTTAGTTGTGATTTCATCTTTTTTATGTCTAGAATAGAGTGTCACCCATAGTTATGATTCCATTCTTTTTATGACTAGCATAGAGGGTCACACATCGTGGAGATTCCATTTTTTTTATGACTAGCATAGAGGGTCAAACATCGTGGAGATTTCAGCTTATTTATGTCTAGCATAGAGAGTCACACATTGTGGAGATTCCATTTTTTTATGTCTGGCTTAGAGGGTCACACATCGTGGAGATTCCATTTTTTTTTTTTTCATGTCTATCATAGAAGTTCACACATCGTGGAGATTCCATTTTTTTATGACAGCATAGAGGGTCAACCATAGTTGTGATTCCATTTTTTATATGACTAGCATAGAGGTTCAGAAATAGTTGTGATTTCATTTTTTTCATGACAAGCATAGAGATTCACACATAGTTGTGATTTCATATTTTTTATGACTAGCCTAGAGGTTTACCCATTGTTTTAATTCTTTTTTTTTTATGACTAGCATAGAGGTTCACCCATAGTTGTGATTCCATTTCTTTTCATGACTACATGGAGGTTAACCGATAGTTGTGATTCCATTTTTTTATGACTATCATAGAGGTTCACCCACAGTTGTGATTCCATTTGTTTTATAACTAGCATAGAGGGTCACCCATAGTTCTGATTCTATTTTTTTATGACTAGCAGAGAGGGTCCCCCATCGTTGTGATTCCATTTTTTCATGACTTGCATCGTGGGTCACCCATCGTTGTGATTCCATTTTTCTTATGTATTGTTGATTGTTTTGGACGCATTGCAACCAGACGGCCTACATGCCCACACATTGGCGTGCTCCCTGTTTTTCAAGTTACGCTACTGTTTAATTATTTGCTATTTAGCCCTAGGTCTTTCCTGAAAACTATTTTTTAGAGTCAATGTGCATTTTGCCCAGTTCCCTCTTTATCCCTTCTTCTGTGAGACTCTTGCTTAGGCTAGAGCGTCTTTCCCCTAAGTGTAATTTCTTGCATGGTCAACACTGTACCTTGTGCTGTTAAGTTTGATCTGGTCACTCTCTCCACAAGAAATTACCAAAATGACTGCTGCTGAGGTCAGTGCATTTGTATATTTAGCAGAACAACAAGGGTATGAGGGAGACGCATTGCGAAGGTATGCACAAAAACTAATGGATGAAGCCAATGTCCGGAGAAGAACAGAGCAAGAAAGGATGCGGTATGAAAGAAAGAGAGCGTATGAATTAAAGAAGCGGGAAATAGATGCCCGATTAGCAAAGCTCAATAACCCGCGACCTCAACCAAATGTTGTCAAAGTCCAGCAGGACAATTGCAGGAAGGTCCAGTTCATGGAAAGAGTCACCAAGGAACTCCCTACAATGGAAGTGAAGGTGACCACGTCCCAGCTCAACAAGAAGTGCGGACTAAGGGCAGTGAGCGATCTCGCTCATGAAGGCTATAACTCAGTCTATGGACAAGACCTTCTGAGAAACGTATAGCGAGTATCCTTTAGGTCCAGGTTTTCCAACCCTGGGGTCGCGACCCCAAGTTGGGTCGCCAAGCGCTTTTCCTGGGGTCGCCAAAATCTCAAAATATCAAAATAAAAATAAAAATTAAAAATATGGCAGAACTCGCATTAGAGGAAAAATATAAAAACGTATTTGTGGATTTTCATTTATCGACTTTTATATATCTATCTATTCATATATAAATATAAAAAAAAACTAAATTTTAATGGTGGTATCCCTGAGTGCAGTACGCATTTGATACGTGAACAGCATCACCGTCCATGTCCAACCGGGCAGCCACTCCAGCTGTACTACTATTTGTTCATCTCATATAGTTGATGCATTTATACCTGTATAGTGATTTCGAATGTGCTGCATAAGTTGCACTCAGTCTTTGTTTCTTTAAAATTCTTAATTATTCATGAAAAATTGGTAGGCCAACAATAGAAACTGAGTACTTCCCTTGCTGACGAAGTATTGCACCATAGTATGTCAGTGGATGATAGTCTGTCACAGTGTTCATCATTGAGGCTTTTAAAACCACATGGTACCCCCCACCATATTTAAAGAGAGAGATGGGCAAGGGAAGAGGAAGAGAAGGAGAGGGGCACTTTTCATGCCCTCTCCTCCTACATTTTCCCCTTTTCCTTTGCCACCCTTTCCTTGCTCCTCTCCCCCCGTCCCCGTCTTTCCAGGCCCCATCTCCCCCTGCTTCTTTTTTACCCCTGCCCTCCTCTCCTCCTCCTCCTTGCCCCTCTTCCCCTCCTCTTCAATATTTCCTTGCTACTTCCCTTCCTCTCCTCATCTTTACTCCTCCCCTTCCTTTTCATTTACCTCTTGTGAATTTGTATTGTTTCGATTATTATTTCATTTAATAAAATTATTGTGTTATTAGATGTGTTATTTTATTTGTAGGTTCTTGTGAAGTTGGCACGTTTGCGGTGCTGGTCACTGGGTCGAAAAGGTCGTTGGTTTGGCGGTTGTTTAGAGATTTGGAGGATTTTATGTCCCTGGTTTTTGAGGTTGTTGTTTTAGCAGTTGTTTAGAGATTTTGGGGATTCTATTGTTGGTTTTTGAGGTTGTTGTTTTGGCGGTTGTTTAGAGATTAGGAGGGTTTTATGTCATTGGTTTTGGAGGTTGTTGTTTTGGCAGTTGTTTAGGGATTTGGAGGATTTTATGTCATTAGTTTCGGAGGTTGTTGTTTTGGCGGTTGTTTAGAGATTTGGAGGATTTCATGTCACTGGTTTTTTGAGGTTGTTGCTTTGGCAGTTGTTTAGAGATTTGGAGGATTTTGTCATTGGCTTTTGAGGTTGTTGTTTTGGCAGTTGTTTAGAGATTTAGAGGATTTTAAGTCATTGGTTTTGGAGGTTGTTGTTTTGGCAGTTGTTTAGAGTTTTGGAGGATTTCATATTCTGGTCTATGGAGGTTGTTGTTTTGGAAGTTGTTTAGAGATTTTGAGGATATCATGTCGTTGGTTTTTGAGGTTGTTGTTTTGGCGGTTATTTAGAGATTTGGAGGATTTCATATCATTGGTTTTTGAGGTTGTTGTTTTGGCAGTTGTTTAGAGATTTTGAGGATTTCATGTCGTTGGTTTTTGAGGTTGTTGTTTTGGCGGTTGTTTAAAAGATTTGGAGGATTTTGTCATTGGTTTTTGAGGTTGTTGTTTTGGCAGTTGTTTAGAGATTTAGAGAATTTTAAGTCATTGCTTTTTTGGAGGTTGTTGTGTTGGCAGTTGTTTGGAGATTTAGAGTATTTTTTTGTCGCTGGTTTTCGAAGTTGTTGTTTCGGCAGTTGTTTTGAGATTTAGAGGATTTTAAGTCATGGGTTTTTGAGGTTGTTGTTTTGGCAGTTGTTTAGAGATTTGGAGGATTTTAAGTCATTGTTTTTGAGGTTGTTTTTTTTGGCAGTTGTTTAGAGATTTGGAGGGTTTTATGTCATTGGTTTTGGAGGTTGTTGTTTAGGAATTTGGAGGAGGTTATGTCATTGATTTCGGAGGTTGTTGTTTTGGCAGTTGTTTGGAGATTTGGAGGATTTCATGTCGCTGGTTTTTGAGGTTGTTGTTTTGGCGGTTGTTTGGAGATTTGGAGGATTTTGTCATTGGCTTTTGAGGTTGTTGTTTTGGCAGTTGTTTAGATATTTGAAGGATTTTAAGTCATTGTTTTTGAGGTTGTTTTTTTTGGCATTTGTTTAGATATTTGGAGGGTTTTATGTCATTGGTTTTGGAGGTTGTTGATTTTGCAGTTGTTTAGGAATTTGGAGGATGTTATGTCATTGGTTTTTGACGTTGTTGTTTTGGCGGTTGTTTAGAGATTTGGAGGATTTTGTCATTGGCTTTTGAGGTAGTTGTTTTGGCAGTTGTTCAGAGATTTGGAGGATTTTAAGTCAGTGTTTTTTAGGTTGTTTTTTTGGCAGTTGTTTAGAGATTTGGAGGGTTTTATGTCATTGGCTTTTGAGGTTGTTGTTTTGGCGGTTGTTTAGAGATTTGGAGGATTTCATGTCATTGGTTTTTTGACGTTGTTGTTTTGGCAGTTTTTTTAGAGATTTTGAGGATTTCATGTCGTTGGTTTTTGAGGTTGTTGTTTTGGCGGTTGTTTAGAGATTTGGAGGATTCTGTCATTGGTTTTTGAGGTTGTTGTTTTGGTAGTTGTTTAGAGATTTAGAGGATTATAAGTCATTGCTTTTGGAGGTTGTTGTGTTGGCAGTTGTTTGGAGATTTAGAGTATTTTTTTGTCGCTGGTTTTCGAGGTTGTTGTTTCGGCAGTTGTTTTGAGATTTAGAGGATTTTAATTCATTGTTTTTAAGGTTGTTGTTTTGGCAGTTGTTTAGAGATTTGGAGGGTTTTATGTCATTGGTTTCGGAGGTTGTTTTTTTGGCGGTTGTTTAGAGATTTGGAGGATTTCATTTCGCTGGTTTTTGAGGTTGTTGTTTTGGCGGTTGTTTAGAGATTTGGAGGATTTTGTCATTGGCTTTTGAGGTTGTTGTTTTGGCAGTTGTTTAGAGATTTAGAGGATTTTAAATCATTGGTTTTGGAGGTTGTTGTTTTGGCAGTTGTTTAGAGTTTTGGAGGATTTCATATTCTGGGCTATGGAGGTTGTTGTTTTGGCAGTTGTTTAGAGATTTTGAGGATATCATGTCGTTGGTTTTTGAGGTTGTTTTTTTGGCGGTTGTTTAGAGATTTGGAGGATTTCATGTCATTGGTTTTTGAGGTTGTTGTTTTGGCAGTTGTTTAGAGATTTAGAGGATTTTAAGTCTTTGCTTTTGGAGGTTGTTGTTTTGGCAGTTGTTTAGAGTTTTGGAGGATTTCATATTCTGGGGTCTGGAGGTTGTTGTTTTGGCAGTTGTTTAGAGATTTTGAGGATATCATGTCATTGGCTTTTGAGGTTGTTGTTTTGGCAGTTGTTTAGAGATTTAGAGGATTTTAAGTCATTGCTTTTGGAGGTTGTTGTGTTGGCAGTTGTTTGGAGATTTAGAGTATTTTTTTGTCGCTGGTTTTTGAGGTTGTTGTTTCGGCAGTTGTTTTGAGATTTAGAGGATTTTAAGTCATGGGTTTTTGAGGTTGTTGTTTTGGCAGTTGTTTAGAGATTTGGAGGATTTTAAGTCATTGGTTTTTGAGTTTGTTGTTTTCACGGTTGTTTAGAGATTTGGAGGATTTTATGTCGCTTAGTTTTGAGGTTGTTGTTTCGTCAGTTTTTTTAGAGATTTCAAGGATTTTATGTCATTGATTTTTGAGGTTGTTGTTTTGGCAGTTGTTTAGAGATTTGGAGGATTTTATGTCGCTGGTTTTTGAGGTTGTTGTTTTGGCAGTTGTTTAGAGATTTTGAGGATTTTGTCACTGGTTTTTGAGGTTGCTGTTTTTGCAGTTTTTTTTAGATTTGAAGGATTTTATGTCGCTGGTTTTTTATGTTATTGTTTCGGCAGTTGTTAAGAGATTTGGAGGATTTTATGTCATTGGTTTTTAAGGTTGTGGTTTTAGCGGTTTTTTAGAGATTTGAAGTATTGTATATGGTTGGTTTTTTAGGTTGATTTTTTTAGCGAGATTTTGAGTGCTGTGTATCATTGATTTTTTCGTTTCTGCTTCGTCTTTTTTACTGCGATTTTCAAATATATTACAACTCTTTTCCATGTTACCCCTTCCTTGACCCCTCCCCTCCTCTCTACACCTCCTCCTCCTTGTTCCATGCCCCTTGACTTTCTTTGCTACCTACCCTCTATCTAAGTGTAAACCATGAATAGAGAAACTTAGCCTCATGATCCAGGCCCAATGCTTCCAATGAAATCAGTTTACCATCTAACAGAAAACATTTATATATACTTTTAGTTTGTTTTTGTGGAATGTGACAAAATATTATTCCAGAAGTGGGGTTTTTGATTAATATTAAGGCTTGAAATTTATAATGCTATAATAAAATTTAATGGTGTTAGTTTTGTCTTATCCAATCTTATAGTACCCCTCTTATAGAAGGATATTTACTGTCCCTTACTTTTACAGCCAACAACTAGTAATATATAATAATACTTATATAACTAAACTAGTGGGGTCGCGGTCATGGCTTGAGGTGCGTGATTGGGGTCGCCTGAAAAAAGGTTGAGAACCACTGCTTTAGGTGCATGAATGTTGATAAGCCGGAGTCCAAAACTTTGAGGACGCCACCTACCAGGGAAGATGACTGGCTAGGTAACATTTACCTTGGTGAGATAGCTTGGCTAAGTGAGGAGGCCCAAGAGTCTTCCTCCTCCAGCAGTAAGTCTGTGCCTCATATGCCAGAAGTTAAGTCTGGTGAAGGTGTGCTGCTTCCCACCACAGGGATAGGGCTATTTCCAGCACCATGCTAGAGGTCTCAAAGGAGGGCCAGGAGTCTACCCCTTCCAGCAAGGAGTCTGAGACTCGTACGCTAGAAGTCCATTCGGATGAAGCAGTGCTAGTGACACCACTGGTGATGGGGCTGCTTCAACCACCAGGAAAGATGTCTCAGAGGAGGCAAAAGGGGAAACACCCATCATTCCAGAGACCATAAGGAGCCAGAAAGAGCCCATCAGATTTCAGCTGTCGGACGAGACACTGAAAAACTACAGGGAAGCTGCCTATTCAGCCGAAGCAGAAATTATTACTCTCTGAAAGGAAAACTTCCTGCAGAAGGATGGGGTTCTTCTCAGAATCACCCGAGGCCCTCACGATTCTGTTGAGGCCATGTGCCAGCATGTAGTTGTCCCCCGTAATTCCTGCTTGCCGGTACTACGAATTGCCCATGAGGGACTGGGAGGGCACTCTGGAATGAAGCGCCCAACCCTACTGCTCCAGCCTCATTTCTTTTGGCCGGGCTTGCAGAAGAGTGTTAAGGCTTCCGTAACCTCTTGCCATCCATGGCATGTCACCGGTAATTTAAAGTAAGTAGTGCCGAGGGCATTGCTCCAACTGAACCCACTGACCGTCCTAACGGACCATAACCCAACAACTTACGTGACTGAGCTACGTACCAAGAATAAAGGGCTCATGAGCTGAGGCATAGACCTCCAGAACTGCAACTGGAAGGTCAAGCACCTAAAGAGCTCAGATGAGAGAGATGTGCTCCCCTGGCATTAGTTCGCAATGCACAGTGCTATGTTCCTAACACGTAGCCATAGTCAGTAGGTTAATCTAAGTTGTATAAAAAAAAATGTTAACTGGCTATGTTTTCTCACCAGGTAGATAAACTTGAGGAGTCATTTTGGCCTCAATAGTTACATTTGATTTATTTCTATTGACTTATTGTATCAAATGCATGTTGTAATCTGTCAATTTGCTTTAATTTTCATGTGTCCCACTGCACTAATGTCACTTAACTTTAACTATTATTGCATTTTTAATTTTTTGATTACTGTCTGAAAACCAGCATGTTTACTTCTATGTGGCAGTTAAAGTTGATATATTATCAAAATAAAGTAAAATTATGACCCTAGCTCCAGCTTAAAAATTAATTCATCATCGTGGTGAGACTCACTGAGGGAGGAATCATTAAGGCTAGTGGCTTCAGACCGTGCTGGTGGAGTTTTTGTCCTGTTATAGGACACAATCTCTGCTACAATAGGGGGCTGTTATTCTTGGCAGTCATTACACCACCTTTTTTAAATAAAAACCCCGCCAGTAAGGACCGCTCAATGCCACAAGTGTTGGGACCCTACCCAGAGTCTCAACCCACCCCCAACCATCCAATACCAGTCTACTCCCTTGAAGTCTCATTTTCAGACATCTTTATGAAACATAGCGGCGGTGAGATCACAGGAGAAGGCGGGTGGCAAGATGTGATGGATGTCGGGAGACGACACCAAGGCCAATGACCGATGGGACAGCGATCTGGCTAATTTCCTCTATCCCTACAATAGAGGGCCAAGTGGCGTTTAAGTCGACCTAGGAACAACTGGGGATCCTTCTTCGCTGATCAAACCCGTAAGAGCACCATCACCTCTCTCCGCTCTCAAGACTGAAGGGAGGCAGGACCTGTGACACGTTCTCCACAAGGGAGGAAACAGAGTCCTTTTTATCAAGGTAAGGTGTCTGTATTTTAAGATCATCATCATCCTTATTCAAACTACCATCTCCTTCCCTTATCACATCCTTTCCTTTATCCTTAAAGAAAGATCCTGCCCACTGAACCTTCGTTATCCTATTCCATATATCCCAACCACGTGTGCCGTTTGCTCCTAGCCTTGATTAATTCACCCTATGACAGTGTTGATTCTCACGTGTAATGTTTAAATTCCTAGGTTTGCACTTTTATCTAATTTGCTTAAATGTTTTAACCACACGACTTCATTGTGTTCTAAGCCTGTAGAAGTATGTATGGCTTTTCACGCTGGACGTCAACATCGGACCCCTTTCCTAATTCCTCCAGGACATTTCTGCAAGAACGAATTATGTCAGCAAATCATGACATCTATGTATCACAGAGGAATATAAATGAGTTGGGGGTATCTCTTCGTCTGCTATGCCGAGATGATGGTATGTACAGAGATCTTTCTTCATATGTGCTGACTGGTGCTATTAATAGTAGTGTGACTCACTCCGAGAAATTGAATAATAAATTAGAAAGACTCATACAAAATAGTACATGGAATAATTTAGGATTGGAAAATAACGTTTTGAATTTATCGAACCGTCCTCTCACAGTGAATGAGCAAACAGCTCTGAATCTAAGTATCTCTTTTGCTATGAAACCCGGACGGGAAAGTCATTTTGATTATGTGGTGGCCTTCGATAAACATTTCTCTAAAAACAATTTTGAAAAAGATGAAACTTGCCTAAAAGGAATCTTGTTAAATGCATTAGAACAAAGTAAGAGTAAAAATCCGCTTCCCAGAAGGTTTCATAATGCAATTTTTTCATTAAACAAAACCGATAATATCATCATCACAAAATCGGATAAAGACGGAAAAATAGTCATTCTTGATAAAGAGACGTATGTCAACAAAGTTCAACAACTCTTAAACGATGACACTACATATGAAAAGCTAACAAAAGATCCCCGTAACTCTGTTGCTCCGGAGTTTTTCAAATCCGTAAGAAAAATCGGAAATAATAAAAAAGACATCGAGGTCTTAGAAAAATTCAAAGTCATGAACC
>NC_090745.1:37957435-37983850 GCF_036898095.1 Palaemon carinicauda
CAGTGTCTCGTCCGACAGCTGAAATCTGATGGGCTCTTTCTGGCTCCTTATGGTCTCTGGAATGATGGGTGTTTCCCCTTTTGCCTCCTCTGAGACATCTTTCCTGGTGGTTGAAGCAGCCCCATCACCAGTGGTGTCACTAGCACTGCTTCATCCGAATGGACTTCTAGCGTACGAGTCTCAGACTCCTTGCTGGAAGGGGTAGACTCCTGGCCCTCCTTTGAGACCTCTAGCATGGTGCTGGAAATAGCCCTATCCCTGTGGTGGGAAGCAGCAAACCTTCACCAGAATTAACTTCTGGCATATGAGGCACAGACTTACTGCTGGAGGAGGAAGACTCTTGGGCCTCCTCACTTAGCCAAGCTATCTCACCAAGGTAAATGGTACCTAGCCAGTCATCTTCCCTGGTAGGTGGCGTCCTCAAAGTTTTGGACTCCGGCTTATCAACATTCATGCACCTAAAGCAGTGGTTCTCAACCTTTTTTTCAGGCGACCCCAATCACGCACCTCAAGCCATGACCGCGACCCCACTAGTTTAGTTATATAAGTATTATTATATGTTACTAGTTGTTGGCTGTAAAAGTAAGGGACAGTAAATATCCTTCTATAAGAGGGGTACTATAAGATTGGATAAGACAAAACTATCACCATTAAATTTTATTATAGCATTATAAATTTCAAGCCTTAATATTAATCAAAAACCCCACTTCTGGAATAATATTTTGTCACATTCCACAAAAACAAACTAAAAGTATATATAAATGTTTTCTGTTAGATGGTAAACTGATTTCATTGGAAGCATTGGGCCTGGATCATGAGGCTAAGTTTCTCTATTCATGGTTTACACTTAGATAGAGGGTAGGTAGCAAAGAAAGTCAAGGGGCATGGAACAAGGAGGAGGAGGTGTAGAGAGGAGGGGAGGGGTCAAGGAAGGGGTAACATGGAAAAGAGTTGTAATATATTTGAAAATCGCAGTAAAAAAGACGAAGCAGAAAAGAAAAAATCAATGATACACAGCACTCAAAATCTCGCTAAAAAAATCAACCTAAAAAACCAACCATATACAATACTTCAAATCTCTAAAAAACCGCTAAAACCACAACCTTAAAAACCAATGACATAAAATCCTCCAAATCTCTTAACAACTGCCGAAACAATAACATAAAAAACCAGCGACATAAAATCCTCCAAATCTCAAGAAAACTGCCAAAACAGCAACCTCAAAAACCAGTGACAAAATCCTCAAAATCTCTAAACAACTGCCAAAACAACAACCTCAAAAACCAGCGACATAAAATCCTCCAAATCTCTAAACAACTGCCAAAACAACAACCTCAAAAATCAATGACATAAAATCCTTGAAATCTCTAAAAAAACTGACGAAACAACAACCTCAAAACTAAGCGACATAAAATCCTCCAAATCTCTAAACAACCGTGAAAACAACAAACTCAAAAACCAATGACTTAAAATCCTCCAAATCTCTAAACAACTGCCAAAACAACAACCTCAAAAACCCATGACTTAAAATCCTCTAAATCTCAAAACAACTGCCGAAACAACAACCTCAAAAACCAGCGACAAAAAAATACTCTAAATCTCCAAACAACTGCCAACACTACAACCTCCAAAAGCAATGACTTAAAATCCTCTAAATCTCTAAACAACTGCCAAAACAACAACCTCAAAAGCCAATGACATGATATCCTCAAAATCTCTAAACAACTGCCAAAACAACAACCTCCAGACCCCAGAATATGAAATCCTCCAAAACTCTAAACAACTGCCAAAACAACAACCTCCAAAAGCAAAGACTTAAAATCCTCTAAATCTCTAAACAACTGCCAAAACAACAACCTCAAAAACCAATGACATGAAATCCTCCATATCTCTAAACAACCGCCAAAACAACAACCTCAAAAACCAACGACATGATATCCTCAAAATCTCTAAACAACTGCCAAAACAACAACCTCCATAGCCCAGAATATGAAATCCTCCAAAACTCTAAACAACTGCCAAAACAACAACCTCCAAAACCAATGACTTAAAATCCTCTAAATCTCTAAACAACTGCCAAAACAACAACCTCAAAAGCCAATGACAAAATCCTCCAAATCTCTAAACAACCGCCAAAACAACAACCTCAAAAACCAGCGAAATGAAATCCTCCAAATCTCTAAAAAACCGCCAAAAAAACAACCTCCGAAACCAATGACATAAAACCCTCCAAATCTCTAAACAACTGCCAAAACAACAACCTCCAAAAGCAATGACTTATAATCCTCTAAATCTCTAAACAACTACCAAAACAACAACCTCAAAAACCAATGACAGAATCCTCCAAATCTCTAAACAACCGCCAAAACAACAACCTCAAAAACCAACGACATGAAATCCTCAAAATCTCTAAAAAAACTGCCAAAACAACCACGTCAAAAAACCAATGACATGAAATCCTCCAAATCTCTAAACAACCGCCAAAACAACAACCTCAAAAGCCAATGACATAAAACCCTCCAAATCTCTAAACAACTGCCAAAAAAACAACCTAAAAAACACTGACTTAAAATCCTCCAAATCTCTGAACAACTGGCAAAACAACTACCTCAAAAGCCAATGACAAAATCCTCCAAATCTCTAAACAACCGCCAAAACAACAACGTCAAAAACCAATGACATAACATCCTCCAAATTCCTAAACAACTGCAAAATCAACAACCTCCAAAACCAATGACATAAAACCCTCCAAATCTCTAAACAAATGCCAAAAAAAACAACCTCAAAAACAATGACTTTAAATCCTTCAAATCTCTAAACAACTGCCAAAACAACAACCTCAAAAGCCAATGACAAAATCCTCCAAATCTCCAAACAACCGCCAAAACAACAACCTCAAAAACCAGCGACATGAAATCCTCCAAATCTCCAAACAACTGCCAAAACAACAACCTCCGAAATCAATGACATAACCTCCTCCAAATTCCTAAACAACAACCTCCAAAACCAATGACATAAAACCCTCCAAATCTCTAAACAACTGCCAAAAAAAACAACCTCAAAAACAATGACTTAAAATCCTCCAAATCTCTAAACAACTGCCAAAACAACAACCTCAAAAACCCATGACTTAAAATCCTCTAAATCTCAAAACAACTGCCGAAACAACAACTTCGAAAACCAGCGACAAAAAAATACTCTAAATCTCCAAACAACTGCCAACACAACAACCTCCAAAAGCAATGACTAAAAATTCTCTAAATCTCTAAACAACTGCCAAAACAACAACCTCAAAAACCAATGACAAAATCCTCCAAATCTTTTAAACAACCGCGAAAACAACAACCTCAAAAACCAACGACATGAAATCCTCAAAATCTCTAAACAACTGCCAAAACAACAACCTCAAAAACCAATGATATGAAATCCTCCAAATCTCTAAATAACCGCCAAAACAACAACCTCAAAAACCAACGACATGATATCCTCAAAATCTCTAAACAACTTCCAAAACAACAACCTCCATAGACCAGAATATGAAATCCTCCAAAACTCTAAACAACTGCCAAAACAACAACCTCCAAAACCAATGACTTAAAATCCTCTAAATCTCTAAACAACTGCCAAAACAACAACCTCAAAAGCCAATGACAAAATCCTCCAAATCTCTAAACAACTGCCAAAGCAACAACCTCAAAAAACCAGTGACATGAAATCCTCCAAATCTCTAAACAACCGCCAAAACAACAACCTCCGAAACCAATGACATAAAATCCTCCAAATCCCTAAACAACTGCCAAAACAACAACCTCCAAAACCAATGACATAAAACCCTCCTAATCTCTAAACAACCGCCAAAACAACAACCTCAAAAACCAACAATAGAATCCCCAAAATCTCTAAACAACTGCTAAAACAACAACCTCAAAAACCAGGGACATAAAATCCTCCAAATCTCTAAACAACCGCCAAACCAACGACCTTTTCGACCCAGTGACCAGCACCGCAAACGTGCCAACTTCACAAGAACCTACAAATAAAATAACACATCTAATAACACAATAATTTTATCAAATGAAATAATAATCGAAACAATACAAATTCACAAGAGGTAAATGAAAAGGAAGGGGAGGAGTAAAGATGAGGAGAGGAAGGGAAGTAGCAAGGAAATATTGAAGAGGAGGGGAAGAGGGGCAAGGAGGAGGAGGAGAGGAGGGCAGGGGTAAAAAAGAAGCAGGGGGAGATGGGGCCTGGAAAGACGGGGACGGGGGGAGAGGAGCAAGGAAAGGGTGGCAAAGGAAAAGGGGAAAATGTAGGAGGAGAGGGCATGAAAAGTGCCCCTCTCCTTCTCTTCCTCTTCCCTTGCCCATCTCTCTCTTTAAATATGGTGGGGGGTACCATGTGGTTTTAAAAGCCTCAATGATGAACACTGTGACAGACTATCATCCACTGACATACTATGGTGCAATACTTCGTCAGCAAGGGAAGTACTCAGTTTCTATTGTTGGCCTACAAATTTTTCATGAATAATTAAGAATTTTAAAGAAACAAAGACTGAGTGCAACTTATGCAGCACATTCGAAATCACTATACAGGTATAAATGCATCAACTATATAAGATGAACAAATAGTAGTACAGCTGGAGTGGCTGCCCGGTTGGACATGGACGGTGATGCTGTTCACGTATCAAATGCGTACTGCACTCAGGGATACCACCATTAAAATTTAGTTTTTTTTTATATTTATATATGAATAGATAGATATATAAAAGTCGATAAATGAAAATCCACAAATACGTTTTTATATTTTTCCTCTAATGCGAGTTCTGCCATATTTTTAATTTTTATTTTTATTTTGATATTTTGAGATTTTGGCGACCCCAGGAAAAGCGCTTGGCGACCCAACTTGGGGTCGCGACCCCAGGGTTGGAAAACCTGGACCTAAAGGATACTCGCTATACGTTTCTCAGAAGGTCTTGTCCAAAGACTGAGTTATAGCCTTCATGAGCGAGATCGCTCACTGCCCTTAGTCCGCACTTCTTGTTGAGCTGGGACGTGGTCACCTTCACTTCCATTGTAGGGAGTTCCTTGGTGACTCTTTCCATGAACTGGACCTTCCTGCAATTGTCCTGCTGGACTTTGACAACATTTGGTTGAGGTCGCGGGTTATTGAGCTTTGCTAATCGGGCATCTATTTCCCGCTTCTTTAATTCATACGCTCTCTTTCTTTCATACCGCATCCTTTCTTGCTCTGTTCTTCTCCGGACATTGGCTTCATCCATTAGTTTTTGTGCATACCTTCGCAATGCGTCTCCCTCATACCCTTGTTGTTCTGCTAAATATACAAATGCACTGACCTCAGCAGCAGTCATTTTGGTAATTTCTTGTGGAGAGAGTGACCAGATCAAACTTAACAGCACAAGGTACAGTGTTGACCATGCAAGAAATTACACTTAGGGGAAAGACGCTCTAGCCTAAGCAAGAGTCTCACAGAAGAAGGGATAAAGAGGGAACTGGGCAAAATGCACATTGACTCTAAAAAATAGTTTTCAGGAAAGACCTAGGGCTAAATAGCAAATAATTAAACAGTAGCGTAACTTGAAAAACAGGGAGCACGCCAATGTGTGGGCATGTAGGCCGTCTGGTTGCAATGCGTCCAAAACAATCAACAATACATAAGAAAAATGGAATCACAACGATGGGTGACCCACGATGCAAGTCATGAAAAAATGGAATCACAACGATGGGGGACCCTCTCTGCTAGTCATAAAAAAATAGAATCAGAACTATGGGTGACCCTCTATGCTAGTTATAAAACAAATGGAATCACAACTGTGGGTGAACCTCTATGATAGTCATAAAAAAATGGAATCACAACTATCGGTTAACCTCCATGTAGTCATGAAAAGAAATGGAATCACAACTATGGGTGAACCTCTATGCTAGTCATAAAAAAAAAAAGAATTAAAACAATGGGTAAACCTCTAGGCTAGTCATAAAAAATATGAAATCACAACTATGGGTGAATCTCTATGCTTGTCATGAAAAAAATGAAATCACAACTATTTCTGAACCTCTATGCTAGTCATATAAAAAATGGAATCACAACTATGGTTGACCCTCTATGCTGTCATAAAAAAATGGAATCTCCACGATGTGTGAACTTCTATGATAGACATGAAAAAAAAAATGGAATCTCCACGATGTGTGACCCTCTAAGCTAGACATAAAAAAATGAAATCTCCACAATGTGTGACTCTCTATGCTAGACATAAATAAGCTGAAATCTCCACGATGTGTGACCCTCTATGCTAGTCATAAAAAGAATGGAATCATAACTATGGGTGACACTCTATTCTAGACATAAAAAAGATGAAATCACAACTAAGGGATCCTCTATGCTAGACAAAAAATGGAATCACACCTATGAGGGATCCTCTATGCTAGACATAAAAAAATGGATTTGTAAAAATGTGTGAGTGCATTCTTGCAACACCACCACTTGCAACTCTGTGATTTAAAGCAAGGTCTGTATTTATACTTAAAGTATAATAAATTAAATAAAACTAACAATGTCACTGAGTATGCTTATTGCTTCGCTAAGAAAATCAACCCCTTTACATACTTTCCCTTTCGTAAAAATGAATTTAAGGAATTACACCTCCCAAATAGTTTATCTAAAAGGTCATATACCCTGACTGAAAAATTAAAAAAAAAGGAAATTGAATGTGATATCATAAATCCTTTATCTTTAGGTTAACAATTTCAACACAATTGTACGAAAGTTATCCCTTTCTGGAAATGTACATGAAAATAATATCCCATGAAAAGTTACAGAAACAAAGAAAAATGCTACTAACAATTAAGAAAAATTCTGAATAATAGGGGAGGCATGTGTTCTTGCCGTTACCCTACACAGAAATTAGGCCTTACAGAAAATTAACACATGTTTAGCCTCTTACGTTTTTGGAAAATTTCTTAAATTTCACGTCACTTATTTTTTTAACACAAAATTAAAATTTCACTTACTACACAATATATTTGATAAATGCTAATCACTGCGATAACCGTTGCTCAAAACGAACAAAAGGCCAATACATCACAAATGGTTGGCTATCCTGCTACACGAAACTGAAACCTACCACGTGGTTATTAAAAACAAAAGGGTTTGCGGTGCAAACACACGCACAAATAAACAAGAGTTTAACAATAAAAATGAAATGCTCTTGCCGTTTTCTTCCATGATTCCAACTCCAGTGATGAGAGAATTTACTTTACCTGAAATTCAGATTCGTCAAATCGCTAAAGACAGAAAAGGGGGGATATTACGTTAATAAAACGGATTTAAAATTTTGTCTTCGCCAATCCTGGCTAGGTCGCCAATTTTTTTATGCGCCCGTGCTTGTGAGTCCAGCCTTGCTCAAGGAACTCTGGGCATTAATAAAAAGAAAGACTAATGGAAAGGTCGGCAATAAGACAAGGAATACCGACAAAATAAATATATTTACAATAGTATTTAAATAAAAATTAATAAAATTGGAGCACAACAGATAACTTCTTCACATTTCAAATAAGCCACGGGGTACTTCACGGGGAGTTGGGCTCACGTGGAGTTAGAAAGGCCATGGAAGGTTTTCAGCACCATGATCATATTCCCTGGAAAGGGGAATAAGTTAAATTATTTACCGATCACTTACTTTTACAGGCTGGGAACGCGATGAAGTCGTGTAACTAAAACCTTTAAGCAAATTAAATAAAACTGAAAACTTAGGAATTCAAACTCTACACGTGGGAATCAACACTATCATAGGCTGAATTAATTAAGGCTAGGAGCAAACAGCATACGTGGTTAGGATATACGGAATAGGATAACGAAGGTTCAGAGGGCAGGATCTTTCTTTAAGGATAAAGGAAAGGATGTGATAAGGTAGGTTGAATAAGGATGATGATGATCTTAAAATACAGACACCTTACCTTGATAAAATTGACTCCCTTTTGTCTTGAGAGCGAAGATAGGTGATCGTGCTCTCCTGGGGTTTGATCGGCGAAGAAGGATCGCCAGTTGTTTGTAAGTTGACTTAACCCCACCTGGCCCCCTATTGGGGCTGTAGGAGGAATTTGCCTGACCACTGTCCCATCGGTCATTGGCCTTGGTCTTGTCTCCCGACATCCTTCACATCTCGCCTCCCTCCTTCTCCTGGGATCTCAACGCCACCACATGGTTCGTATAGATGTCTGAAAATGAGACCTCCGGGAAGTAGACTTGTATAAGATGGGTGGAGGGTGGGGTGAGACTCTGGGTAGGGTCACAACGCTTGTGGCATCGAGTTGTCCTTACTGGCGGGGTCTTTTGTTAAAAAATGGTGGCGTAATGACCGACAAGAATAACAGGCCCCCATTGAAGCAGAGATTTTGTCCTAAAACAGGAAAAAAACTCTGCAAGCAAGGTCTGAAGCTACTAGCCTTAATGATTCCTCCCTCAGTGAGTTTCACCACAGTAATGAATTAATTCCCAAGCTGCCACTAGGGTCATAATTTTACGTTCTTTTGATGGTATAATAACTTTAACTGCCACATAGAAGTAAGCATGCGGTTGTGAGGCAACAATTAAAAAATAATAAATGCAATAATGGTCAAAGTTAAGTGACCCAGTGCAGTGATAGGCATAAAGTTAAAGCAAATTAACAGATTACAACATGCAATTGATACAATAAATCAATAAAGATAAATCAAATGTAAATAATGAGGCCAGAATGGCTCCTCAAGTTTATCTACCTGGGAGCCACCAAGGCCTTATTAATATTTTTCCTATACAACCATTATTAACTTACTGACTGTGGCTACGTTATGGACATGGCACTGTGCATTGGGCACTAATGCCAGGAGAACACACCTTCTCTCTCATTTGAGATCTTTAGGCGCTTGACCTTCCAGTTGTAGTTCCGGAGGTCTATGCACCACCTCATGAGCCCTTTATTCGTTTTACGTAGCTTAGTCAAGTAAGTTAGAGGGTTATGGGCTGTTAGGACTGTTTGTGGGAACACATGGTCAGCACGATAGGATCCAAGATGCTCAGGAGATAAGCCCATGCCTGAGAGCTCATTCTTTTGAGTTTGGAGTTTATTCTATATCTGGAAGAAATTTACGCTGACATTTAAGTAAATCACACAGTTGGGAATTCCTACTTGCACCTGGTGAAGCCAAAAATGAATTACGAGTATAGTAGAGGTCGTGACTTCTCTGCCATGAAGTGAAAACCCTCATCCCTCTGAAATGTGGCTAGGAAACCAAACCAAATGAAGAATTGTTTCAGTTCTGTGACACTTATGGATGGGATGAGTTGAAGCGATGCCCTCGGCACTATTCGCTTAGAGTTACCGGAGACTTGGCAAGGATGGCAGGATGCTAAGTAAGCCTTGTCAATCTCGTACAAGCCCAACCAGAACCGACGCTGGATCTGCTGTGTAGTAAATATTACCCCAACTTGTCCTCCCAGTCCCTCATGGGCCATGCGTAGCACCGACAAGCAGAGATTACGGGAAGCAACTACTTGCCGGCATGAGACCTTAACAGGATCGTGAGAACCTTGGGTGATCTTGAGGGGCACCTCATCCTTTAGCTGGATCTCATCTTTAGAGGGGTTATTTATTTCCACCTCGTTCGAGTAGGCGGGTGCCCTGTGGTTTACCAAGAGCTGGAATCTCATGAGCTGTGTCCGGCTCCTTAGGGTCTCTGGAATGATGGGTGCTTCCCCTTTGTCCTCCTCTGAGACCTCTGGCCTGGTGGTGAGCATCATTGCCTTAGCTGGGGAGCACTCACGGCTACAAGGCTTAGACTTATTGCTGGAGGAGGAAGTTTCTTGGGCCTCCTCACTTAACCAAGGTATTTCCCCAAGGTTAATGTCACCTAGCCATTTGTCTTCTCATGCAGGAAGCATCCTCACTGTTTTGTACTCCGACTTTGCAACCTTCATGCACCAGAGGGGCACTTGCCATCCACCTTCAGGGGCTGTTGACCCAAGGGCATGTCACAGCCCTCATGTCCAAGATCGCTCACTGCCCCTAGTCCGCACCTCTTATAGAGCTGGGGCGTGGTTATCTGGAACTCCACTATAGGGAGTTCTTTGTTGACACTTTCAAGGCACTTGACCTCCCTGCAGTTGTCCTGCTGGTCTTTGGCGCCATTAGGTTGAGGTAGCAAGTTATTGTGCTGGGTTAATAAACGGATTTTGAGCGAAACGAAAAATCTATTTTCGGGTAAGGTTGCCATGTCGTCCTGATGGAAGTTCGTTCTTAGTAGCTTCCTAGGTTATTTTTGACTACAGTGATATATCCCAGAGAATTTACCAAAGGTATCCAGAATTCTAACTCCTGGAGCGAATATCCCTTAATAATTTTAAAAGGAATATCGCATAATATCAGAGAACGTATTCTTGACACGTCACATAGCTATCTACACCCCTAATAGCATTTTCACTTTGAGGGGAAAATGGCAAGAATTATAGAAGAGCCGTTATTAAGGCAATGCTCCTACTGTACTGTAATCGGGCGCCAACCCGCCACTGCGTGGCGCCATCTAGTCATTCTTTGTAGCTTTTGTAGGTGTTACAGATACAGTATATTAGGGAGGGATTCATTATCCTTTTGTCAAAAAGATGGCGGGTCCATCAGGACGACATGGCTACCTCACCCAAAAATAGATTTTTCGCTTCGCTCAAAATCCGTTTTCTGGGCTCAGGCCATGTTGTCGTGATGGAAGTTTACCAGAGCATTAATGTATCTGTGGATTTTCAATAGTACCGGTCATCTCGAGATAAATTTTTCTAGGTCATCTGGACCTAGAGACACTTGATGTTACCGTTATACATTCAACTGATCATTGACTATGTCAGTGCTTCCTGCCCCCTACAGGGAAGAGTCTGGGTAGACTCTAGAAAAAAACCCGAGGATTGTGAGTTCAAGGAACAATTTAGCAAACAAGTTTGTATATAAATGTCGTCATATTCATAAAGCATAGTTTGTACTCTAAATAGCATTGATCTGTTTAGGTTACTGATACCTCCTGGGTCTGGTTGTTAACAGAGACAGAAAGGTTTATATACGTGTAGGAAACCTTAATTCAGTAAGATAAACAGTTTAGTACAATCAGTCATTACCCGTGACTGAGCATGACAACATAACCAGTTATCTGAGGAATGCTTACTTGGAACAATAATAACCTTAGTTCCCAATATTTTCCTAAATTTAATAGGATAAAAAGACGCTCTGACTTTTATTAACAGTTTAGAATATTTGCGGCAAAATGAGACGCAAAGATTCCTACTATTGTTTTATTACAATAGAATATAGAAATCACGGTTGTAACAATCAATTACATTTTACGCTGAACATATCTGCTTAAAAGCATAATTAGTAATAACAGAAATAATAAAGTTTCACCTGAAAAGGAAACACAAGCCACTCTATGGGAAATATGGAATATTTCACTATGTATTCTGTTGTTACAAGGAACACTATGCATATAAGTATGCATGGCACATGTGTTAATCTAGTATGCTTAATGTCACCTGTGTAGTTAGAACAGTCTATAGTGTCATGTACTAGACACGTCACTCAACATGATATACCTTAAGAGTCTATCATGTACACCCTTCACTAAACGTCCCAATTAGTGCACTGTTCTTTGCAGAGATCAAGCGGCAGGTTTTAGTACACTACCTGCTGCTACCACAAAATTCTTGATCTCTTGTAACTGCTTCGCGTAGTGTTTGAAAAAGACCCTGGATGACTTCTATCCAGTATAAGCGCGAAGGCTTTCAAACAACATGGTTTGAAAGAAATTTAGAGACGAGGCAACTTTTCTCGAATCATAACATGCAGGTGTACTGTCTGGATCCGCTCTGCGAATGAAAGAGGTGATTTTTGCTCTTATCTGTTTCAAGGATAATGTTGAACCAGACGTCTCTCCCCTGAAAAGCTGACCTCCCTTAACCCTGGATAGGTACGCTCCTCGGACACCCCTTTAAGGGTATACTCGGACGCGAACGACCCCGACGCCAAAAAAAATTCTTGAAAAATCAGTTTTTGCAGTAACCTCCTTTTTTCTTTTGCCAAAAAAAAAACTTCAATGAATGCTTAAAACAACTGTAAAGATGAATACTACTCATCTGCAGAAAAACTATTTATTATAAATATTTTAAAAAATTAAGTAGAAAAAAAAAAGACCTGACATAAAAATTCATAAAAAAAAAGTTTATACATATATACACAAATCCTTTTAGGAATTGATTCTTGAATGTTTAGGACACATCTTGATGTATTTTGGATGAAGTCAGACCAATGGAGGTGAAGATCTGAAATGAGAAAAAAAGGGTAACTTTTTTTGGCCAAAACAATTTGTCCAAATTTCATGAATTTTTTTGGGTACCCAAATGAAATAGGAAGTGGCTAATATTTTTAGGGAATAAACATATGTTATCCTAAAATAGAAATATGTAAAAAAATCTTCATTATTTTGTAAATTACATTTATATCAGGGGCCATATCTAAAGGTAATTTTTTGAGTACTTAGAAATTTCGTAAAAAAATACATATATTTAATATATAATATGATATTTATGCAGGTAAAAATATACCAAAATATCACAAAGTCTATAGGGAACAAGAATATATATAGATAGGGCAACTTACGCTTCGGATATGTCCACAAAATGGCCGCCAACCACACTGACTCATACTCCCTAATCTGCCACTTGAAATGTAGGAAGGGTATGTCAATTTCAAGGTGTTATTTACTAATCTAATTATTATTGGATATGCATAAAAATTGTATGGTGGGTTGCTGGATAATTGTCGATTATTTTAAGACTATAAAATTAAAATTCTGACCCAAAAAAATTTTTTTGAAGGGACATAAAATCGAAAAAAAAATGTAAAATATAATATTTTAGCTAAATAATTTGATGATATTCAATCAAAAAAGAAGTAAACAAAATTTTCCGACAAATAAACATCTAGAGGAATCATTACTCTGTGATAGTTCCTTAGTACGTAGTAATTTTGAAAGAATTGGGAAAAAACGAAAAAATGGCAATCACGGGAAAATCGAACACATACCTATATATATGCCATATCTGGCTAAAAAAAAGATAGGCATGGGTAGCCAGATCATCTAGAAACACTTTCCAACACTATAAAAATATAAGTTTTGCGACACTACTTGCCAATTCCTTACGGTAACATGACTAAGCAAAAAAAATGCAAAACAAATAAAAAGGGGCATTCGCGGAAAAATGGCTAACATTCTAATATACGGCATTTCAGAAAAAAAAAATTCAGCCACGTACTAGGCAAACCATCAAGGCACATTTTCCGACAAATAAACATCTAAATGAATCATTACTCTGTGATAGTTATTACGTAGTAATTTTGAAAGAAATGGGAAAAAACGAAAAAATGGCAATCACAGGAAAATCGAACACATACTTATATATACGCCATATCTGGCTAAAAAAAAAAAATAGGGTGGGGGTAGCCAGATCATCTAGAAACACTTTCCAACGCTATAAAAATATAAGTTTTGCGACACTACTTTCCAATTCCTTACGGTAACATGACTAAGCAAAAAAATGCAAAACAAATAAAAAGGGGCACTCGCGGAAAAATGCCCAACATTCTAATATACGGCATCTCAGATAAAAAAAAAGACATGCACGTGTTAGCCCAACCATCAAGGCACACTTTCTAACACATAAACATGAAAAAAAAATCAATAATATACGGCAATTCCTTACTACGTAGTAAATTTTTACAAATATTGAAAAAAAACAGAAATTGGCAACCGCAGTTAAATACCCAATATACCAATAACTACGTCGTATCTGACAAAAACAAAATCACGCATGGGTAGCCAGATCATCTAGACACACTTTCCAACACTAAAAAAGCAAAAGTTTTACGACACTATTTGGCAATATCTTACGGAAAAATGACTTGGCAAAAAAATGAAAAAAAATGAAAAAGGGGCACTCGCGGTAAAATGCCCGACATTCTAATATACGGCATCTCAGATAAAAAAAAAGACATGCACGTGTTAGCCCAACCATCAAGGCACACTTTCTAACACATAAACATGAAAAAAGAATGAATAATATACGGCAATTCCTTACTACGTAGTAATTTTTACAAATATTGAAAAAAAACAGAAATTGGTAACCGCAGTTAAATACCCAATATACCAATAACTACGTCGTATCTGACAAAAACAAAGTCACGCATGGGTAGCCAGATCATCTAGACACACTTTCCAACACTAAACAAGCAAAAGTTTTACGACACTATTTGGCAATATCTTACGGAAAAATGACTTGGCAAAAAAATGAAAAAAAATGAAAAAGGGGCACTCGCGGTAAAATGGTCCTCGTGGTGATGAACGACATTTTAACTAAAAAAAAAATCATGCACATGGTAGCCAAACAATCCACCAAGACTTTCCACAACTGATAACCTATACAAGTTGAACCATTCTACGACAATTTCATAATACGTAATAACTTTGATAATTATGCAAATTACCTTAGAAGGGTAAACTCGGTCGCGCTCGACCCCGACGCGTCTCAGAAATCGGGGAAGGAGTACAGCTACAGCAATGCACAACTTGACACTACTAGAGCGTGTAGGGGAGACACCTCCTGCAGGTCGATCACCCACAAATTCAGTCACGGGGGTGAGTCACGTGAGAAAAACCTGTTTTTTTTTGACGCTCGGGGTCGCGAACGACCCATCGTACCTATCCAGGGTTAAAGTTTGAAGTTCTATGAAGATAGACCTTTAGGCATTCCACTGGGCAGAGGGATGCTTCCTCCTTCAGAGGGCAGATTCTCCAGGGACCCCACCTCTTAGTGGGCAGCTCATTCTTGGCTAGAAACGTTGTGTCCAGAAAAAGGTTCAGTTCTCCGCAGTCTGTGAACTGAATGTGGCCATCATCCGTCGAGAGGGCCACTGTTTCGCTAACTCCGGCTCCTGAGGCTAGTGCAAATAAGAATATCACCTTTTGAGTCAAGTCTTTCAGAGAGCAATCTTCATTTGTTCAGAGTTGATGCAGAGTGAAGAACCTTATCCAAGGACCATGAAATGGGCTTTGGAGGGGCTGCGGGCCGAAGTTTAGCGCAGGCTTTGGGAATCTTGTTGAAGATTTCGTTAGAGAAGTCTACCTGGAAGATGTAAAGCACTGGTCTGGTTAGGGCAGGTTTGCACATAGTAATCGTATTGCTGCTAAACCTTGTTCATGGAGATGGATGAAGAAGGACAAAGAGAAATCCGTAGAAATCTCCTTTTGTTCCTTTGCCTTGACAAAGGCGACCCATTTTTTCCAGGAAGACTCCTATTGTCTTCTTGTTGACTTTGACTTGTATTCTTCTAAGAAGTTAATACTCTCCCTCGAAATTCCGAACCTTTTCTTGACTGCTAAGGCGAGAAAATCATGAGATGGAGGTTTCGGGTTTTCTGTGATGAAACTGAGACAGTCAATTTCTGCACTTGCTGAGTCAGAACTGGATCCGGCAACGGGATCAGCTTCAGGCGTAGTTCCGTTACCAGGGGGAACCAAACGCTGTTGGTGCCACTATTGCTGCTGTTCCATGAAAGGATCTCAATTTGTTGAGGACATTCAGCAGAAGGCTGGTTGGAGGGAACAGGTACATCTTGGACCATCTGTTCCAATCTATGGACATTGCATCCGTTGCTTCCGCTAGAGGATCCTCGTATGGGGCTACATACCGGGGTAGCTTCTTGTTGCTCGTTGCGAAGAGGTCTATCTGCAGTCCTGGGACTTTGCGTAAGATAAAGGAGAATGATCTTGCATCTAGGGACCATTCTGACTCTATCGGGTTGACCCTGGATAGAGCTTCAGCCGTCACATTGCGGAACCCTTGAAGGTGGACTGCTGACAAGTGCCATCTCTTCTTCTCCGCTAGTCGGAGGATGGCCAATATTACTTGATTTATTTGAGGCGATCTCGAGCCCTGTCGATTTAGGCATCTCATTACAACCTCGCTGTCTATAACCAGTCGGATGTGGATTGAGCAGTGAAGTTTCAGTTTCTTCAGTGAGAGAAAAACTGCCATGGCTTCCAGAAAGTTGATGTGGAAGGTTTTGAAGAGGGGAGACCAGGTTCCTTGGACTTTCCGATGGTGAGAGTGGCCTCCCAACCCTTCCTTTGAGGCATCTGTGTGAACGGTGACTGACGGTGGAGGCGGTTGTAAGGGTACCTTCTTCTTTAGGTACTTGGTCTCCGACCATGGCTTGAGTAGGGATCGCAGACGATTTGGTATCTGTCTCTTTAGATCTCTTCGAGCGTTTGATGCGTATTTTCTCCAGATTCCTGATGCATCTTTAAATTGAGCTCTCAATACTGGGTCTGTCACTGAGGCAAACTGGAGGGACCCCAACACTCTTTCCTGTTGCCTTCTTGATATCTTGGCGGATTGAAGGAGTCTCTTGACAGATCCCGCTATCTCTCTCCTCTTCTTTGATGGAATGGAGATAGTCGAGACTTTTCCAAGTTGATCTTGAATCCTAGGTGTTACAGGAGCTGGATCACTTCCTTGGAGGCTTGTGTGCACTCTTCCTTGGATGCTGCCCACACCAGCCAGTCGTCCAGGTAGGCCACCACCTGAATTCCTTTTAGGCGTAGCTGATGAATGACTACGTTCTCAAGCTTGGTGAATACCCTTGGGACTATGTTTAGACCAAAGGGCATGGCTCTGAAAATGTACTGTCTTTTCTGTAGCTTGAACCCTAGGTAGGGGGAAACTTGACGGTTGATTGGAACGTGCCAGTACGCATCCGTCATGTCCATGGAGACTGTGTATGCCTGTTTGGGCAAAAGGGTCCTTATGTGTTGAAGCGTCAGCATTCTGAACTTGTAGTTCACTATGAACTTGCTGAGTGGTGATAGGTCCAAAATGACTCTGAGCTTTTCTGAGTCTTTCTTCAGAAAACAAAATAGCCTTCCTTGGAATTTGATGGACTTCACCCTCCTTATAACTCTTTTGTTCAAGAGTTCCTGAACATATTCTTCCAATATGGGGGTTGAGTGTTGGAAGAATTGAGGGAAGTTTGGTGGAGTTGTATTCGAACTCCACCCTAGTCCATCTTGATTAGGCTGTGGGCCCAGGGATCGAAGGTCCAACGATCCCGAAAGAGGAGAAGTCTCCCTCCTACCGGTAGCATCTCACTTTGAGTGCTGGTTGGTGGATTTACCTCTTTGGCCACGTCCACCTTTGTTGCCCCTACCTCTGAAGGGGCGTCTAGAGGATCCTCGAAAGGAACCTCAAGACTTCGGCCTAAAGGTCGTTGATTGCCTTTCAAAAGCTGGGGTGAAAACGGGCGACTGGGTAGCCACCGTTTGAGGCACCAACAGGAAGGTGGTGGTTGGTTGTGCCACTGTCTGAGGCACCATGGCCATGGGAAGCTGTTATTGTTGCCTAGGACGAGAGGGCACTCTTGGTCATTTCGTCTTCTTTTTTGGCTGGAGACCCTCTTCAACGGAAGACTTTCTCTTGGAGGACAAGCCCCACTTGGAGAGGAGATTTCTATTCTCCGTTGTGGCTTTGTCCACGACCTCTTCAACCACTTCGCTTGGGAAGAGGTTTTTTCCCAAGATGTTGGAGGCTATCAACTTCCTTGGATCGTGCCTCACCGCAGCCGAGGCGAACACGAACTCCCTGCAAGCCCTTTGGGCTTTAATAAAATTGTGCAGGTCTTTGGTGACCGTCGCCAAATGAGCCTTGGCGAAGACCATGTACATGTCTGGGGTTTCCGCAATACTTGCCATTGTCTCTAGCCCAGTTTGCAGAGACATAGAGGTGGCAAGTCGTTCTTTTGTCTCCTGCTCCCTGCGCAGGTGAAAGTCCAAAAACTTTGAGAGGTCTTCACCGAACTGTCGTCCGGCAATGTCTGCCTCCAGCTTCCCGACTGAGATGGTGTTGTGAACATCCTTCCAGTCCGCATCATCAGATGGGAAGGCGAGGGAAAAGGGTCTACACTCCTCGAGTGTAGGACAAGGTTTTCCTGCCTCAACCGCCTTTAAGGCTGCCTTAAACCCTTTGTCCATAAAGGGGAAGGTACGGGAGGGATCAGCAATGAAGGAAGGGTGCTTCTTGCTGAGAGCCGGCACCTTGGAGCTAGTGAAGGCCCTCTCCTTCAAGGTGTTGGTAAGCAAGGCCTGGACCTTGGGGAGGTCAAGAACGATGACCTCTTTTGGCTCTGTCTCCTCTTTGGACGAAGGTTCCGTCCTCAGGCGGACATAGCAATATGGATAGGCCCCTTTACTGGGCCAGAACTCCACATCATCTACTGGGACAGTGGCCAGTTTCTTGGAGAGGAAGATCTTCCCCCCTGACATGGGCATGTGCTCAGCATATCTCCATGGATTGATGTCAGAAAAGGCAGGAAGTTCCTTGATGTTTAGCATCTTCGGGGCTAAACGCGTTGACACGAGCTGGTGCATCTCTGTCCGTAGAGAAGCCTCCTTCTCGGACGATTTCTTTTGCATGTCCTGGAACATGGACAAAAGTGAGTGCAGCGTATTAGTGATCGAGTCTAGCTGAGGGGCAGAAGAAGAAGTCGACGGCACCGGCTCGGCCACCGTAGCCGATGAAACCGAAATCGTTTCGGCTTTCTCTGCTTCGCTTTCAGGAGGTAAGACAGCCTCTTGCTCCAATTCTTCTACCGTGAGATTACATTCCGTTCCCTCGGAGACAACCGACATGTTGTCATCTAACTGGATGCCCTTCAAGGCCTCTGATACAACAGATTCTATCGGAATCTGGACGAGGGGAATCTCAGGTTGAGCCTGGGGAATGATTGCATCCGGAGATGCCCTAGGAAACAAACAAGCCCTCATCTTCTCGGTAGGAAGATATGGGCCAGAGGAGTTCTTCTGAAAACCCCTGACCCATTTTTGCAGCATCTCTCTTGCTGCATCCCTTGACTCTGTAGACTTTTGATCATCAAAAGCCTCTTTTACCAGTTTGTCACAAACGGTACATACCCGTGGGTCCCAATACTTAAGAGATCCATTCATAATGGCACAGCACGCATGGGTCCTACACATGTCATGGCCGCAGAAGTTCTTACTGCGGACCCTGCAGAAGTTGTTCCTGCACTCGGGATGCTTCTCCTGTACAGAAAGAAAAGCATATAAGTATTCGGTGAAATTCTCATATTTCATCATGCATATTTTATAATATTATTTAGCTTAGGATAGAGTAAGCTAGATGAAAGGAAAGACACCCACATGTGCCTCCTGTCCAGCCCATTGCTATGACTTTCTACAATATTGAATACTAAATTCTTAACGAATTTTATGGGAAGATAATATCCTTAGATATAAAGTGTCTTCTTAGCACTGTCTTCCAGATTCAATATTGGGGAATTTAGGTAATGGCTGTCAACCATTAATGAGCAGAGAGAATCACTCTCTTAGGTGGGATGATCTCACAATAGGCTGCCCATGACGCACCTTGTAGGTTGGAAAATTTTGTGTGGGCTTCAGCACTGACTGCCGGCGGCTTGCCGCCAGTACTGCAGTGCCTGCCGGCATATGCCGGCATGTCCTGGGCTATTGAAGGTAAGTACTGCCTTCAGGAAAATGGGCGGCAGGTCGCCGGCAGACGCTCCACCGCCGGCAGACGCTCGTACCGTCGGCAGCCGAAGGATCCCTTTATCACGGAGGATCCGCCGGCGGCCGGCGGAGAATGTCTGCAGACTTTGGATTGCCGGCTGCCGGCAGATAACATAGTTGCCGGCGGCCGGTTAGAGTGTGCCTATTGCCGTTGGGTCGTCGATCAGCGGCGCCCATGGCAAGTGGCGGCAGAGCTAGCTGCAAGCAGACAGGCGTCCAACATGGCGGCAGTCGGCCCAGAGTTAATGTAAGACAAAGGAAAAGTGAGGATGGAGGAAGGCAAAGGCTCAGCCTTGCTGGCCTTCATCCGGAAGGAGGGTTCATATGGAAGGGGGAATTATATTCGGGCTTCCATCCAACCATATCCCATCCATATTGGTAGTAGGGATATGGAAGGCAGTCCAAGGGATGACTGAAGAACACTCTAAAATAGAGGAGGGTTCCTGCTGGCAGCCGGCACAGCCGGCGGCAGACAGGGAACCTCAAGCCAATTCTTCAACTACCCAGAGGGTCGAATGTAGCATGATTGCCAGGATGTGTGATGGCTAAGCCAACACTAAAGAACAGCTGTGGAGGGGCAAGGGTCCTATAGGTGAGGTAATACCTGAAAGGTACCACCTAACCTAAGAGATTCTGATCCCTAGAGTAGACAACCTCATGGCCGGGGAAATCAGTTCCCTAGGTTGGGTTAGTCTGAGAGTGAGAAGATGGCACACAGGCCGCAATCTCAACAGGGGAACAGAATCTAGTGCCAGAGACCTTAGGCAGAGGAAGAATTCAATTCTTTGGCCCAAAATCTAACAGCATAGGACTATCTGCTAGGCCATGGGAGGAGAAATTATCATATAAATCCTCTAGGGAATGGCCTAGGGAGGTCTAGCCTCCTGTAAGGGCAACCTAACCTGACTTGGGAAATCATTTCACCAAGACGGGCGGGTGTCAAACACAGATATTCTACTTTGATGTCCCGTTCTAAACTCAAAAACCGACTCAGTGGTTGAGAGAAAGAAACGGAACACCCCAGGAAGATTTGCCAGAATGTAGTTCAAGGCAAAGCCAACTGAGGATAGCCTAGGCTAGTCAGAGGGGAGAGGAATTGCTCTAAAATCTCACCAGGAGATTAGTATAGACTTAAAAGGTATAAGAGGTGTCAATCTCCACTTAATAGACAATGCAAGAGCAATTGGGGACATGTATGAAAGTATACCAAAGCCCCTAGGCTAGAAGCCTAGGCGCAGTGAGAATCGGTCACCGAAACTCTCTCGTATACTATCTTGGAAGAGGAAAATTTTTTGCAGTAATATCTTATTTGTATAAAATAATGCCTAAGCTTCAATAAAACTTTTCCAGGAATGTTATATCATGCAGTAAGGATGTAGGTCCCTAGGCTAGGAAGACTAGCACTCCCTGGGCTAGGTATATTCCGCCAACCTACGACATCACGGGCATAATATAAGAGTTCCTAGCTAAATTGCTAAATAGCTAAAGTTATTAAAGCGAAAGATGCCGGGAAAGTCGTTCTGGCTAACTAAATGTACATTCAAAGAACGACTGCGTCCATGACGCCATCCGGCTGGCAAAAGCTCTTAGTATGTTAATACAATCTAATCGAAGAGCAAAACTGGCAAGAGCTTACATTTATACAATTCAAAGATATTACTTAACTTTCCAGAGGCTGATGAGGCTGGTGAAGATATCATTGCAACGAAAATAGTCCAAAATAGTGAGATATAACACGAGATAAATACTGGTCAGCAAAGCTAAAAGCGAAAGAATGACTAGATGGCACCACACAGTGGTGGATTGGCGCCCGATTGCAGTACAGTAGGAGCGTTGCCTTAATAACGGCTCTTCTATAATTCTTGCCACTTTCCCCTCGAAGCGAAAACGCTATTAGGGGTGTAGATAGCTATGTGACGTGTCAAGAATACGTCTTCTGGTATTATGTGATATCCCTTTTAAAATTATTAAGGGATATCCGCTCCAGGAGTTAGAATTCTGGATATCTTTGGTAAATTCTCTGGGATATATCACTGTAGTCAAATATAACCTAGGAAGGTACTAAGAAGGAACTTCCATCACGACGACATGGCCTGAGCCCAAAAAAGTGTCTATTTCCTGCTTCTTTAATTCATACACTCTCGCTCTTTCTCATGCATACCGCATCCTTTCTTGCTCCGTTCTTCTCCGGGCATTGGGTTCCTCCTTGAGTTCCCGCACATACCTTCACAATTACTCTCCTTCATAGCCTTCTTGTTCTGCCAAATCCACAAATGCACTGATCTCAGCAGCAGTCCTTTTTTTTGATAATTCCTATGTAGACAGCGACCAGAAGAAACTTAACAGCACAAGGTACGATGTTGACCGTGCAAGTAATTATATGGAGGGGGAAAGCGCTCTAGCCTTACGCAAGAGTCTCACGGATGGAAGGATGAAGACGGAGCTGGGCAAAATGCACAATGGCTGTAAAAAATACCTATCAGGGAAGACCTATCACAAAATAGTAAGCCTCTCAAGTAATTGAACAGAAGCCTAACATGAAAACCCGGGGGCACAAAAATGGGTGAGCTAAACTTAAAAGAAATTGGAATCACAGCGATAAGCTACCCTCTATGCTAGACAATAAAAAAAAATGGAATCACAACTCTGGGTGACCCTCTATGCTAGACATAAAAAATAATGGAATCGCAAGTGTGGGTGACACTCTATGCTAGACAAAATAAAAGGGTATCACAACTATGGGTGAACCTCTATGTTAGTTATAAAAAATTGGAATCACAACTATGGGTGAACCTCTATGCTTGTCATAAAGAAAATGGAATCACAACTCTGGGTGACCCTCTATGCTAGTCATAGAAATAATGGAATCACAACTATGGGTACCCTCTATGCTAGTCATAAAAAAGATGGAATCAAAACTAAGGGCGAACATTTATGCTAGTCATTAAAAAATGCAATGAAAACTATAGGGTAACCTCTATTCTAGTCATAAAGAAATATAATCACAACTATGGGTGAACCTCTATGCTAGTCATAAAAAACTGGAATCAAAACTATGGGTGAACCTCTATGCTAGTCATAAGAAGAAAAATGGAATCACAACTATGGTTGAGCCTCTATGCTAGTCATAAAAAAATGGAATCACAACTATGGGTGAACCTATATGCTAGTCATAAGAAAAATTGAATCACAACTATGGATGAACCTTTATGCTAGTCATAAGAAAATTGAATCACAACTATGAGTGAACCTCTATGCTAGTCATAAAAAATGGAATCACAACTTTGGGGGACCCTCTATGCTAGTCATAATAAAATGGAATAACAACTATAGGTGAACCTCTATGCTAGTCACTAAAAAAAAATGGAATCACAACTACGGATGAACCTCTATGCTAGTCAAAAAGATAATGGAATCACAACTGTGGGTGACCCTCTATTCTAGTCATAAAAAAATGGAATCACACCTATGGGTGAACCTTTATGCTAGTCATAAAGAAAAAGAATCACAACTATTGGGGACCCTCTATGTTACTCATAAAAAAGTGGAATTACAACTATGGCTGACCCTCTATGCTAGTCATAAAAAAATGAAATCACAACTATGGGTGAATCTCTATGCTAGTCATACATAAAAATGGAATCACAATGATGGGTGACCCTCTATGCTAGTCATAAATAAATGAAAGCTCCATAATGTGTGACCCTCTATGCTAGTCATAAAATATGGAATCTCCACGATGTATGACTCTCTATGCTAGTCATAAAAAAAATGGAATCTCCACGATGTGTGACCCTCTACGCTAGACATAAAAAAAACAGAATCTCCACGATGTGTGACCCTCTCTGCTAGACATAAAGAAAATGGAATCTCCTCGATGTGTGACCCTCTACGCTAGACATAAAAAAAATAGAATCTCTACGATGTGTGACCCTCTCTGCTAGACATAAATAAAATGGAATCTCCATGATTTATGACTCTATATGCTAGTCATAAAAAATGAAATCTCCACTGATGTGTGACCCGCTATGTTAGTCATAAAAAATGGAAACTCCACTGAGGGATCCTCTGTGCTAGACAAAAAAAAAAAAAAAAAAGGAATCACACCTGTGAGGGATCCTCTATGCTAGGCTTAAAAGAAAATGGAATCACACCTATGAGGGATCTCTTTATGCTAGACATAAAAAATGATTTTGAAAAAATGCGTGGGTGTGTTCTTGCAACACCACCACATGTAACTCAGTGACTTAAAGCAAAGTTTGTATTCATACTTTAAGTATAATAAATTAAATGAAACACACAATGTCACTAAGTTTGCTTAAGGCTTCGCTAAGAAAATCAACCCCTTAACATATCTCCCATTCAACAAAGAAAAAAAAAAACGAGTTTAGGAATTACACCCCCCAAATATTTTATCTAAATGATCCTCTACCCTGACTGAAAAAAGGAAATTGAATGTGATATCGTAAATCCTTTGTCTTTATGTTAACAATTTTAACACAATCGTACGAAAATTATCCCCTTTAAATGAGGAAAATAATAATATAATATCCCATGAAATATTACAAAATTAAATTAAATACCGCTAATTGTTAAAAGAAAATCTGAATAACAAAGAATGCAACGTGTTCTTACCGTTACACCAAAAAGGAATTATTCCTCACTGGAAATTAACGTGTTTAGCCTGATACGTATTTTTATTTTTTTTTTCTAAAATTTCGTAAATTTCACTACACTTATGTTTAACACAAAATTAAACATTCACTCACTCCACAATATATTTAATAAATCTTCACCACTGTGATAACTGCCGCTTAAAATAATTAATAGGCAAACTCGTTACAGAAGGTTGGCTACCCTACTGAACAACGGGATTAAAGCCTACCACGTGGATTTTAAAAACAAAAGGTTTTGCGGTGCATACACACGCACATATAAATATAAAATTTTAACAATAAAAATAAATTGCTTTGGCTGTTTTCTTCCACGGTTCCAACTCCAGTGATAATAGAATTCACTTTAAAATGAAGTTAAGTTTGTCAAGTCACTAAAGACAGAAAAGAGGGAATTTTACATTAATAAAAATAATTTGGAATTATTTCTTTGTGAGTCCTGGCAAGATCGCCAATTTAAGTTATGCGCCTATATACTTTTGAGTACAGCCTTGCTTAAGGAACTCAGGGCGTACACAAAAGAGAATAATGGTAAGGTCGCTAGTCGGCAATAAGACAAAGAATACCGACAAAATAGATATATTTACAATAATTTTTAAATGAAAATCAATAATAGGGAAGCACAACAGATAACTGCTTCATATTTCAAGTCAGCCACGAGGTACGTCACGGGGTGTTGGGCTCAAGTGGAGTTAGGAAGCCCGTGGAAGGTTCTCAGCACTGCTATCTTATTCCCTGGAAAGGGAAATAAAGTAAATTATTAACCGCTTACTTACTTCTACAGGGTGGAACACGATGAAGTGGTGTGGTTAAACCCTTTACGTAAATTAAACAAAAGTGCAAACTTAGGAATTTAAACACTGCATGTGGAAAAACACACTAACACAGGGTGAATTAATTAAGGTTAGGAGCAATGGCACAGGTGGTTGGGACATAAGGAATAGAATTAAAAGGTTCAGTGGGTAGGATCTTTCTTTAAGGATAAAGGAATTATTGGAGTGTGATAAGGGAATGAGAAGAAAGATTAGAATAAGGAAGAGGATGATCTCAAAATACAAACACCTTATCTTGATAAAAAGGACTCTGTTTCCTCCCTTGTTTATGATGTGTCCCAGGTGCTGCCTCCCTTTAGGCTTGGGAGCGAAGAGAGGATGATGTTCCTCTCACGGATGATGGTTACCTAAAAAGAAAACCCAGTTGCTCCTGGATCGACTTAACCCCACTTGGCACCCCATTGGGAGGGGGGGGGGATAGGGGGAATTGGCGTGACCGATGTCCTATCGGTCATTGGCCTTGGTCTCGACTCCAGACATACTTCATATCTCACCCCCCCTCCTTCTCCTGGGATCTCAACGCCACCACGTGCTTCGTAAAGATGTCTGAAATTGGGACCTCGGGGGAGTAGACTGGTATAAGATAGTTGGGGGAGGGGGGGGGGAGTAAGACTCTGGGAATGGTCCCAAAACTCGTGGCATGTCGACCCAGTCCTTGCTTGTGGGAACTATGTTTGAAAAAAAGTGGCGCAATGACCGCCAGAAATAACAATATATATATATATATATATATATGTATATATATATATATATATATATATATTATATATATATATATGTATATATATATATATATATAATGTATATATATATATATATATATACATATATATATATATATATATACATATATATATATATATATATATATATATATATATATATATATATATATATATATATATATGTATATATATATATATATATATATGTATATATATATATATATATATACAAATGTATATATATATGATTTATATATATGTGTGTATATATATGTATATATATATATATATATAAATATATATATATATATATACCTATATATATATATATATATACATATATATATATATATATACCTATATATATATATATATATATTTATATATATATATATATATATATAAATATATATATATATATATAAATATATATATATATATATATATATATATATATATATATATATATATATATTATATATATATATATATATACATA